>NC_060071.1:60269393-60576060 GCF_922984935.1 Meles meles | reverse complement strand
TTTAAACTGGGGGAAGGGAGTAAAAGAGTACCATTAGAAAAAAGAAAAAAGGTAACTCACGTGGAGTTTCCTCGTGCTCTTGTAGAAACCTCTCCAGTATAATCCGAGCCATTAATGAGGGTGCATAGTCCACCTTTATGAAACAGAAATAGAAAAATTAAAACTGTCAAGTTGCGCAATGAGTTGATATTCCAATATTTTGTCAACACTGAAGATTAAGTCGATTTTAATCAACCACAGCAAGCATCATTCATTAAAATCTTTCCTACTCTTGGTGGCTTCCATCATAATAAAATTATAGCAAGTATGATCTGTGCTGGTGAAAAAATAAGTGGGCCAAATTTATTGCATATAATACTGGAGCAAAAGGATGGAACAACTTGGAAATGTATTCATCTAAAACAGTGAAAGGGACTTCTCTCAACTCTCCCCAGTTTTTTCCACCCGTAGGCCAATATTACTTATCATTCTAACCATTCTTCGTTCTTTCAACTATCTATATTTACATTGTTTCTAATTAAAAAAAAAAATCCCTTCTGTTAGTGGTAACTTTCAGAAAATGCCTTAAATTTCCTTAGCCATTAAAAATACAGATTTTACTGATTTTAGTTTATTTTATCCTTAAAGCCTGAACCCAAGTTTTGGTATAAGTTCCTTACATATCAAATACCTTGTTTACTATCTTGTTTGATACTATAGACATTAATAATAAAAAACAATAATAATAATCCCTATAAGAGCACCAGCCTTAAGCTTATCTGAAATGTTACCCATCAATTTAGTTAATACAGAACCCAAAGAAGTAACTTTATCAAACAGAAAACAGGAATACTCAAGCCAATTGTCATTTTAATTAATTAAAAATACATCTACTCTTTTGGAAACATACTGTTTTCTTTTTGGTTGTCAGATCTTTTATTAACCATGGATTTAATTTCCCCAGAAAATAGGTGTGTGTTTTTCAAGAGCATTAATGTTCCCCTAAAATAAGTTTTTTTATCTTAGGTGTAAGATAGCAAATGTTCCTCATATATTATCACCATGAATTTTTTTTGACAGGTTTTCAAGTCCTGTCTTCATACCAAAATTTTATCTTGATTTAGTAACTAGACAAAAAGGCTGGCTTCATTTGTATGAACAGTTTTTTTCAAATATGTATGTACTTGGATGCCCTTAAATTCCCCAAGTATAAAGAAATGCTTTCCACGAAGCTGCTTATTCCTAGTAACCCACATCAGAGCTGACACATGAAAAATGGTGAAATTACTGAAGGTAGTCCAGCCTGAATAAGGACTACCTTATTAGTTCAGGTACTTGCATCTCCCTAATTTTCATATTAATCATGTGTCCATCTTTCTCTGAAATAGGGCCATCATGCTTCATGTCAGAATTTAGCATGTAAGTAAAATTCATAGTGCTTCAAATCTCACTTGAAAATATTTGTGTGGAGAGAACAGAATGACTGATCTTATTATTATTAACAAAATGAGATTTCCTAAAATGTTCACTTTTAGCCTTGATATAGGAAAATTAGTATTAAGATATCTCTAAAAGCACTGATGACCGTATCTAGTCTCTGGCCCCCAAATCAACAATACAATGTTCTTGTTTAAGAGCGCTACTGCACACTGTAACATACCAATGTTATATATTTCTCATCAATTTTTACAGTTTCCACTGATTAAATATATATTGACTCATAAAGCATTACCATCACATCAATTGTCACCAGATGCAAGCATATGTCATTTAGGTATTAACTACCATATAAAAATGGCAGCCTGGTTGTTTAGAAACCATAATCTGGTACCAGCCATTCCCAAATTTCCCTGATGCATTTGCAGTCACTCAGAAAGTGCTATTACCTCGATGCTAATCTGAAGCCAAAGGACAGAAAAAATCTTTAATATCTCTTTGTTTTTTTTAGTTACGTATTCTATACATTTGTAATAAATAACAGGTTTACCGACATAGGAGAAAATGTGTTAGTGGCTTAAAATTTTCCATAGTACCAGAAGGTGGACCATGAAGGCAGCTAAATAAACTAAGCTCAACAGAACGATCCATTAAAAATTCAAATGAATATAAATTGCTACTACGTAAAACTTATGTCATCAATATCATCGTCTATAAAAATGAGTACCATATTTGCACCACATTATTTCCAGATGCTGTTAGCTCCTTCCTTTAATTTTTTTTCATAAAGGACAATCACTAAATTCCTACTTATAGCATAGTAACCTCAAGTTGTTAACAGATCAACTCATAACAAACAGGTCTGAAGACATTTTAAAAACCACCTTGCTTTAGAAGTAGAAAAAAGCTGAATACGTGTTTTGCTAGGAGGTGACGTGCATTTTATATGTTAACTATCCTATCAGATGGTGTATACACTGCCTAGACAAGTAAAACCTTCTTGTAACTGATAGGTAATTGCTCATTTGGTGACTGTAGTGGTACACAGCAGACAGAAGCTGTGAGAGAAACCATCCTTCCTTGCTAATGTAACATGTAGAACTTGCTGCTACCACAACACTTAATGCTCACAGTACTGAGTCATCTTTAATGCAAACACACATTTTCTGCCTTGCTTCTATGTTTTCCATTATAATGCAACACGAAAACAGTGTACATTGCATTCCATCCCTGTGAGGTTTGCATAAGCAGTTCCAAGTTAGACTAAATATTGTATTGCTCTTATTACAGTGGATAAATATTTCAAAGTTTAGGAATTAAATATTTTATTTTTCAGTATGCTCTCTGCCACTATTATGAACTTTTTACAGCTTCTTCATTCATGGGGAATCTTTAGGATTTCCTTTTTTAAATGTAAGACTATTATTTGTTTCCCCAAACAGAGGCAGATCAGAGTTAACAAGTAAGTTCAATAAATCACCTTATACTTGGTGGTAGTAAGAACAGTATGTTTTTTCATATAAAGAGACTTTTCTACAAGGCATGTATCTTTTATATTAATAAAAGTTTGCTAACAAAAAAATAAATCAAGTCAACATTACATTTTTAAGTTCACAATTTTTCTCTTCATTTTTACAGTAGTTAGAATAGGTTTTCTGGGCATGCACTTCTTTATTTAACACAGGTATTTCTCACACTAACTTAAGACAACATATCCAAAGATGGGCATGTCCTGAGCTGTTTGGCTGAAATTTCCCACAAAATAAGAAACCAAGAAGTTGTTTTTACATTTGCTTTAAAAGAAGTAGACTAATTATGTTAACTGATTTATTAGTATATGAAGTTCTTTGTCCAATTATTAAAACTACAAAGAGACCAGGGAGCAATTTAAATGTCTAATGCACCGCAAAACCTCTTTCGTTAAGGTTAATTATAATTCTAAGCAAAGCTGCTCTAGATATGCCCCTTAGGTTTTATATGCAGGTTTAAACAAAATAATAACAATAACATTACCTCATTGGCCAGCTCCAGGAGCACTGGGGCTGCTCCATTTCTCCCCACTCCATTCAGGTACCTAGACAGACAAAGCCAAGTGGTAATGCAGTGACAAGAAAAGGCCAGCATAGACTTGTCAGCATCCCTTGTGTGTACACGTTTCTCCTGGGCAAATGCCACACTCAACTCTAGTTAAAGTATGCTACTGTCATAGGAAAGCATAGAAGGGAAAAGGAAAACAAAAACAACTTACCTCAAAACCACTGGAAATTGGGGTTACCTCAAAACCACTGAAGCTGGGGGCGTGAGGTCTGAGCACGTCGGGCCCCCTTCCCTTCTGTGAAGATGGAAGTTATTTTTGGAAAAGAACTAGCCCTATTACCTGGCTTTATACCACAACCACCTTATGCAAAGGAAATAAGTTTATTCTTATGGTTTGAAAAAAGCATCCATTGGTTGGTACCTTTAAGAAACAAAGGGAGCAGACTTGTCATCAGTGGGTCAGTGTCAGGCAGTACAAGCCATCATTATATCTGCCCTGGATCTCAAGCATAACCTCCATCCCTCTTCCTACCCTAACCCAGCTATAAACAAAACAAAACAACAAAAAAACCTCCCCAAATCCATCCCAGACATGGAAGCCAGAGTGATTTTTTTTTTTAAGCAAAAATTTGAATGGGCCATTCTCCTCAAGACATTTCACAGCCCCAAGTCAATTTTCAAGGTTCAATTATAACCACTTAATACCTCTTTTAAACATCTTCATAATCTGGTTCCCACCTACTGTCCTTGCCCAGTCTCATCTGTCATCACTGTTCTGCACTCCAACCTTCACCTGAAGAATTTGTGATTTGGATTACATGTAACTTTCTTCAATCCACCACAAGCCAGGAGTAAGTTAGATGTCCCAAGGTGCAACTGATGAACACCTTGTAAGTCTCTCTCCGTCACTTCATACAGCAGCATACTGTATCTGCCCAGTTATTTGTCCACCGCAAACCCGTTTCCCAGTGCAGGGTTGAAAGCCTGATGAGGGTAGAGGAATTGTATTTTATTCAACTAATTATGCCTAAAACAGTTCTTGGCTTATAATAGCTGATTGTATTATACATTTTTTTCTTTAATAAATGACTGATTTAATAACTTTTAAAAGCCATACTGGACAAGGAAAATACATTCGATATGGATGTTTTCTCTACAGTATGCTGTTTGACTGAATAAATTAACAATATCTGTTTTGATAGTAAAAATCAAAGTCAACAGATGAGGTCTTCCATGTAACTACCACAAGCAGATACTAAAATATATTATTTCACAAGTATGTTTATGGAGATGTATGATTTTCCTATAAACAAAGTGGAGTAAATGTTAATTTATTCAAGATAGGCTGTCTCAGGATCATTATAACTTCAAAGTAATTCTAACAAATTCATTTACCATGTATTAGGGATGTCCTTAAAAAAACTATTTAAGAATCTAATTGAGAAATAAGCACTCTCAGAAGAAAAGAAAAAAAAAAAAGGGCAAGTATGGTTTAGAGAAAGGTCCCTGAGAACGAGCTTAGCTCAGAACCTCACATCAACTCACAATATTTCCACTGTGCTGCCAGGGCTGCTCCGGAAACAGCCAATCCCTTTGGCCTAGTCTCACCAACTAATCCTGTGTTCAAATCCACCAAACATGCACATTCATTAAGGGTTCAGGCTCTGGGTCAGATTAGCTAAGCCTATACTGATATTAGGGTATCTTTACAGCTTCCTACTCAATATTCATTTATCCCACAAATATTTCTGAGAGCTAACTTGTATTGGGCCTATTCCAGGTTCTGAAGGAGCAGCAGAGAACAAAACTTCCATGGTTCCTGCCATCACAGAGGTGATACTGCAGTGGAGAGACAAACAATGAAAACACAGATATACCTAAATTATATAATGTCATATTCTATGATAAAATGGAAGCTTAGATGGGTGGGTGGGGAAGTCATCTCTAAGGAAGTGACACATGGGTTGAGGCCCGTAAGAAGGCAAGAGGGGAGCCGTGGGAGGAAGAACATTCCCAGCAAGAGAACAGTAAGCCCAAATGTCGGGAATGTGCCCGGGGTGTCTGAGGACCAGGCTCTGGTGTGACCAGAGCAGAGCTTTGAAAGCTGATTGGAAATAATGAAAAAGAATAGTTAGACCGCAGACTGCTACCCATGCCAGAGAACTGTTGTTTGGACTCAAAACTCCATGGTTTCATGTAAATGTCACATTAACCATTAACCAATGGTGTGTCTCTATTAAGTTTATAAAGAACAGGAGATGGTCAAACAATAACCCACTATATCTACACAGAAACATGTTTGTACTTAATACAGTGGAAATTCCTAATTATGAGCTTGTTAAAAGCTGCCTAGTTGTCAAGAAACAAGACCCCAGGGTATGGATGAAATCTGTCTGGGCTCTCTTAGCTGGTGAACAGTAAAGCTCCGAAATGGAACCCCATCTCCAAGGTCGACTGAGGAGCCTTCAAACGCTGAAAAGGGTAGACCTGCTTCTAAATATATTTATTCTCCAATTTGTTTCCTAACTATATTCTGTAACACTTCAGAAGTGCTGGGGAAAACAAATTAAACGAAAATAAATTTAAAGTTGTAAGTTTTCCTTTCTAGGAACTTTAACTATCTTCTATACCAAGTGACGCATCAGTTTTATTCCAATTTTTAGATAGGCAATCAAAGGACCATACTAATTACAGAAAACATTCAGTAAGACACGATCAGAAATTCCTAATGCTACCCTTCTCTGCATTCTCAAAACACCTTGTGCAAACTTGCAGTGTAGACTTTCCATACATTTACAATGGCTTGTTTCTCTCTCCAGTTGGCCTGGAAGCTCCTTGGGAGAGGACTACACAAATGAACGCTGAACCTACATCCAACAGATCCTTAGCAAAGATCTGAATTACAACTTATATATAAAGATGTGATAATGGATACTATATTAAGGTGACCTGGGCCATCTTCCCAATACCTATTTGTATATTAAAACATGTATATATAAAAAGAAGTTATATGCCATCCTCTAAGCCTTGCCATAGGAGGACTAAGAAATGTTATCTTGTGGGTGAAACCATCCTTAAAAAATCTTCATGGAAAGTCTGTTTTATGTTTTTTTTGAGTGTGAAAGATTTATTAGCATCTAAGATTAAAACAACATGTGCTGATTTAAAATAATTTTAAAGATTTTATTTACTTGAGAGAAAGAGAGAGACAGAGGGCACACACATAAGCATTAGGAGAGACAGAGGGAGAAGAGACTCCTCACTGAGCAGGGAGTCTTACTGGGGGCTAATCCCAGGACCCTGGTTCATGACCTGAGCTGAAGGCAGATGCTTAACCGACTGAGCCACCCAGGCATTCCTGGTTTAAAATATTAAAGGCAAAGTTATTTGATGTTTATTATTTTCATAATAATTATAATGGTAGAACTTCAAAAACTTATCAAAATTCTATTCTAAGCTTACAGCTGAATACCATCTTTGTTGATTCTACCTTTAAAACTTCTGGAGCCCATCTCCATGTATGCAGCTGTTTTTCCCAGTAAAATAGAGCAGTTGAGGGCAGGTACCATGTCTTATTCAATTTGTATACTTGATTCCTAGCTTGGTAGGTGAGACACAGTGTGTGCAAAGTAAGTTGTGCTAGTTAAACAAAGTAGTGGTTCGAATTTTCAGAAACTATTTTTTTCATGTAATGTCAATAACATATTTGAGCTAGCCTTTTTTCCATATGAACCAATTGATCTGATTCTCTAAAGCTAATAAAGCTGGCCCTCAAACAGTGTGTGTTGGAAGAACGGAAAACATTTCTAAACTTTGCTGTTGATGGGGATTTGCAAATCTGACCACCAGTGAATGTGTCTGTGTGTGCACACGTGCGCCTATGCAACAGTCTGGTTGGACCTAAATAAATTTTACCAGGTATGTTTCCTATTTGGAAATAAAATGCCATTAATAAAGGGGAGAGGATAGAGTTGTTTTCAAAGTGAACACCAAACTGTATCTGTACAACATGAAGAAGTGAGGAAATTTCCTCAATAATTCAAAAGCTTGAGAAAAACATCTTCAGCTGATACTGGGATACTTTGAACTTTCAGTTAACCACAGTGGAATCACACTGTGGACTGTATGGTTTATAAATACAGGCTTCAAATTCTGAATTGAGATCATCTCAACAATATCAAGAATGCAGAGACACAGGAATTCCCTGACAGTGTTAGGGGGAAACCATTATAACCTTTCTGGACAGTGATTTGGCAACATATAATAAAATCTCTAAATGCTCATTCTTTGCACCAGTAATTATATACAGAGAAATCTTTAAAAAAACTAATCCAATATGCAAATACTTATATACCAAACTGTTTATCACAGTATTATTTTTATATTACAACACTGGAAACATACATGTTCAACAGAGTTATAATTCAGTGAGATACTTTCATATGATGAAATAATGCAATCAATAAAATGTTTATAAAAAGCTTTCTACAAAGTGATATTATGTCGTACACATTTTTCCAAGCATAAAATTAAGGATTCAAAATGGTATATATAGTATGATCTCATCTATATAAAAATGGATTGACAAAGAAATAGAGTGAAAAATACAACAGTGGTTATCTCCGGTTGCCACAATTACAGGTGCTCATTCATTCCTTTCTATACCATCACAAATGTGCTTAATCTCTACAATATACAAGTATTACTTTCATAAAAGAAAAAGAATTGAAGAAAGTATTAATATTGTCAAATTGCTTAAATATATTTTGATATAATGCAATTTGCTTTTATTATCATCAGCTGGAAAACAAAACTCTCTTAAGGCCAATTTACCTTAGAGAATACAGGGACATTAATAAAACCAGCACGTTTTCAAGGGGCTGTGCGGTCAATCCATCTGCAAGGTAACAATGTAACCCATCTCCAGGCACAGAGTGCAGGGCAGAAATCCAGGGAGTAGAATGGTCAAGTGAGAAACTGGTGAGACTTGCTTTCTTATTAATCTGTCCATTACAACAGCCTAACTTCACATTTTTGCCTCAAAATGTTGTGACTCTTTGAAACAATTGAGAGTCTCACATTTAAATAAATGTACAAGTACATATAAATACATGTGTATATATTTCTGTATTCTCATTATTGCTCACCCGAATGCTTATCAAAAAGTAATCATATTTACAGTAAAGAATTTTATTTTGGCTTGACCCACTCAGATAATCCACTATAGTATGTTTATACCTCAGTAATTAAGTATACTTTTAAATGAAACAAATGAAACTAAATTTTAAAAAGCAACACTGAGAGGTCGCAGAAACCATTTAATTAAAATAGCCTTTAAGCAACAATGAAAATGACAGTCGGGGGTAGCCCCATGGCCCATAAGTAGATCTCCAAATTTCTAGGAAAGGCTCTATTTTCCACTGCTTATGTTACCAAGGCTTTAAAGACTGGACATAGAACCAAACTTTTCTATGATGGCCTAACACGATCATTTTTACAATAAAAAAATGTACTTTTTGACATATAAGTAATTTTTCAGTCTTTCCTTGGAGGTTCTGGATTCCAAAGCTATTGTGGACTTCATAACACTTTGTGAGCCATTCTTCATTTTTCATGAATGATTTAGGTATAACTTTCATTCAAATGTTGATGTCACTGAAAAGGACTGTAATTTTTGAAAAAAATCAATTCAAATTCTACAAGGTCTTGTTTGCAGGGGAATTCTCCTAGACACAAAAGTGTGTGTGCATATGCGGTGTCTGTATTCCCAACAGACGCTACTACTGAAAACTGAAGGCATCTCTTATCATACATGGCACAGTGTATAATTTTTTAAAAGGCTAACTTCAATAACTTTTCTTTGCAGTAAATACTTCTCAATTCTTAAAAAATGACTTGATAGAAACATACCGATATTTATTCTAGATACTCATTTCATTCATAAAATTTTCGTGCATAAAAATCCTTCATCTAAAATCAGTGGTGTCACTCTCACCACAGAAACGTTGATCTGTCAATCTTAGGCGTAATAATATAAGAGCATATTTCAGACAGTTTTCCTTTCCAATATGTCCTTGAAATATTTAAGAAACCAACCAACAATTCTAATGCAAACCATTACCATTTACAGTTAATAAATTATTCAGTCATATTACAAAGACAACAACATTTTTAGAACTTTTATAAGAGAGCGACTTTAAACATTCTGTTTTAGAACAGAGGTTGAAGACTATTTATAATAAATTAGGCTGAAATTAATATATCACCTGGACACTACATTGTTGATTTAATACCCAGATTTTCTTTTTAAATACAAAACCCCAGGATGCCTGGATGGCTCAGTCAGGTAAGCATCTGCCTTCGACTCAGATCATGATCCCATAGTCCTGGGATGGAGTCCCACGTTGGGCTCCCTGCTCAGTAGGGAGTCTGCTTCTTCCTTGTCCCTCCCCCAACTCACGGGTGCCCTCTCTCTCCCACACACACAAATAAATAAATAAGTTAATTAAATATTTGGGAAAAAACCCCACCAATATATTTAAAAAAAATACAAAACTCCATTTAAAATGTAACAGTCATCTATTATTATCTATCTCTGTATGTCCTTACTTGACATGCTTTTTTTCCTTTTTTTTTTTTTTAAGATTTTATTTATTCATTTGAGAGAAAGAGAGAGAGACAGAGCGAGCATAAGCAAGGTGGAGAGGTAAAGGGATAAGGACAAGCAGACTTTCCACTGAGCAGGGAGCCTGATGCAGGGCTCGATCCCAGGTCCCTGGGATTGTGACCTGAGCCAAAGGCAGATGCTTAACCATCTGAGCTACCCAGGTGCCCCCCCCCCTTTTTTTCCTATTTCTAAAATGGCAAACCCAATACCTATGATACAAAACAGAAGTGAACCAAAATTCAATCTTATTTTCTAATGTATTTTTCAACTTGTTGATCTGAATGAGAAATAAAACTTGATAGAACTTTCACACACATATATATAGATACATGTGTATATTAACATGTATCTATACAAGATACACACTTACAATAAGTTTAAAGTAGCTGAGATTCTATAATACTGTAAGGATTTCTTACACAGTATGTGTATACACAATCAAGACAGCCTCACCATATTCTTTAAACAAACCATTTGAGAAATCAAGCAAACATACACCTGAAGTCTTAAGTAAGACTTATATCACAATGCCCTGAAATGTTATATAGACAATTAGTTTAGTAACCTAATTTATTCATAATTATTATTACAATTAATAGGTACTATGATACCCTCTAGTGGGGCAGACAGGTCATACCTCTGATAATAACTTTCAATCGCTTCTGAAGTATGATGTTTGGCATGTGTTCTTTTAATATGTTTCTGAAACAAAAAAAAAGATCCTTATGTTGTGTCACGCATCAGGTTCAAGAACAGAATGACATACCTCTTCATCCTAATATCTGGCACATAGGGAAAACTGAAAAATAGTTTGGGGATTTGGGCAGTGGTAGGTCTTTTTTCCTTCCATTCCACGAATCTATGCATTTTAATCTCTACTGCTTGGCCGGGATGTCTTCAGCCTGTAGCACAAGGTACAGTATGTATGTAAAAGCCAACAGGGTCATAGTAATTGAATCTAAATAAGTTTGCTTAGGGTTGCAGAGGGCAAAGAAAAACTTGTTCCCTCTTTCAACCTTTGTATTAATTTTCCCCCAATTCAATTCCATCTAAGTCTTCTGCACTCTAGTTTTACAATCCAATTGCCATTTTTAACCAGGAAGAACATTGCTTAAAAACAACTTATTTGAAAACTACAAAAAGTAATTCCATAGAGACTTGCCACTTGACTGACACCTGTCATCTCATGATAAATGACTCCATTTTCTGCCTCTCTTGCCTTCTGCCACTCCAGCAATGGTCATTTATCATCATCTCTGTCAGCAATGGAAAGCAGCACTGACAGTGCAAGTCAGCAAACATTTAGCACATAGAACCACGTAACACAGGGAAATTATTATTGTCAGAATAATAATGGTTTAGCATAATTTATTACAGGTCCACCAAATAAGCAAAGGCTAGATGTTATTAGACAGATGGATGGGTAGGCTTGGCAGGCCTCCACTGAGACGCAGGCGGTGCTTGATGTGGAAAGGAGAACATCCTCCAACCCAATCAGAGAGCTGGCAGTTCAATTACAAAGAAATAAAGGGACATTCATCATTCAATTAGGCACCTGTCAACCCTCACAAAGGAGAAAACTTCTAACCTGGTACTCCTGGGAGAAGATGCTCAGCAGAGTGGCCTGCGATTGACTGGAACAAATAAAAGAAGGACAAAGTTAATTACTGGAGTGCACGGCAAAGAAACAAAAGAGAAAGGAGCTTCAAAGGTAGGCCTGCTGCCCTGTAATCTAACAGAACATGAAAACAAGTGTGGAAAAGTTGTTCCAGATGAACACCTCAAACAAAGGCTTCCTGCTGCTAGGTCAAGGAGACAGAAAAAGGGAAAGGGAAAAATATGGATGGTCTCAGAGCAAATGATCACACAATTTGGACTTTTGTTACCTTTAGAATGATTATAAATCATGTCTGTAGCGTGCAGTTATGTTAAAACAGACCAAAAGGAGGCAAGGTTTATTTCCACTAATAAATGATAGGAGTCAAATCCTATAAACAGTGGAGAACATGTGGTTCACTCACTGGCAACATTCTAAATTAATTTTGTTAGTAGACAGGTATCCTCTCAGAGTCGAGGGAAAAACTATGGTCTTCAATAGAAGTACCACCTAGAGACCACTGGAATGTTCCTACTGAAACTAGTGGGCTTTGAAAATAGGAGCTTTCACTGCAGAAAGCTGAGGTCCTGGGAGTACGTCATTCCCAAAGACGGCCATAAGCCTTATGCATCCAAGACTCCACACAACATCAAACACCTGGCAGAGAAACAACCTGGAAAACACTCTTCCCCAGTGGGAATTTGCCTCTCACAATTGTGAACATTTACTAACAGAACGGAATTTTTTTTTCTCTAAAAAGCAATCAGTATCCTACTGCTACTCTTTCTGATTGCCCCCTATCGTAACTTGAGAACAATTAATTATTTCTGATATATTTTCCTACTAAATGCTATCTGAACAAATTACAGTGTTAATAATTTGACTTTTATGGTACACCAAAGCACTATGAATAATTAAAATTTGTCTATGCGTGAATGAAACCTCTTCAGCTCATCACAGGCAATTTGGAGAGTGTGAAATAAAAACAATGACACCACATTTCTTTACTCGGTGCCACAGAGTTATCATCATCTGCATACCATCATAGATTTGGCTTCAAAACCCTTGCCATACTCATCAGACTACAAAAAAAAGGTTTAAAAAAACCACAAACACTGTATGTGTTTAGCAGGGAAAACCGACCATTACTAAAGAACTGCTTCAATAACTCGAAAACACTGAATAAAAAATTATTAAAAAATTATAAACTTGCAATGGTCCAATTTTTTTCAGTTTCCCTTTAAAAATGGAAACCACCTTTGAAAGAGCCAATTTTACACATAAAATCTTCCTATTATTCCTGGCTTGTCTGAACTTCATATGAAATCACATACCCCAGAAGGGCTTCTGAGAAAAAAATGGCAAAATTAAGCTTACGTCTTTATAAACTACTGAATAAGTCAATACATTATTTATGCACAATAAATAGACCCTCTCCTCATTGTACAGCAAAACATATTTAGGTTAGCCATTTAATAATAGACAAAATGTCGGTCTCTAAGGGTCAGAAAATATGATGGAATTAAATGTATTTGTAATGGGCAACCAATGACAAAGGAGGATATTTTATTCACTAAATTGAATAAAATGAAAGTGTAACCGTGGACACCCAGAATGGGAGAAGTAAGAGACAGCTGGAGAAGTAAGTTCATGAATAAACAGTTTCAAAGTGAGAAGCTGGTCAGGAGCTGAGGGTACTGTAAAAATGGAAGATGAGATAATGTCTTTAGCCAGGAAACTATCTTTAAACTGCTCAGAATTCAATTCAGCGGAAACTGTACCACGTCTATGGAGTAACCCATTTTCTCAAGGGCCAATGGGGTTAGAGAGAAGATTCCAGGAGTAGGTAAATACTGGCCGGCCTAGACATAAAGAGAGCAAATGACATACCTACAATAGTAAAAAGCAGAGACAGACCTGGGTCCCAAATGTTTTGGGTTTGGTTGACTAGACAAAGCTGTAGAGAGCTGAATGTCCTCTGCCAGGTTATTTGCCAACCAAACTCTGTTCGTGTATGCGCTAATAAGCTTACAGAAGAGTGCTCTGAATTAGACTCATACCTCCAAGAGCAGAGAAGTATTAGTGAAAGCAAGACATTGACTCCAATGTATACCATATGCTAATTTCCTCTGGAGTGCTAATTCTGAGAAGATATTCCTAAGGGAAAGAGGCGAGAAGAGGTTAGAGCAATCACTGTCTTCAAGAGTACAGCTCTGAAGAGCTTACCATGTCTGCCCCTCTCCCTCCACAACCTCCCAGTGTTTGATTTGAATTTGGCTGAGAGTGCAGAAGTTTTGGTATAAACAATCACCAGGTTCACAAGGAATATGGTTTTTAGCCAGTGAGGGGGAGAGAAAAAGACACTGCATAACTGCGAAGTTTCTATTGAACACCACAATCAGTTGGCAGTATTCACTGAGCATCAATACTGTCCTGAGGTCATGGGTAGGGGGACATATGCCATCAAGATAAAAAAAGAAAAGAAAAGAAAAGAAAAAAGGAAGTAACTGACTTAGAGGAAACTTTCAACATGTATATGCAGCCAAAAAAGCAAAAATGAGAACACTGTCAAGTACCAACATTTTTAGGGATCTAGTGAAGCAAATCACAGCCTGAATCCTCACATATTTCAAGACTACACTGGCTTTGGAGCCCACCTGTGTCCCTTAGCATATATGTGTTTTAGATCTACATGTTCAAAAACAGAGTCACTCATTTTGCACAAATGTCCAAGATATATTATTAAAACCTCTTCAAAAATCAGTTTTGTCTTTTTCCCCATACTACCCTCCCAGATTAAGCACCTCACTTTGTAGCTTTCTGAGAAAAGAAGAGCAAGCCAGTGGACCCCTAGAATGGCTATGTAAAACCTTGCACGAGTTGTGTGAGTGGTCACACAGAGCAGGAACCATCATACCACAGTGGTGGGTAAGTAAGCTGAGGTCAGAGCCAACACGATGAGGATGGCAGCACAGACAAGGGAAAGATCCCAGGGCCTTGAGAACATTGTTGAACTGTTCAAGCAGCATGAATTGAACTGACCACGCTCCATACTTCTTCTGAGTAATAATGTATGCTTTTTTTTTTTTAACCTTCAAGAAGAAATAAACCCACTCCGGTTTCTATGCGTCCTGGAAATAGGAGACGTGATAGATGGAGAAGGAGAAAAAGTACTCCATCATGATGGCACGTGTATGGGATACGCTACTTGGAAAGGATTGTCCATTTTTGTCCTTTCTAATTCTCTTCTTAGCTGGCAGCTACTATATTTGGCTTCGTTAAAATTGTTCCTCTGTCTGTCACTGTGTCACTAAATTGATGTGCCCAGAGATCATAAGTTGGGGAGTGTGTATATGATTTTTCCATACAGATTTTAAATATTGATGGGGTACTATTTACTCTCGTTCTATCCTGCATTCAGGACTCTTCAAATGTCAGATGTATGAAAAAGCGATATACGAGCTCCCCATTCAATATCTAACTCAACATATCCTGAAATCTGCCCAGCTAAGATGTTCAAGTAACCTGAAGGATATCAGAGAAAATGAACATCAGAGGGTTTCATGAGTGCTACAGAGACTAAGAGCAGACAGCTCAGCACTGTCCTAGTTGCAATTCAACTTTCATGTAAGGAGGAAGTACTCACATTCCCAGGTGGAGACTTAATAAAAAAAAAAAAAAAGAATCTGAAGGAAGAAGATACTACACATTTTATGTTCTCCCCCTTTCAAGTACCCTACCTCTGAAAAAAGACCATAAAAAGGTAAATACATCATTTACTTTCCAAGCTCCTTTTTCTACAGAATCTGGGAAGCTTAAATGTCTACACTTTACTGAGCTCAAAATTCACTGAGCAAAATAAATATTATTTCTGGAGCTCAGAAAGCAGTAAACCAATTAAAGGGAGATGAAGCAGGATACTCCTACAAAGCAATAGACTTAGAGACCTCATGGTTACAAGGTGCAGCCTCCCTAAGTCTGTGAAAGAACACAATGGAACACTGGCTCTATGTGGTTAATGATTCAGAGTACTGGTCAAGGAAGGTCTTCTATGACAGCAATGCATTTACCCTCCCTGGCTCCCACCTTCCTACACACCTACACACAAAGTCAAACAGAAAGCCTTCCCCCCACCCCATAAAATCAAAATGAGACTTAGTAAGATAGCAAGACTTGGTAGGAAAAAATACCACTAACTCCCCCCAACCCCGGAAACACAGAATGCAAAATGGGAAGAATGTGGAGAGAGATTACTGATACTCTGATCCTGGTGGGTGGGGAGGACCAGAAAAGAGGACAAAAATAGTTAAATTCAAGAAATAGAGAAATATTTATGCACTCTACCTACCCCCCATTACCTCTCTTCCCAATTTTCAACTTCGTATCAAGGTTGCAGACTATATTTTATGCCCAATCATGGCAAATATTCCCATAAATGACTATATAGATGGCAGCATTAGACTTAACAGTAATCAATTATCAAAAAGAAAAATTTTGAAAGGCTATAGGTGTTACATATATGAAAAACAAGTGGTCACTGTCCCAGGCTCTTAACTGATCTTGCTGGTAACCTGAAGTTACATATAAAACAGCTCTATGACAACAGTTAACATTTATATGGATATTTACTTTGTGCTAGACACTGTACCGGGCGCTTTGCTTTAACCCCACAACAACCCTTTGGGGTCAGCCCGTTATCTTCCTTATTTTAAAGATGTGGAGGGACGCCTGGGTGGCTCAGTTGGTTAAGCGGCTGCCTTCGGCTCAGGTCATGATCCCAGCGTCCTGGGATCGAGTCCCACATCGGGCTCCGTGCTCAGCGGGGAGCCTGCTTCTCTCTCTCTCTCTCTCTGCCTGTGCTCACTCTCGCTCTCTCTCTGACAAATCAATAAATAAAATCTTTAAAAAAAATAATAAAGATGTGGAAATGAAGGAAGAGAAGTTAAGTAATACGCATAATTGCTTATTTGTAGAGCAAGGCCATAAAAATCCAGGTCCAATTCCCAAACCCAAACTCTTATCTCAGTGCTAGTCTTCCTTTCCAACAGTTCCCAGAAATCAGTTCTACATGTCATGTATACTAATACCGCTGCTTAAGCATTTATGTGGTATCACACTACACTCCAGACAACCCTGCAAGGTAAGCACTGTTGCTTTCTTAATAGGAAACTGAAGTCATAGATGTTTTGAACAAATTCTGTGACCTTAGACAATATTCCCTTTTTTGAAAAAATCAAATTACAGTTTTCCTTTAACTAGCTACATAAATATGCTGTTCTTTTTTATGTTGAAAGTTAAAGGAACTAATGACTTTAAGACACAGTTTAGGATTAAAAAATTGCTGGGTAATTTCCATTATTCCCGCTGTAGCTTAGTATATTTTGTTAATAACCACACCATTGCCTGAAGTGTCTCTATGTGATTGCATATATGTATTTTGCTCAAAATGCCATTTACTGCATGTAAAGTAGCTTTAAATCCTTCCCTGAACAACACAGTATAAATAACCCAGTCTTCTCGATAGAAGACAATACGCTCTACAGGTGTTAATTTTATTAAATAATATTTAATGAAGGGTTTCTTAGTTATAAAATAGTATATATTCTGTGTAAAGTGCAGAGATGTTCATTGTTAGCATTCTGGCATATATCCTCCTATGTTTTACTCTGGGTCAGCTGTGAGTGTGTATATGTGTGTGTGTGTCTATGTGCACTCATGAACATTTTTTTTTACACATAAACATTTTAAAAATTAGGTTTTTAACATACTTTTTTGTCACATGCCTTCATTATGTAAGATATTAACATTTATCTATGCCATAACATATTACTTTTTAAACTATTTTTATTGTGAGACACAATGAGAAAAAAAAAACAGAACAAATGTATAGCCAATGAATATATAAAAAACAAAACCACATAGAGCATTAGGTAAACACACAGAACACGGCTAGCATTCCAAAAAGCACCCTACTCGATCACCAGCCTTTTCCTCTCACAAATGAATCTGATCTTTATGTTCTTCTTTTTCCTACTTTTCTTTACAGTTTTACCACCCAAGCAAATATTGCTAGGTTGTATAGGTATGCTCTGCCTGTGTGCAAGCTTAACATTAACGGAACCACACAGTGTGCTCTTTTGTACGTGGCCCCTTCGTGGGACAACATGTCTATGAAAGTCATCCATGTTAAGTGCAGCTAAATCTTTCTCATTGTTATACAGTGCGTTCTCTTGTCTAAGTATATACCACAGTTATCTATTCTATTGATGGGTAGCTGAACTGTTTTCAGTCTTTTGCTGATGAAAATAATGCTACTATGAATAATCTTGCATACCTCTCGGTCCCCGTGTGCATTCATTTCTAATGAGTAAAAATGTAGGAGTGAAATTTTAGGTCATCTGACATGCACATCTCTAGCATCAGAAGATACGGTCAAACAATTTCTAAAGTGTTTGTAACAATTTTAAACTCCCACCAACTTTAAAGGAAATTCCCCATTGCTGATTGTCCTTGTCTCATAGCTTAGTGCTTTGTCCATAGCTTGGCTTTTCATTTTCTTTATATATCTTTTGAAGTGCAGAAGTTTTTCATTTTGATGAAATCCAATTCATCAATTCTTTAATTTGATTACTCACACTTTCTGTGTGTCTCTTCTAAGAAATCTGTGCCTACCTACAATCACAAAGATATTTTCATGTATTTTCTTTTAGAAACTTAACAGTGTTAGCTCTTACATTGAGTCCTATAATGTATCTTGGATTAAATTTGTACATTGATAGGAGATAGGAGCTGCAGGTTTTTTTTTATTTTCATATGAATATTTAACTGACCATACCCCCATGTGCCCACTGAATTATCACTATTGCCTTTGAGAAAACCAAATATCTGAAGGTCTATTTTGGGGCTTTCTAATCTGTTCCATTTATTGATACATTTATCTTTACATATTATCTATACCACATTGTTGTGATTATTATAGCTAAACAATGTATATTTAATGTAATTACTGATACATTAGGATTAAGTCATCATCTTGCCAAATGCTGTCTTACTTTATGTTCCCTTTCTCGCCTTTCTTGTCTTAATTTCAAATGGTTTAATACTTATTCTTCATTACTTGAACACTGGCAATTTGAAAGTTGTGTATTCTTTATAAAGTATGCTATTTTGGGGTACCTGGGTGGCTCAGTGGGTTAAAGCCTCTGCCTTCGGCTCAAGTCATGGTCCCAGGGTCCTGGGATCGAGCCCCACACCAGGCTCTCTGCTCAGTGGGGAGCCTGCTTCCCCCTCTCTCTCCGCCTGCCTCTCTGCCTACTTGGGATCTCTGTCTGTCAAATAAACAAATAAAATCTTTGAAAAAATTATGCTATTTTAATGATTGTCATATGAAATCACATGCTTCCTCAAATGATCATAATTTATAATTAGTGGTTAACTGTTGCAAGGAAAACAGAGAAACTTCACAACACTATATACAGTTCTTTCCTCCTGCCACATAAAATATTATGGGCATTGTTTTAATTCTGCATAAAGTCACAAGGCATTGCTCTTGCTTTATATATTCTATTCATTCAGATATACCAACATATGTACCATATCACTGCCCTTCCTTCCCTCTCCACTCCTGCATCTGGAATAATAAATCCACCAGAACAAATGTGTAGGTGAAGTAAAATTTTGGTTCATTCAATGATAATGTGTCTTATTTCTCTACCTAGTTTCAGGACTCTTTTTTATCTTTGGTTTTTAGGATTTTTAACTGTAGCATTTATTTCCCTTTTTGTTTAGAATCTGTTGGACTTCTTAAATATGTGGCTGGATGTCATTCATCATCTTGAGAATATTCTTAATCACTATTTCTTCAAACACTGCTTTAGCACTCTGTGTCTCTCTTCCTGAGACTCCAAATTAAGTGTACTAAGCCCTCCTTACTATATTCTCCATCTCTTACTCTCTCTTAATATGTTCCACCTTTTTGTTATTGTTTGCTATTCTGTGTACATTTTGGGTATTTTCTTCTGTTCTATCTTCCAGCTCACTAAACCTCTCTTCAATAATGTCTAATTTACTGTTAAATCCATCCAAATTCAGTTTTTGTACTTTCCACTTGTAGATTTTCTATGATTATTTTTCAAATAAATTCCCTGTAACATGCTTTAGTCTTCATTTTTAACTCTTTGAATAAAGCACGATTATAAAAATTCTGTTAGTATTCCAATAAGTAGAGACCCTTTAAGTCTATTTCTACAGCTTCTACTAGCTTTCATTCATGTTGTCATGTCTACTTATGTGACTGAGTATCTCTCACTATATGTTATTCTACTTGAAAAACTGCTTTATAAATAATTTGAAGACTAAAATATTATCTTTCTCCATTGATATTTCTGATTTGATTCTGGCAGCACAAGAAGTCTAGAATCAGCTTAATACAATATTGGGTATTAATTCTGGGGGCCAATGAAGTGCACCTCAAACTGACATGAGAGTTGTCTTACTTTCAGTTCACATTCACTCTTATGGTATGGCATGTCAGGGTCCTACCTCAAAGCTTGGGACATTTACATGAGCACCAACCTTTGCTGGCCCCTGATCCTTAAATCTTGTCTTCAAGCCCTATAATGCCGTCAAAAGTTCTGTTCAGGACTTGACTATATCTCGTAAAAGGGTAATTAAATTAGAATTCGATGATTAAAAAGTTAGTCCCCTAAAAGCCCGTATATTTTTAGAAATTTAAAAAAATGCATTTCAAACTAATTCATAGATTAAAGAAGAAATCATGACAAAATTGAGCAACAATAGTGGTAATATCAACAGCTGTGAGAAATTTATTGCACAGATTAGATATTAGGGAGAAAAGAGAAAGAGACTGTTTTTATTCTAGGAGATTCTAGCAAACTGAAGATCCTAGCAAACAAAACAAAAAAGGAAGAGAAATGAAATAAGAGAATCAAGAAGGAAGAATTGAAGAGGAGTTGGATAAATTGATCTTTAAGATTCTTTTGCTCTAAGTCTGCACTATTTCAAATGTTCCAATTTAGTCAGTCTTAAGTATCTAGATTTCTTTCCTTTCTAATTAAATTTAGGTTTTAACTTTTTAGAAAGAGCCATAACATAAATCAGATAAAGAATAAGAAGCTTGGGTGACAGTCGATTTCTTTGTAAAAACCAAAAGTCTGGTCATTCTTCTCTAAAGTAATCCCAATAACTTTAACACAATACATAAATAATAGATATATTTGTCAGAGGTGTTTATCAATTCTTCCCACAATGATTTCTTCTGTTTTTTTCCCCCTTGTTTAATAAATCAAATGAAGCTACATTATAAGAAGTGCTCAAATTAAGTTTGTGATAATTTTATTATGACGAGAGAGAGAGAGAGAAGACAGATAATGATAGATTAATAATTGTATGTAGATATTTATAATCTTTCCCTTGTTGGTTAAAATTCAACTTACTTCCAACTCTACACAGAATGTTAGCTAGTATATCTTTCATCAGTTTCTTCATTTATTTTCATGCTGCTGTCTTTATGAGCCACAACCTGCCTACCTTTCAAACTACTGTCCATCACTGATACTCTTCATGATCTAATGTCTTTATCTAGAAGGGCTTTGATTCCATAGATTCTATTCAGCCTCTACACCACAGCAATCTCACTTCTGCCCTCACTCCTTAACTAAAACGGTTACAGAGGTAAAAAGGGTACAGAGACATCCTTACCATCAACCCCCAAAGACATATTTCTTATCCTATCTGACCTATGGCAACATTTTGCACTGACTATCCTTCTTTTCTTAAAAATCTTTCCTCCCATGAATTCCAGGGCACTATTTTGTAATAACTTTCCTCCTACCCAGCATGCCAGGGCACTATTTTCTAATAATTTTCCTCCTACCCTGCTAACCACCTATCTTTCTCTCTTCCAACGGCTGCACATCCTCTTCCCTATGGTTTCCCAGGGACATCTTTTCAGCTCTCTTCTCTTTTCACCTTACATGCTCATGCAGGTGAAGGCACATCCAGCTGTGTTCTACAAACTACTTCCATAACTCCCAAATATATTGTTCCCAGCCTCCATCTTTACACAGAATCAGTCTCAATTTTATAACCCCTTATGGGACTTTACACCTCTTTGGCTACAAGTATCTTAAAATTAAATTTACCACCATCCCCTTTCCCAGAAATGAGTTTCAGACCCAAATTCCCTTAAGTAAATTATTTCTATAAACACAGATGCTTGGAAATCTATGCATCACTCCATATTCTCCCCTCCTTCTCACCCCTGAAACATCTAACAAGTCACCAAGTCTTATTGATTCTATCATTAAAAGTTGTTCACATCCATCCCTACTCCCCTCAACTGCTAAATAATTTTCTGATTCACTTCCCTTGCTTTAGGTCTCTACACCCTTAATCCAACCTCTAATTTACCAACAATGCTTCTAAAATATGCATCTAATTATGTTACCCTTCAGGCCTGAAAATCCTAAGAGGTGTCAACTATCTATATAAGAAGCTTAAACTCCTCAGCAAAGCACACTTCAGGCCCCTTCTTTCTAGCCTCTCACACTCTTTCCCACATTCAAACCCCCAAGCAGTTTATAGCTTAATTTCACCACATCGCTATAAATTACCACGTTCTTTCTGGAGTCTAGAATGTTCTCCTCTCTTTATTCTACCTGGGAAAATTTCTACTCTTTAGAGTAATAGCTGGGCTCAGGATACTCACGTAGAACATATTATCACTATTAAATAAAGTTATTTAGTGAAAGGAGTATCTCAAGAAATGAGATATCAGAGTTATTTCTAACCCAACCCTCTCATTTTAGAAATAACAAAAGTAAAGATAATAGAGATGAAATGATTTACTCAATGTTACAGAAAGTGTTATTTTATCCCAGATACAGGTAAATCAAGGAAAAAAATAAGTTGTACTACAAGCAGGATTTAATGGAGTAATACATTGTTTATGTCATTTTAACAGATGGGAATATCACATATTTTTGTTATTTCAGTAATCATACTGTATCAATGACCAATGTGTATAGGCTAAATCATAAATACAAATAAAGTAAAATATGCTAAAACCTATGTTATATGACCAGAAGACCCAAAACCCACAAAGTTCCCACTTCCTACCACCAAACGATGTGATGAACAGGAGATCAAAATTATGACGTTTTCCATCTATGACAGTTCTTTTCTTCTAGCACAGACGCAAAATTTTAAATATGACCCTACAATATGGACAGTGATTATTTTACCAGGTAATGTGTCATTCCCCCGACTTAGGACCATTTTTTAGCCCTTCAGATTACTAGTTTTCTCCTACAAATTTCTGGTAGACATCTTTATGTATTCCACAGTTATTTTCTAAATAATGGGGAGCATCAAAAGCTGTATTGTCAAGGAAGTACCAATAGGAACAACTGTCTTTATTCTAGAAGTGCTTAAAGCCCAATTGTGAAAATAACTTAATATTTCTAAGTCTTAGTTACAACATCTGTACATAAGATTTATGACTTTAGAAACCATTTTCATCTTAAAAGTTCTAGGATTTTTATCAATTCTACAAGTTCAAGGTTTAGACTTACTAAATTTCTCTCTGCTTACAGCCCTAAAAATTTTAAGTGTAGTTTTATCAAAAAACTGTGTCTTAGTCCTAATAATAACTACTTGTAATCATGTTGACACTGGACATTTCTTTCTGGGCCTAACATAACAGGTCTATTCTAGGTCAATAGCTAGAGTGATTAAATTGCTTATTAAGACTTCTAAGCATTTAAAGCAATCAGACCACAGGGTGAGAACATGAAGGAAAATAATTAACTCCTTTCATTCACCTGTGATTATAAGGTACCACATCCCCCAGTAGAGGTTAAATAATCACCTCTTGGGTCTAAGACCACAACTATTTCACTGCTGAACTCCCAGTCTCCCTCAAATTACCTTATTTTTTTTTGATACAAGACTGAAGACAGATGTTTAACAAAAGAGCCACCAGAATTTTACTTGAAAAGTTGATTTTAAAAAATTTGTATTTTTACACGTAAAAATATAAGCAATTATAATAATATTCAACCTAACAATTATTCAAGTGTTTGTTGTTTTTATTTGTTTGTTTGGGTGTTTGTTGTTTTTATTTGTTTGTTGTTTTTTAGGAGATCTCTGACTTGACTTGAATTAAGTTATCCCAGGAAAAGAGACAAGTGGCCATTAGGAACTAAAAGGGGCCCTACTTCTTTGTAGCAAATTCAAATTAAATGATTGGTTTGGCTCTTAAGATTTTTAATTTTAATATGGTGGCCGATGTTGTGGAAAATAAAGGTAATCCTTTTACTTAAAATGAGGGTAGATTCTGAGGCGCCTGGGTGGCTCAGTGGGTTGGAGCCTCTGCTTTCAGCTTGGGTGTGGTCCCGGGGTCCTGGGATCGAGCCCTGCATCGGGCTCTCTGCTCAGCGGGGAGCCTGCTTCTCCCCTCTCTCTCTGCCTGCCTCTCTGCCTACTTGTGATCTCTGTCTGTCAAATAAATAAAATAAATCTTTTAAAAAAAAATGAGGGTAGATTCCTAAGGACATTTGTCAAAAGGCTTCAAAATACAAAATGAGATACCAAAAAACAACAGTATCAATTTTTATTGCGGTGACAGAATCACTTCTCTGACAACACTCAGCATAATTCAGTAGGCAATCTATGATATTATTACCATGAATGGGATGAGGCAACTTTACCACTAACCAATAGTTATTATCTTTCTATACCACCATATCAATCTGGCTTTTCTTCTGCAAAAGCTTTGGACCTAAAATAACACCAAATAACAATGCTAAATTTTCTTCAGTAATATCCAGTGCTAAAAACATTACTGATTCTGATCCACCTCAAATATTTTTCCTAAAATAACTGCTTACTGGGGCACCTGGGTGGCTCAGTGGGTTAAGCCTCTGCCTTCAGCTCAGGTCATGATCTCAGGGTCCTGGGATCGAGCCCCACATCAGGCTCTCTTCTCAGCGGGGAGCCTGCTTCCCCTTCTCTCTCTGCCTTCCTCTCTGCCTAATGTGATCTCTCTCTCTCTGTCAAATAAATAAATAAAATCTAAAAAAAAAACTGCTTATACAAACCAAATAAATTAATTTTTCTTTCTCAAGTATTTTTTTTAAATTTACCAAGTCATTCTGCCAAATCTGTATCATCATAAATGAATGCATGAACACCCTGAGGTTAAAATTCTGTGACCATAAAGCTACTAGTCTATATCTAATAAACATAATTGCTTTTGTAACTTTTCACAGGGTTAAAAAAAAGTTTAGGTTATTGTTTAAAACCATCTAAACATTGTCTTATTCTTTTGCTGTACAGAAGCATGTGTTCTGCGCTCCTAATCTTTCTAATAGGTCACAGAGACCTTATATAGAATCAGTAAAATGATCGGTCAAACTCACTTTATAGTTGTTATAATTTATAAAAATCACACTACCATCTCTACCACTTTCTTCCTAAATAAATTTTCAGTTATATTAACATAATGGCATTAATAATTTCATATTCTTTCCCTGGTTTTTATTTCTTACTCCAACCTCCAGTTACCAAACTGATGCTTTTCACTTAAGAATTTAACAAAAAGGGCGCCTGGGTGGCTCAGATGGTTAAGTGTCTGCCTTCGACTCAGGCATAATCCCGGAGTCCTGGGATCAAGTCTCACATCGGCTGGCTCCCTGCTCAGCAGGGAGCCTGCGTCTCCCTCTGCCTCTCTCTCTTTGTCTCTCATGAATAAATAAATAAAATCTAAAAAAAACCCCTTTTTTTTTTTAAAAAAGAATTTAACAGAAAAATGCAGTAATTTGCATAAAAGTAACTTCCTGAAAACTTAGTCCTTTACATAGCCTCACTAGTGATCATATGAGGTCAAGCAAACTATTTGAAGCTTCAGATGCTATATTTTCCCTACTGCATTAGCTTGGAAAAAAAAATGTAGATTTTCAGTCTTCTCTAAAACATCATAATCGTCATAATATGGACTATAATTAGTCCACAACCACCCCCAGTTTAATAATAAATGCCGAGAATATTAAAACAACAAATGGAATGCCTTAAAATCCATTAAGCTCTTCTCTTATTAAATACAAAATTTTAACTCTTAACCACAAAACTTTTATTCTTAATTCACAATCAAATCCTTCTGGCAGTTAATCTCAGCACTTAGTGTCATTCATTCCAATAAAATCCATTTTAAATGGCTGTAAATGCCTTCCCTACTTCTCTGTGTGTCTTCAGAGAAACTAGAAGATGAACAGTGATGGAGTTCAGCCACTATGACTATGCACAACACAATTACGCTTCCTATACACTAACTTCTATTATAAGATCCTGTTTGTAACTTTTTCTCATTTCTGTTGAACTCCATCAGTCTAATAAAGAGTAGATACTCAACAAATACCTACTATCTTGGGGATCATGTGATTATGATGACAAAGATAACAATGATGGCGAAGAGCTTCTTAGGTATCAAGCTCTGTTTTATTTCTCATCACTAAAATAATAGAAGTAGTAGTATTTTAGAAACTGAGGAGGAGAGATGAAGTATCTTATCCAAACTAACAGAGCCAGCATGTGAATATAGCTAGTTTGGCCTCAAACCATATATTCTTAATATGGCAACTAAGAAATAAAATTGCTTTCAAGAATCAGTACTCTAGGGGGCGCCTGGGTGGCTCAGTGGATTAAGCCGCTGCCTTCGGCTCAGGTCATGATCTCAGGGTCCTGGGATCGAGCCCCGCATCCGGCTCTCTGCTCCGCAGGGAGCCTGCTTCCTCTCTCTCTCTCTGCCTGCCTCTCTGCCTACTTGTGATCTCTCTCTCTGTCAAATAAATAAATAAAATCTTTAAAAAAAAAAAAAGAATCAGTACTCTAATATCACATGACTCTTAAATGCAAAACAACCTAGTTTCAACAACAAAAAAATGGATCCTGCATCACAAGCTTCCACCTTTTCTCCATTAAGTTCAACTCTGCAGATCTGAATTTATCAACCCAGTAAAGTTAATGTGCAACAGTGGCTTTAAATGAATTTACCTTTAGCTATAAACTGATGTGAAAAAAATTATATATAAAGTTATATTTATACTATATTTAGAATTAAGCTTTAAGTAAGCATATGTTCAAGGTCTATAAAAGGAGATATAATTGAAAAAAATGTGTAACAGTTTGAGGCTACAGGTGATTATTTTTCTTTATTTTTTATGATTTTAATCTTATTTATGTAAGAAATTAAAATTCAGAGAGGAAAATATACTTTTCCTTGGTATGTATACAATATCCCAAAAATATGACTGTGTTTCATGTATGTTTGCAAAAACACCTTCCAACCAAAAAACACAATTTGCTATTGTGTTTTTGTGTACAAAAAATTTTTGTGTACAAAAAAAAAATTGTATTGTGTACAGAATCGCCACTTACATTGTATAAGGTCCTCCCCAAATCTCAATGTGCCCAGTGCACAAGCAGTGCCAAATTGTGCATCTCAATATTTAGAAAAGCCTGATTTTGATATAAGAAGCTTAGATCCTCTTCTCAGCATCAAAATGACCTCCAGAGCCTTGCACTCCCTTCCCAGATCAGAGGAATCCAGAAAGACTGCCTTCCCTGATACAAATGCTAAGGTAACTCATGACAGCACCCACCTAGGGAAGTGCTTGCTGTACCTACCTGGTTCCTCCTAGAGCTACAGGACCTCATCCTGGGGTCTACCCAGGACTTCCAGACCCACCCTAACATCAAGGAGGAAGCATGTGAGCACCTTCAGCCAAACACTCTAGCACCTGAGATTAAGTCCCATTTGCTGCAATTCGGGCTCTTCTTTCTTCAGACTCAGCCCACAGACCACTGAGGTAAAATTCGCTTCCCAGATTTTTTGGGTAATGGGGACCCTGTCTTTACAAACCTCTCTAGTATTATGGTTACTTGAGAATTTGCTCTTAACAAGAACTTAAGTCCCATTCCTGGGCCAGCCTCGCTGTTAGGTCCTGCTCCCCATGAGAGAGGTCCCTACAGATGCCTCTCTCTACTTCACAACACCTACTCTGTTTGCTCCCAACTTGTTCTAGACCAGTACAGGGGTAGAGGACATCTATAGGCAGGTCCATTTGTCCCCACCCATCCTACAAGCCTACTCCATTCTCCTGAGGAAAATTGGATCATGCCCAGCTTAGTCCTACAAGTGACAGTAAAAATGATGAAAAAATCCACTTGAATATAAACTCTCTCAGCTTTAAGATACACACATCAGGTAACATATACTGAAATATGTAAGCACACTGAAAAGGATCAAACGTGGTTAATACTAAGAAGAAAGAAACAAACACCTTATTTTCAAAAGTTTTTCTCTTCAACTTTCCCACATATAAAATTCTAACCACTTATAGGTAGTCATCATTTCAATGAATTGTGTCAAATGAAAAGGGAAAAGAAAGATACATTCACCATGAGGCTAATTTATGGTCTCACTAAATCCAGCAGACTGAAGGATTTCATTTAGTTTGTTATGAATTCTTAGACTAAAGCAATTCTATTAAAAGCCCTTGAAGAAAAACAAAGCAAAAAAAACAAAACACACCTGAACCTGAACTTGTTAGGTCAGCCAACAAAACCTTTTCCTAAATATTGTATCAGATATCACATTTTCCACATTTTTGAAAAGCTAACACCAAGGAGTCTGTCCCTCTAAACAGGGGGGGGAGTAATGGAACAAAATTAATTTTTTTAAAATGAAATTTTTTCCCCATAAACTAAAAAAATGAGTATAACACTTTATAATTTCATATACACAGTCTTAAAACAATACTAGGTATCAGCTGGGCAAGACTAACATACTATATGCAGATTAGAAAATGAGGGCTCAGAAAAATTACCAAAACATACACAGAAGCATCTAGTTCCTGAAAGATTGAGCCTCTTAAAACTCAATCTTGTGACTTCAAGTCCTGGAGATCCAGATCTTCCCAGTTCACCTTTCCACCATGTCTAAGATGTCGCTCTCATCCTGATGGCCAAGGGAGCGGCGTCATCTTCATTCCAGACAATGAGATTAAGTTAGTCTACAGCATACTGCTCTCAAATTTTCCCGTACACTCATTTTCATTTTCTGACAGTTTTTCTTTATGTTCTCTCACTGGCCCAATGTTAAACACAGCTGAGACAAGGCAAAGGCAAGTGTTCTCCTTCGGAATTGCTTTTAAAACAGAAATATGAAGGAGGATAAGCTGAGAGTTTCTAAAATGACTACATTAAGCCTGAACTGTACCAGAATTCTGACATTACACAATGTCCCAGGAAGAAAAAGAGCAAACCATGTGGCTTTAAACTAAAAAACAAGCAAGCAAACAAACCCAGCTGAGAAAGCCTGTGTTCTTAAAAATCTGAATTTTAAGCATTCGAAAATGTACCTGGATGGCTCTCTCACTGGCTGTTGGGGACATTAGCACTGCTGTTCAACAGCTCTCAGTAGAATTGCTTTGGTCTAAGAGCTCATGAAACCCTTCGGACTTCTGGATTTACTGAGCCCATAAATAAGTCTCATGTGAATTTTAATTTAAAGTAGTCTTCCTTTCTTTATTTGCTTTTTTTTTTCATTAGACTCAGTTCTTTAAGGCAAGGGCTCTTTTTACCTTTACATCTTTTAAACTTTACATCACCAACTTTTAAACATAAGACCTTGCACATACTACCGTTTCACAGGACGATCTAAAGCAATAAGCCCCCTGCTCTGATTCTCTAATATGTGCATACCTCCATAGCTCTTTCAAGAGCTAACCTTCTTGAAAAGCTACCTGCCTCAGCGGCAATCAGCAAGGCATGGACTTTGAAAGAGCTCTGGATAAGGTGAGCAACTTGGTCTGACCCACTTATACTTTGACCTTATACCCCAGGAGTCGAGTCTGGTAAAACACAGCATCTCAACCTTTACATCAAAAGGGTGAGGTTCAGCTTCAAGGGAGAGAAAACCTAAAAAAACTATGGATTAAACAAGGCAGAAATTTGTCTCTTCCAGCATAGCAATTCTGTTCCAGGAAATCCCTGGGATCCAGGCTAGCATCCAGTCCAACTCTCCATCATCTCTAGGGAGCAGCCCTCACCCCATGGTTAAGGGAGTGGCACCTGGACAGCAAGAAGGAGAAAGAATTTGAAGAAGAGACTGGGGATCTCTTTTAAGGAAGGTTCCTGAAACTTGCACGTACATCATAAAAGCCAGGACTCAGTTCCATCCATGTCCACGCAGGCTGTGAGGGAGCCTCTGTCCTAGGAAATTATATGCCTGGTTAAAATCAAGAACCCCTGTCAACATGAAGGAAGGGAAGAACAGATGCTGGGGGAAAACAACAATTTCTGCCATGAGCACAGCACTCTACCAGTGAACTCAATAGTCATAAACAAAGCTGCTATAATAATTGACAATGCACGTGGCTAAAAATTAACTCCCTGCTCCAAAGCTGCCTTGATTCTCCTAAGTCTGGTTTAATAAACCCAAGCCATTTTAAACTCTTGCTATATGATATTCCTTTGAGAGCACTCTGCAATCATTATTACAATGAATTTCATTTCTCAAACACCATTGGTGAGCAACAGAACTTATTAGATTTGGAAATGCCACCAATTAAATGACTTGTTATTCATCAGACAAAAGGCAAAGGATTCTCTCTTTTCTAACCCTCTTATCACAGAATAGTGTAATATTTACTATATTTGAGAATTAAGGTTTTTTTAAAATCAGGGTTTTTTAAAAAAAATTTTTTATTGTTATTTTTTAAGTAGGGTCCATGCCCAACATGGAGCTTGAACTCATGACCTGGAGTCAAGAGTCACATGCTATATTGACTGAGCCAGGCAAGCGATGTAGGAATTAAGTATTTGATTCTCAAAACAATTTTTTCCCCTCTTCTAAGATAATAATACTGATAAAATTTAAAAGCAACTGGTTTTATGAGATATGGACATTTCATTTCATGAGAAGCAGGTATCCCTGGATGCATATTCCCCTAAACCATGATGATTTTGTATAAATCTCAGTTTCTCTTCATTTCATTAAATTCAGTAATTTTGTACATCAAATAACTATACATTTAGAAGCCACTCCTGTTAGGCTGTCAGTTCATTTATTCAATAATTCAGCAAATAGCTAGCAAGCCCCTGTTAACACTCCCATGTGTCAGAGAGGGGACTCCCAAAAAAGTACGTTGTGCAAGACTCAGCCTCCCCAGTCTTTTCTATTTAAAAGGCATTGCTTGGGCGCCTGGGTGGCTCAGTGGTTTAAGCCGCTGCCTTCAGCTCGGGTCATGATCTCGGGGTCCTGGGATCGAGTCCCACGTCCGGCTCTCTGCTTTGAAGGGAGCCTGCTTCCCTCTCACTCTCTCTGCCTGCCTCTCTGCCTACCTGTGATCTCTCTCTGTCAAATAAATAAATAAAATCTTTAAAAAAAAAAATAAATAAAAAATAAAAGGCATTGCTTTTGTGAGGCACCAAACACAGTTATTCTCAGAAATGAAGCACTCCCCACTATTTCAATATAGTGAATACCTAGCAGTACTGTGAGTGAAGATTATTCTCCAACCATATCTGTATAAATTTCCAAGAAGTTATGAGACCAAAAAAAAAAAAAAAAAAATCTTACAGTAAGTTCTTTCAAATGACTAGAAAAAAGTATCCTGGTACAAAATGGTATGTAGATAATTTGAGTAACATAATTCCAGGAGAATGAGTCAGAGGCATCATCACTCTCCTAACCTTGACCCTGAATTTGGTCTAAAACTTCTATACATTTTTAGTGCCATGTGAGAACAGATGATGCTGTAACACACGAAAATGGCAACATTTAAAATTCATAGTAGCACAAAACCATTACTTTTCCCACTGGATCCCTTGAACTTTAATAATGTCTGACCTGGTTGGCCAATAAGTTCTAAAAGCAGACAGAGGAAAATTGCCAATATTAGACACTGCTGGAATGATTTTTCATTTAGAAAGATTTTATAAGTTCTCTTAAAAACAGGTCACCAATTCTAGAGACATAATTTTCTTGAGGGGGTGGTCATTGGAGAGAGCAGGTACCTCAGTATATGCAAAATGGAATCAGATGAAAACCAGACTTCACACATTCCTATTATCCATACACACAAAGCAAAAATCTATACATACCCACCCCCCACCCCACATTCAGTTACAAATGCACCAATCCAAATCAAAGAAAGTGTGGCAAAAGGAGATGTCAAAGAAAGTTAGTCATTTATTTCCCAGGATAAATGGCACAAAAGCCAGCATCTCATTAACTGTCCAAAGGAGACAATACACCACACAACTGAGGCTGGATAAAGAGACTGGTAATCACACGTTTATAATTTTCACATTACACAAATGAAAAGATTTATAAAGGCACAATTTAAGAGTCTACCTTGCTTAAGTCACTTAAAAGAAGCAAAGTGACAAGACGAGCAAGCAATTAGCTGCTTCTCCACAATCCTGCAATTCTAAGTGGCTTTCTACATGCCCCCTTGTTTTAGTCAAATATCATTTCAACACGCAATTATCCCTGTGCTTTGATGCAGGTGTCATCTGTTTTGTCTTTAATGCAAATACCTTCTTACTGGCTGAAAATTTTCCGTATTACAGTTTGTGAACTGTTGCCTAAATGTTGCTTATAAATGCCTTTGGCAGTGCTTTCAGTCTTTCCGAGCCCCTGAGACACTAGTCAGCCAGAGCAGCTCTTGGGTGCACGCACTGCTCTGAGAAGTCAGAGAGCTAGTGTGGTCACAGAGAGAGCCTCACAAGGGGTAAACTGTCATTTAGTTTCTTTCCCAGAGTCTGTCAAAAGTTTTCTTTCACAGCTTTACAAAAACACCAGCCTCCAGATTGGCAGGACATTACCTTGGCACTACATCTCTCTTAAAAGCTTTTCCACAATTTGGAATGGCCCACATTTCTCTTCACAGCATCCCTGTGTGAAGAGCAGAGGCTCCTGCTATCCACGAGGGCAAACTGGAGCTCCAAGAGAGGAAGTGACTTGCCCAGGGCCATACCCTCCTGGCTTAGGAAGTCAGACCTCCTGTTAGGTCTGGATCAGCAGGCCTGGCTCTTGTGGACCAGGAAAGGTCATATACTCTTCCCAGTGCTCACATAAAAGAATACATTTCATAAATCCATAAATCGTACCTGACTAATTACATTGTAAAAACAATGGAATTCAAGTTTTCTTTTTTAAATTTCAAGTTGATAAGGCCCTGATTCTTTACAACTATATACTATTTAGAAATTCACACTTGTATTGATTTGTGTAATTTTTTAAATTTTTAGCATTTTACTAAACATAATTTGTATCAGATTCTCACTTAATTCTCACTTAATTTATGTGCATAACTTTAAAAGAAAAATATTAAATGTCTGATCTTTACGTTATATTGAAGAGACTGACAATTTTTTTTTCTATTTAACAAATTATTCGAAGGAAAACAACTTCACCAAAACAGTATGTTTGTCAAACAAAAAGAACTTCATAACAAAGCAATAGTATTTTCCTTAAAGGTTACAAATATTTCTATATTTCTTTCTATTTTCTTCTTGCTTGAAGTAAGATCCCTTTGAAAGAACAGCACAAGGACACTATCAGGGACATAAAAAGAGAACCAACAGACAAGGACAAAATACTTGCAAATCGTGTATCTGATAAAGGATGTGTATCCAGAATATGTAAAGCACACTTAAAACTCAATAATAACAAAAATAATAAAAAGACAAACTAAAGGAGCAAGGAATGTGAATAGACATTTCTCTGAAAAAGATATACAATAACCAATAAGCATATGAAAACATTCTCAACATCATTACTTATTGAGGAAATGGAAATCAAAACCACAATGAGATGCCACTTCACAGTCACTAGGATGGCTATAATCACAAAGACAACACACAAGTGTTGGCAAGGATGCTGAGAAAACAGACCCTCAGTAGTGCTAATAGGAATATAAAAGACCCTTGGAAAACAGTTTGATAGGGTCTCAAAATGGTGAGCCATACTACTCAGATATCTGGCACCTAGGTATTTACCCAGGAGAAATAAAAGTATATGTCAGCACAAAAACTTTTACACAAATGTTCATAGAAATGTTATTCATAACAGTCAAAAAGTGGAAACCATCAAATAGCCACAAACTCATGATGAATGGATAAACAAAATGTGGTATAGTCATATAATGGATTATTCAACAATAAAAAAGAACTCAACACCAATGAACCTTAAAAACATCATGCTAAGTTAAAGAAGCCTGTCAGATTGTATGATACTACCTAAATAAAAAGTTCAGATAGGAAAACCTAAAGAGAGATTGCAGATTAATGGTTTGCGCAGGGTTGGTAGGAGAAGGAATGGAAATGGGAAGTGACTGCTAATGGCTATTTAGTTTCTTTTGGGGTTGATGGAATGTTTTGGAATTAAGATAATGGTGATGGTTGCACAACTTTGTGAATATACTAACAGCAGTGATTTTTAAAGCACAGATTTGTATACTTTAAAAGGGCATTATGGTATATGAATTATATCTCAATGAGAAAAATTTAAAACTTAATATTTATATAGCATATAATGATTTAATTTCAAATTAGAAAGCAAGGAAGAAAAAAGAGAAAAGAAATGTAGATCGATCTCAAAGAAGTTGGTCATGATCATGGGCCCCTATTTCTTAAGAGGACCCAGGCCGTGGATGGAGTACAGTCACATACACATTAGGTCACATGAAGGAAGGCATTTGATTTTTCCATACTGTACGGAAACCTTGTAAGCAATGGATGTTCATTAAAAACTATTACATTTTTCCCACAGCTTATTTTAAATATTATAAAATTATGTCCCCAAATTCTTCTGTGGACTACATGATTGATGTTCTTCATATTTTATTTCCCTGAAACACCGATAAGATGATAATAATTCCACTGAACACAATTCTTGCCCTCTAACTATTCTCATTTAGGGATGCCACTTCCCACCCATTGGACAATCTGATCAGGTAATAGCAGAAACAATGGAAATGTGTAGAAGATCCTTCCAGCACATTTTCAGTGAGTACTAAGCATTACACCTCCTTTTTTTTACACCTGCGATTTACACAGATTTGCAGACACCTATTATTTTAACAACAGAGTTTATCAACCTAGTAAACACAGGGACCAAGAAAACACCTGTTGTCACCATTACTACTGGTTAACCCAGAAAATGCCACCAAAATGGCAGAAGAGAGTTAAGAAATCAATTCCTACTTCTTTAAGCTCAAACTCTAAAGTCTCTCTGGGACTTCCAACCTGTTTGGGTTAATCCCTAGACAGGTGGCAACCTTACTTAGAGTAAATTAACCATCCCCTAATTATACAAAAAGAGCTTGCAGGTAATTGACAGGAACACAGCTAAATATGATTATGCCTGTTGGGAATATCAAATCTATGAATAACCCTTAGAGGTTAAGGGAATAGTGACTTCTATAAACAGAGATTTTAATTTAACAGAAAATATTTTAAAATAAAGTTTAAGTCTAGAGTCTATTAAAGAATTGAAACAGGCATCCTAAGCAGGTAAATACAAAGATACTGTGAGAGAGAATTAGATTACGCAAACTGGTTTTACTCAGAGGCTTTTTAACCTTAATCCTGTATGGTTTATTTAGATTGTTTTCCAACCAGATAATAAAAAGTAATTTCATCTAAGTGCTGCAGTAACAGGGTTTATTGCATGAGGCCCTTCCATGCCCCATTTCCACATCCCCCGTGTGTGGGGGGGTACCTCTATCACTCATTCATTCTTTGGGAAGCACACTGTGCTTTCTTCCACATGTGTACAGAGGCCCCCAGGGATAAAACTCAAACTTCTTTTCCCTCTTCTCACCAACCTCAAAAAAAGTCAACTTCATGGAGATGTAGAAGTCAGACTTTCTGTTTTCTTTATAAGCCAAAAAATATATTTGCATATTTTCCATTAAAAAAAAGAACAAAAATCACATAAAGCCAGTATCTCTAAATAATGTAATCAAAACTCTGAAATACCCATCTTGGATAAGGTGTTATAATATTATATAAAATATATGATAGGTGAAACATATTATATTCTATATACTTACATATAAAACATATGTAACACTGCACAATGTGCAACATGCTTTGGAAAAACCAGCATCGAGGTTATCACTGTGACTTCCTATCAGCAGAGAGAAGGCGACGGATGGAATTCTGGAACCTGGGTAAGATAACTCTCATGTCAAAAAAAAAAAGCCCTTGTCCTCAAGCAAGCTAATGAAGCAAGTGATAAGCTAGGGTCAAATTCCCACTTCTACAATCAAAACTTATCATAGGAGCCCTTGAAAAGGGAGTGCATCTGTCATATGTTAATGACTTCAAGCCGTTCACTGAACTTCTAGGTGTATAGGAAAACTTAAAAGCACTTCACAACTCCTTGTGGGTATAATTAGCCTGTTGCAATTGTTGGCAGTTCTCATCCTGGGACTTTAAAAGGTCACTCCACTCTTTAAGATACCAAATTTGGAGTCACTCTCTCTTCTGGACAGATTAAGCACACTCTACAATTAGTATACAGCTGCACCTGTTGCAAAGCTTCTTTCTTCAGTGATGTAAATGGGGACAGTCAACAACATTCTAAATTCTTGGGGGATTATTAGACCCTGGAAACCAAGCAATCAACGAATCTGATGTCTGTTGCTGAGGTGATGAATGGTGGTCACACCCTGACCACACGCAGAAGCCATGATTTTTATTTCTTATAGACAATCCAAGCTAGAGCAGGTCCTACCTTGACTTCACCCTCTCGATCTCATAAGCAGGCAACATGCAACGTGCTACGTAACAGAACTATGTTCATGATTTAGTTGAACTTCTACAAAGAACAGAAAGAACCCTAAAAATTTTTTTATAAGTCCAACTGGCTAATAAAACATCACTGATTTATCTTAAGTTTACTAAATCATGGTGAAGGGAAAATGCTGCTGGTCACATATGGAGGAGAATCTATTTTATAAAGTTTGTAGCTCAAAGCTGCAAATTCTCCTTTAATTTATTAATCCTTTACAAAAGTGTCTACACATTTCATAAATTGTCATTATAGTAATTTCACTGCTATACTACAAAATAACAATATAGATATTTGAAGGATACAGCTTTTAGTGGAAATGCATTTAGAAAAGAGACATTAATTTAAAAAACACATTCATAAAGTTCCAAGAAAATATAACTGTTAGTAAACAGTTGCTGAGAGAAGTATTAAACATAAAGTTTAATATAAACTATATTATATAAATATATATATATATAAATATAAACTATCCTCCTCTTTCCTCTGTCCTCCTTCCTTGCTTCTCTCCTTTCTTTTTTAATGAAAGAAGTACAGAGGCCAGGGCTCCAAAGGCCCCTTTCTTTTTAAGCCACATAAATCACTGGTATTTTCCAATAAATCAGAAAAAAAATGATTCTTTTATAGCCAATATATGTGGCCATGGAAACAAATACAAAACCTTCTTGAATCAGGGATACTGTGCTTAGTAAACCTATTAAGCAAAGCTGCTTATTATTTCCACAGCATATAACGTATCATCACATATACTTCAGTACTTTTCTCCCATATATAATTTATTTTCAAAACATAATTGGAAGTTTACAAAATAGGGAAAAAACTTCTTTTTCAAAACAGCTTTATTACATTATTGTTAAGTAGGTACACTTTTTTCTGTGTCTTAAATTATATGCATAAATACTTTCACAAGGCTGACTGAAATAAGAATATAAAAAATAAATCAGGGAGACTATTTCAAAATTTGCATGATAGTTCAAGAAAGGTTAGCAGGACTTGATTACATTCTTACCACTCTCCTCCAAAAAATATTTTCACCTGACATTTCAACTGATATACTTAAATAAATATATTCCTTAGTGAAAATATTTCCTAAAGGTAAATATATATGTATATGTATATCTATACTTTATATCTATATATATGTATGTGTGTGTGTGTGTGTGTGTGTGTGTGTGTCTATACTTTTATATATATCTCCTTTTAAAAGGCATGGAACTCAATTACGGAATTGCCAATTGTTTTAGTTTTGTTGTTGGTCCTATACAGTAATCAAATTTAGAAAACTATAAATTATATTTAAATTTATTATTTACAAGCAATTAATTATAAAAAACAGCCAGGTGGTTTTCATTACATAAATTACTGTTAATGACAGAGACCTCATGCTGCTACTGTATTTAGCATTTGCATGTGTCAAGTGCACAGAGTGCTGTGTAACTACCCTCTTCTCGATGGAACCGATCACTGAAGCACAAGGCAGTCTGCCTAAGTTTAGATCACCCCTAACTAGTTGTTTGAATCCCAAAAAGCCCTGAGGTTTTGACAGTGTTTGCTATAGGAACTTGTAATAATATTTTGCTGGAACAACTTTAAAACCAGATGAATTACTAAGCATCAAATAGTGTTTAACAACACTTAGCTACTTAAAGTCCTATCTCTATGATTTTAAACATGACCAAAAAAATGTTTAATCAATCCTCACCAAACCAAGGAAAGGATTTACTAATGTATCACAAATGCAGTTTTTAAAATGTTTGACACGTTTCCTTCCACCATGAAACTATGCAAGAGAAACAGACAATAACTCTCTTTTCAGGGCTCCATCTCCCTATTTCTTGAGCCTTTTATAAAAGTGATTCTTCCAGCTCCATAGCAGGTGTAATTCCCTTCCAAAGGGATTGGAAAATTTAACCTCTTTATTCTGAGTTTGAACAATGTAAGAGGAGAAAAGAACCTCATACTGTTATCCTGAATTAAGTGCAATCCTTGGACAAATAAAAACACATACCAAACACAAAGAGAAAATAAAAATAAAGGAAAATTTTCATCATTCTTCAAACTTGAACTCAACCAGAGACCTAAACAAGCAATTCCATTCACTCTACCACTACCACCGGAGAAAGGGAAGTTTTATGAAAATGTGTCGTAAGCTGGGGCCGCCTGGGTGGCTCAGTGGGTTAAGCCTCTGCCTTCGGCTGATCTCAGGGTCCTGGGATCGAGCCCCGCATCGGGCTCTCTGCTCAGCAGGGAGCCTCCTTCCCCCTCTCTCTCTGCCTGCCTCCCTGCCTACTTGAGCTATCTCTCTTTCTGTCAAATAAATAAATAAATAAATCTTAAAAAGAAAAGGTGCCCTAAATGTAGGATGAAATTCTGGAATTACTACAGTCCTACTACAGTCCCCTTTTCTTATTTAAAAAAAAAAAAAAAAAAAGTTTTGTTCTTTAAATTAACTGAAAATCCCATGTTGAGCCACTTCTCTGGTATTCATGGACTGGCTATTTTATACTTATCTAACCCTTCACTCTTCCGCCTCTCCCAAAAAGTCTCTGTCTTTCAGGAATTTTATCATTTACTAACAACCACCAGGGAAGTGGGTAACGGAATGGATTAGGAGGAAATCTAAGTGTCTTTGGCCTCTTAGTAGTTATCTACATTTAAAGAGCCCAGAGAAGAGGAGGGTATAAAATAATGGCTAATAGTTTAAGGAAAGAGAATCTACACACTCCCTCAGTATGAGAATAAAGTAACAAAATCAGCCAGCAGACAAGAACTAATTCACTCAAACTATTTTTGGCCAAAATAATCACCCTGGAGAAGGAGTGGGGCTTGTACACTGATCCTCAATGATGCTGCCTTTACTCAAAATAAAACTTATCTTTAGGTATCACTTTAGAACCACTTTACGAGTCACACAGGCAAGTCAACTTCATAGTCACAGCTCATATCTTAACCAAAATACAGGGTGGCCACCAAGTCTAGAAACATATAATAAAAATTTTTTCATTACTGGATTGCAACACGTGGCAAAATAATTGTTTCCAGACGCCTCAGTCACCTTGTAGCACCTGCTCCCTTATTTATCAGATCTCCTGATATTTGCCTATCTCCAAATACCAGATCCATTCCCAAAGTTTGTCCCTGCTGAAGATACTTAAAAGATTGTGCCACATGCTCTAAAAAACTCTTGCTAACATGGAACCCCAAAAGCACTTTGGTTATCATTAGAATGTGTGTCCAGTAGGAACCGGTAATTGTCCTAGCACTTTTTTTGCTTTTTAACGGGTCATTACTTGATTGTTGTAATACATGAGCGAAGAGGAAAGTTCAGTGATACGTGGACATTAGAAGAGCTAAGTGGAAGCCAAGAGATAGAGTGTCTAATAGCTTGGCAGGCACTGGGGGACACTACTTACTAAAACGACCAGCAGCTTCCACAGGAGTGCTCAGAGGCACTCATGAGAACATGTTTAAGAAATTCACACTCTGATTTCACACTCCTTTTCTCATATTATTACACAGTAAGTTTCAACAATATAACGAGATTTTCCATGTTTTTCTAATCTAAGCTAGGAACAACAGCTTTATCACCACAAGTAAAAAATAAATTTGAGAGCTGCATATCAACAGTGGGCTGAGTGTTTTGGTATGTGATGTAAGCAAATGATTCCGTGATGCTGTGTCCAGGGCATGGTAATGATGAGTTTCCAGAGGGAAGTCTAAAAAAGCCAGTCTGCAGTGCAGTCCGTTTTTGCGATGCTGGTGGTTGAACTCATTGGCACCATGTACCAGGCAGGACATGAAGATTATATTCAGAGTGTTAGGGGTCTAGTCCCAGGGAAGGCCAAAACCAAAAGCTCTGTGGAGACTGTTAAGATGAAGCACCTTAACATAAAGAGGAAGTTGAAGACTTTCTACTTTGGAAATTACCATGATATTTCAGACATCATGGCAGGTTGAATAAATCAAAAAAGAGCCTTCCAGAAACAACATAGGGCAGTTCATGGGGTGAATACCCTGTAGCTGCCCAGCTGTAAATCTCCTGAAGGGAAAGTTCACTGGGGCTTAAAAATAGGGGGCAGATGACTTCAGGGGATCCAATTCTGCAGAATGAACATGCCAAAAATCATAAAGGCACCTATTTCACATGATCTGGGTTTGTAAGGGTAGTACTAGTCTCCATCTGAACCATGTGAGTTACATGGCTGAGATTATGAGAAGAAAATGGGGAAAAAAAAAAGTCAAATCCCTAATTACTAGCCTGCCTCGATTCCAGCCATGGCAGTTTCACACAAAGACCCCCTTGCAGTCCAAGTTACACTTTAGGGTAGAACATTTAAAAATGGTAGCTAGTGTCAACCACTAATGAAATCCCAGTTGGTCAGGCCATTCGTTCTCTAAAAGGAAAACTATTCCTCGCCCCATGGAATGTTAGTACTTCACCATAATTTGCAGTCGAGTAACTGCTAGAAAGGACCTTTTGATCATTTATATGAGGGACATCAAAACACTGTAGCATTGCTTCCTAAAAATAATAGAAAGAAAGTACACTGTACCACATGAAGAAAATCTACTGACCACCTCTCAAGGATTAAAGTCAATAGCTCTGTTAGAATTAATTGAAACTGGCGGAAGGAGGAGACAAAAATAGTAACAGATCCAAAACTATCTACAAATGTTAATAGGCCAGAATTCTTCCAAGATCAAATTTCTTTCACCCAGTTTTACACTGAAGTTCAATAAACTCCAAAAACTGTTTCGATGGAAGCCATAACACTACTACCAGCTCTTCTGGTGTAAATGGCATTAGAGTTAGTATCTTTTGCCTGCAGATACAGATTTTTATATCACCCTCAAAATCCTCAGTTAATATTCAAATTTCTACTAAACCAAGCCATAAACAAATCTTCAACTGAAAAGCTCTGTCTACCCCTCTATAATCTGTTACCTGGAAAAAAAGCAGAAGGTCTCTCTAGCCACCTAATCACCATATCAATGACACATGCCACAGGAGAGAAGCACTAGTTTATTTGATTGATCATGGTAGATAAACTCCAAATAACAGAGAAATTAACAAATGCTTGACATTTGCTCAACATCCATTATTCTGACACTGCTTTCAGAATTTCAAAGCCTGGGAGTATGCTTAATCAACATTCATATTCCCTTGTGAGCCACAGGCACCATATTGCACCCCGCCTTCGTACTGATGAAAACTGCATATTGGCCATTTCCAAAATGTTCTGGGACTCCACACAGGGCCCCTTTTCTCTCTTGTTCCTGCTCTGCAGTTTTCTTTTAAACACTTCCAAGACAAAAGCATCTGCCAGTTTTTCCCTCTAGGGATGTATGCAAAATGAACTTAACAGTTTTAAGGCAGGAGTAACCCTCACATCTAAATTCATTCATAGGACAGAAAAGGGCCTAAGAGGCCTCTCCAGGGACAAAACCCTGCTGAAATTCTCCCCACACACAACAGTGGGAGTTTTATAAAATCTAAGTCCAGACAATTTCCAATTCAAATGCCCAACATAGCATGACCTTTGTCAGATCTCTGAGCCCAAGATGCACCCATGATTTTTTATTCTAACCAGCACAGACATTAGACAGGGCACTACTGCTAAGCAGGAGGTTCAATATTTGCATGCTCTTCTATTGTGAAAATGTAACAGTGACAGCACTGTGTCAAATTCTTTTCCCTCTAGAACTTTAACTCCATAGGAGAGGCATGGCTGACAGATGACTCCCCAACATCTGTGTTATGTACACTGCACAGCTGAGGAGCCCCGGATCACTGTCAGAACATCGCAGAGATGACCTGTGCCTTTCTTATGCCGCCTTCTTCTCTCTGCCCACCCCCCACAAACATATATATAAATATCTACAATACAAATTGTGCGATTTTTAACAAAATGTAAAAATGGCAAGACAGATTAACATAATTTATAGTCATTAAGCTGTTCACGTAGCAGCTCAACATATGTTGTATAAATGTCCTATACCGAATAATTTATCAGATCTGACACAGTGCACATCATATTGTTTTATTTAATACACTTACTAAAATTTCATGGATCAAACATCACTTCTGAAAGCACAGAGAAAGCACTAGAAAATATTTATTCATTTTCCGTGATTTATTTTGATTACCCTTACAGCTACATGACAAAGTGGAACTCACAAAATTACAAGGTTAAGGTTTACACTGCCATTGCTTCATCTACTAAAATATAACAAATGGCTCCATGTCTGTGTTATATTTTACTTTCATTTAGTGTTTAGTACTCGAGGCTAAGCACTTAGCTGCCTACTGAATATTTTAATATTTTTAAATAGGACTTAAACATCCTGACCCAGAAAATGGGAGCTTCAGAAACAATCTTGGGAAAGAATAGCAAGTCCTTTGTATGGTACTCGACAGAACGGTACTGGCCAAAATAAAAAAACACACTTTTAAGTTACCGCCTCCTCTAGAGAGATCATAGAGGGATGCCTGAGTGGCACAGTCAGTTAAGCGTCCGACTCTTAGTTTTGGCTCAGGTCATGATCTCAGGGTTGTGGGATCGACCCCCAAGTCAGGCTCCACGCTCAGCACATTGTTGGCCTGAGATTCTCTGTCCTTTTCCCTCTGCCCCTCCTGCTAGTACTGAGTCTCTGTCTCTCAAATAAACAAATATTTAAAAGAAAAAGAGAGATCATGGAAATAAGCATTGGCCCATATTAGAAAGTTGGTAGGAGGGGCGCCTGGGTGGCTCAGTGGATTAAGCCGCTGCCTTCGGCTCAGGTCATGATCTCAGGGTCCTGGGATCGAGCCCCGCATCGGGCTCTCTGCTCCGCAGGGATCCTGCTTCCTCCTCTCTCTCTGCCTGCCTCTCTGCCTACTTGTGATCTCTCTCTCTCTCTCGAGTCCCGCATCGGGCTCTCTGCTGAGCGGGGAGCCTGCTTCTCTCTCTCTCTCTCTCTCTGTGCCTGATTGTGATCTCTCTCTGTTGCATAATTAAATAAAAAAAAATAATAAATAAATAAATAAATAAAAATCTTAGGAAAAAAAAAAAAAGAAAGTTGGTAGGAATTCATTGACTGCACAAAGGACCACAATACCATGGCAGGTTCTCAAGGAAAGAGTTGGAAGACAAAATGACAGCAAAACACATGGCTCCTAACCTCGAGGAATTCATAATCAAGCAAATAGAAAGTAAAAGACAGAATGTGTACATTTCAAATGAACAGGTAAAAGTAACTACAATGGTGGGGCGCCTGGGTGGCTCAGGGGGTTAAAGCCTCTGCCTTCGGCTCAGGTCATGGTCCCGGGGTCCTGGGATCGAGCCCAGCATCGGGCTCTCTGCTTGGCGGGGAGCCTGCTTCCTCCTCTCTCTCTCTCTATGACTGCCTCTCTGCCTACTTGTGATCTCTATCTGTCAAATAAATAAATAAAATCTTAAAAAAAAAAGTAACTACAATGGTTAAAGCAAAAAAAAAAAGAAAAAAAATCTTAGTGGATCTGAACCAATATTCAAATACTCAAAGGACACACACGCATACACACACAAAAGTAGGGGAGGGAAAAGGAAAGAAAAAGTTAGAGAAGGAATTAGACATTGGCACTCAAAACTCTCATTCATCAATCTTCCTTTAAAATGTTTCATCTGGAGACAGGTCTCTCAGACAAGGAAGATGAGAAGAAAAGGAAGATATAAAGATCAAAGATGGGAGATGAGAGCCTGAAGTAGAAAAGGCCAATAGAGCTCTTCAAGAAAATCACAAATGTTTGTTGGCCTGATCATTTTTGAGAGAACCATTACAAATTTTACCAGATCAAATGCCTTGGGAAAGAAAATTAGGAAAAAATGTAAACAAAAAACAAAACCTGTTTCAATTTCCAATGAACTGTTTGGCTTAAAATGCAGTAAAAATGAGATAAAGACAAGAAAAAGATCTTTCTCAGGAACTAAGTTTTATTTTCATTTATGAGCAATAAGCATCCCAGGCTATCTACAAAATAATCATCTTCCCACAAGAATCACTCCCAGGTACCCAAAGAGCCTTCATCTGTTTCAAGGTGTAGACACTGCAGTCTAGAAGCAAGACTTAAGCTTCCCTAAAACTTTGCCATCAAAACTTACCATCACGTGACAGGCGAACTGACAGTCGATGAGATACTTCGTGCGGAGCAGAAAACCATGAAGCCATATTATATTGTATTATAAGTCAGGCATCAGAGTGACTTCAGATGAATAACAGGTTACTGTAAAAATACTGAAGGGTCTATCCTCAGAAAGGAAAGATAAAGACTAGAAGTCAAATAGAGTTCAATATAAAAACAGTAAAACTCCAATCTCCCAAAAGAAAAGAACGAATGATAGGAAAATCATCTCGCTCAGTTTAATGCGTGGTGATAACGGCACCTGAAAAATCATTGGTAAAGAACAATTTAACCCTTCCTGCTTTATGTCAGAGCAAAACCACTTCACGCATATTAAAGGGTTTATATGAAGATGAGCTGTAGTACTAATAGACAGCTTTTAGAATGGGGGGGTATGCATAAAAAAAATTCAACAAGAGTTAATTGAGCGCACTGAAGAAAAGAACAACGGGTTTGAGTGTTGCAAATTCTTGCTGGGAACCCTATCATCACCATCACTCTGGCATTTTATTTCTAGACAAGAAATATATTTTACCTTTCTAAGATTATTTTCTGGTTACAAGCCAACCATTATGAACCTTTCAGTGAATCACTGAATAGGGCACTTAAAGGGATAAACAATTATAAAAATAACTCTGTCACAAGCGCATACATTTTATTTTATTTAGTGATGTAATAAGCTTAGGGGCATATATCAGGTCCAAAATGGTCTTGGTCATTAATTTAAGCAATAAATCATAGGTCTTGCCAACAATGACGGCAAACAGATGCTAACAAGGAAATGTATTATTTAATATTGCCATGTGTTATAAAAATGTAAGTGTGTTTAAGACATGTCTTAAATTTTTATAATAATATGCATTTAATACATTACTGTTTTGACACATGCAGGAATCAGATTTATAGGTCCCATTCCGTAGCTTCTTCTTCTGTGAACATAAGAGCATATTCTGTATTTTTTTTTTAAACAAGAGGGGAAACCCTTAAAGTGCATGCTTGCAACAGTATCTAATTGGTTGTCTTGCTGTTTTGTAGTAAATAATGTCAACACTGAAACTCATTAAAAAGAATGAATCTACATACTTTGCTGGAATATAAAAATAGAACATTTTAAAATTATAATTTCTAAAGAAACACTATAGGCTAAGAAATATAGGAGCACTCTTTAATCAAGTTGGCAACTACTTTTTTTTTTCATTCATTTTGAGCTGTTCTGCATGACACCAGACAAAAATTTACTAACTTGATTAATGAGTAAAGTTCAACGTTAAAAAATGTGTTAGTAACTAGGTAAGAAAAAAATCCTACTTTATAATTGTATCTTCATGCAAATATCCTAAGAATTAAAGAGTATCTCAAAACACAAACTTATTTAAAATTGAGTCTCTCTATCCAAATTATGCCAAACTGTAATATTCACCTTCTAATATTTCCTTTCTGATCAGAAAGCTGGCATCTCTTACCAGTGGGTTCAATCCTCCTAGGGAAAGGGCTTGTGAGACAAAAAGGGAATTAGAGCTTAAGGAACTAATCAAAAGACTCTTTAAAAAAAAAATGATCTTTTTTACACCAACAAGATGCCAGCTCCTCTAGAAGCATTTTTTATTTGCACCATATTTTGTCTGAGTGCCCTTTTCCATCCACTCTCCCAACTGCCGGTATGGTCTTCCCCCTTTCTTATGTAGGCAAGAGTCCATGCTTTAGAACACTTGGAAGAAGCAGTGCTTGGAGTATGGAAGCTAAATTTTCTTCATTAAATCTACTGAAGCAGATATTAAAAATGCATTTAATATACTGGCGATGGTCGGTGGGCACCGCTGACTGTGACAGGCCGGTTACTGATGATGTGCCATCAGATGGCCTTCTCAGCAGGCGCCTGGGTCTCAGGCTGCTGAAGGACAGCAATATCTTCCCTTGTGTGTAAGCTCTATTCATCTCCCAAGTATTTACTAAATCACAGGCCTCTGCACACATAGCCTACGTTTCAGTGTATGCTAACAAATGATGGATGGCCTCGTCAATTCATTATGTCCTGAAAGCATGGTTTCCTGCCATTCCAATCATCAAACCTCAGTGCTTCAGAGCTGATCAGTCCCGGGGAATATATTTTGCAGGCTCGATTAAAAGAGTAGAAGTTCTTTCCCTTAGAGGCTCTGACACTTTCCCCAACTGTTTGCTGCTTCTAACCATTATTTGGGGAGAATATTCACTCACTAAGTGTTCAGACAATATAATACTGACAGGTTTGTTTTTTTTTTCCTGATGTTTGCTAAGGTGTAATTTACCTATGACAAAACAGTAGAGATATTTAATAGTGAAATTTGTGTTTTAAAATAATTTTCCTTTTATGTACAGCAAGAAAAACCTTAAAAATATTTTATATCATGTAATATTCTAATGTAAATGCATTAGTGGATGCATTTCAAAGGAACCTCCAAGGGAATAACCAATCTCTAAATCATCCAAACCTTTTAAGACAATAATTCATAAGAGTTCTCTTAATTATAATCTAGATAAAGGTACAAACTACTTAAAAATTCTTCTGACAGTTCCAAAGTTAGAGAATAAGAGTTCAACTTGTCAAAGAAATAAACCTCTTAAAAGAAGAAGATATATTTTCCTTTCCAAGGTTATATGTGTCAGTTGTCTTTTCTTTAAGCCATAAGAACATTTTTATTTTTAGCTATGACTTATCTATGGGACAGAAAATAATAGCACACTCATACCTTTCACTCAGAAACAGTAAACTTTATAAATAAACAGACAAACTTACCACAACTAAACAGATATCTGGACTTTGAGGAAATGGGGCAGTATTAAAGAGCTAAACAACTTACTATAAATAAGCTCCTGAAAAGGCTAAAAATTAAAATAAAAAAAAAAGAAAAAAGAAAAGTGCCAGACTCCCATTGAGCCAATAGCCAGGTAGGCTCTGAAGTACCCACAATCAGCGTCAGCTCTGCCATTCACCTCAACCTTGACCTCAAGATTAAGCTCACTTTTATTGCACACAAAGGTCACCTGTATTAGGTCAAAATTCAAAGTCCCTTGTCAGAAAAGGTTGATATATTCCAACCTTTCCTTCTCCATGCATCAAATTTTTCATGGTAAAGTCATATTCAGCAGACAGTATATTCAGCAATTTATTGTGCCATTGTAATACAGTGCAGAATACAATTGTCCAAAAAGCTATAACATGAATAAAATATTTTCCATCACAATGTACCAAATCTAGACTCCTTACACACCCTTAACAGATGAAATAAAACTAACCAAGTCTCGTTTTCACACTTCAGAAGAGTTATAAGGCATTGTCCCCAAAATACATTCCATAGTACAATTATGACTTTTCCATTACCTTTGGCTACAGGTACCATTTTTCAGAGTATCATTCAAATTTTTAAGTATTATTATTATTAAACACAATGATTTCTAACCAGTTTTGATACCTTTATTCTTATCTGGTCTAAGAACCTTAAGTGAAGTATGAAGTAGGTCTATATCTTAAAGCCTCTCCTCAACCGAGAACCTAGAAGATAGGCTCTACGATAAATAGAATAGAAAAGGGGAAGAATTACTACCTTGCCCAATTCATTATTATTGTAATGATATGATCAGCAGAACTGCACAAATAAGATAAATTAAGCAAATTCTTTGCAGGCAGCATTCTAGAATACATTGTAAATAATAACCAAAGCCTTAAAGGGCAATATATCTATTTTCTTTAAAAGGTTTATGCAATCTCTTTGTGTTTACCTCAAGGTCTTTTCATAATCAGTATTAGTAGCATGAAAAGATTTTAAGATTGTTGAAAAAGCACTCAATCTTCAAATTTATTAATATCTATATTAAACACTAAAACCAGTGTCCACACTCGTGTTATGATCTGGAGATCCCACAAGATCTCCATGCCCTGAAAGACTTTTACCTGAACTCACATAATTCCTGGACTCTAGCTACATCCTGGTGGCAGAACCCTGACTCCAAAACTGGTGTCCATCCTAATATCTCTATTAAGTTCATAACCACCTTGCTATCAAGGTAGGGTGGGAATGTAAAAGAGATTCCAGAATATGGCAGTTTATATTTCAGTTGTAATTAGACAAAAAAATACCTAAAAATTTTCAGGTTTTAATATTCACACTTACTTGGCCGGGGGGGAGGCGGGAAGGAGAATCAACCTAAACCTATATATCCTCATCTGTCATCCCCCCAAAATCCCATCTTGATTGCCATTATCCTCTAAGGACTTTACTGTAACTGACGAAAAGTAGGTTTCTTATTATCCTGGGATTAAATGCAAAACATTTTTGGCAAACCTAGAAAATAAAGGCGCTTGTTTTAGGCAAAATTTTTTCAATTCTGATGTCCTGAGTCTAATTATTATAAGCATAAATACCACTGCAATGAGCATCATTAAATCAATAATGGTAGCAATAACAGAAACAGAAAATTTTATTTAGCACAGTATTAGGAACTATGTTACTCATTTTACATGTACTACCTCATTTCAATTTCATGACAATCGCATTTTACAAATAAGGCACCAAGACATGAAGAAAGTTACCCAAGGTCACCCAGCAAGTAAGTCATGAAACCAGAATTCATAGGTCCATTTCCAGAACCAAGCTCTTTAAGCCAATTTATAAAACTGGCTTTACAACAAAAAACTGAACCGCCTCCTGGAGTTCCCAATAATGGGTTTTAACTCCTATCAATTTATAAAATAATTAACCATAAGCAGAGAGAGCTGATAAAGCACTCAAGGTCAAGAACAGGCTGTAACATCTCTGCCAAACTCAATACCACCTGGCCAGCCCACTCATGTGGGCCTATCTCCACAAAGAATTTCTCCTCTTATTCTAAAATGCATATATTCTTGCCTAATGTTAATTTTATTATCTGTTTTAGCTGTACACTGTCATATTACTTTATTGCTGACACTTTAAATGTAGAAAAGAAACATATTTGAACATGTGATAATTGAGTCTTTATAAAATTGCACAAAATCAAATTATAATCAACTGGGTATTTTCCCATTTGTTTTTCATTATAATTATAAAGATGCTTTATTTTCTTTTTATACTAGAGTAACTGCCAACTGAAGATGTAACAGCTAAGCTTGAAGTTTCTCAAAAAAAATAATTTCTGACATGATAAACCCTCAGGTATACCACTGGAACATTTCCAAATTCCTAGAGAGAGTAAAGAATCACTGTAATATCCCTAAAGTTAGCTAATTAATTTGTTTTGAAAGGAATCAATTTTCCTTAAATGAGACATATATATATGGCTTTTTTTTTTTTCTTTTTCAACCAAGCAGCATTTTTCTCAGGTCAGTTCAGTCAAATGCCCATTATGATATGTATCATAATATCAATAATATACTAGGTACTTCTAAGGCTCAAAACTGGCATTCTAGTTCCCACATAAACTATAGCGGGGAAAAAATATATGTATGCTCTCTTTGAACAAAAAAAAGGGGGGGAAGCCCATCAAAAGTATTATAAGAATAAATGAAATATAGATGTAAGCATTTTCAGTCCTTTTAGGAAAAAAGCTATAAAAAAAACCAAACAGAATAAACTGGGTTAAGAAAACTCTGGAAAAGACATGTTACAGGGCCATAATGTACCATGCAAAAGTCTCAAATTGACGATGGTATGCAGTGGTGACGGAGGCGGGGCTGAAGAAATGCCTTTGGTGGCAGTGGGGAGATCCCAGGTTTGTCACAAGTTAGCCAATTTCTGCGGTGTAAACACTCCTACTGCTGCTAATTTTAAGCTATTAGATGGGAGGTCACAGCTTGTAGAGTCAGGAAAAGATACTTATCATCAGCTTTCACAAGCCAGAAAGAGCCAGTTCCAACACCCACTGGTTGTGGGCCAAATTCAGCCCACAGATTTGCTCTGTTTGGCAAGAAAACCATTGGCCCATAGTGTCTTTAAAAGTTCCAACAAATGGACAACATTCAAAACTCAGAGTATTTTTTTCTAAAAGTGAGATAGAGAGCTGTTTTCTAGGGAATACAAGACCCAGCAGCATGGGGCATAAGGTGGCGGCTGCCACATTAGTACACACAACCATTCTTTCCCTTTGCCACAATCCCAACCAGGTTAGCTTCATTCATTCATTCCTGTTGGTACCTGCCCGGCCCCTCAAGAGACAGGAATCTGAGATCTCTAGTTAAAGAGCACAGAGGGAGAGTTTTACCTGCAGGTGTGTATCTTTGTCCAGATCACCGGGTAGCACTGCTCCCTTGGTGCATCTACAACATTAACTGATTTGACTAGGTGATCACTAATTGGTTCTCAATACAACGCTCTAGAAATCACTGAATCTAAAATAATAAGAGAGGTATGCAGGTCCCTCTGGAGAAACTTCTGTGATTTACACCAAAGAGTCTCTAACATGTCCATCATGGTGCAAATAAAAATCCAAATGTTATAAACTGGAGGTGAAATGGATTTTATTTTTATATATGTATTTTAGCTGGCCTCAGGAAATAAGAATCCAGATACTGTTGACTTCGCCAGTTAAGAAATGATGTTTGTGAGCTATTTTGTTACATCTAAACTGTAAGAGTCTGTGGGGTTTTTTAATGCTATCCCATGAAGAGTCTCTCTCACATTCCCAGTCCATTTACTATCTTTGCTAAATGGGGCTTGAAGTGTAAGTTAATTTCAAATTTTATTAGCTTTCCCCTCCAATATTATCAGCAAAAACAAATAAAGGTGTAGTACACCTTGACAAAAGATGACATCAGCTTGGAAGAGTTATAGACAGAAGCAAAAAATAGAAAAAAAAATAAAAATAAATCCCCAGTCTAATTTCACATGTGATTGTAGGAAGATGCATTTAAGGGATGCTTTACTCTACCACGTCCCATCTACCAAGGCTACCCCTAGAAAGAGTCTTATTCCCCTTCTAGTCTTAAACACCATCTTGTAAGTTAGAGAATCTCAGGAGGCTAAGATGTGGCAGAGGTATGAGTGACAAACCATAGAGATTTCACTCTGTCTCTATTCATCCTGGCACTGAAGTTGGGTACCCACAGCATTCCTAGATTAAACATCCCCATCCCCAGCTCCACCTGAGAGTGATCACAAATATTCATGACAAACATAATTCAGGAGTTTGCCAAGTGTAAATCTGAATCTTTTCTACCACTAGCCTGATTTGGGGAAGACCAAGTCAATTAGCTACTAAGTGAGCTCAACCAAACACCCGCATCACAAAGCTTCAGACCCTTGCCATCCACTCTAGTGCTAGCTGCATATTCGGGGATTCCAACAGTCATGAAGTGATAACCCTTGTAAATATCAAAGGTGTGCTATTTCCTAAAGCAGAATAAATACAAGATTAGAGTATATATGTCATCCTTTCTTGATCCTGAAGCAAGGGACAAGTCTCAACAATAATAAAAAAAATATACGAGAAATAGATGAGTTATGTTGGGGGAGGAAAGGGTGACAATGCACCATGTATTTTTAAGTCTTAATCTTGTGTATCACTACTGCTCCCAGGACAGCCGTAGAAAAAGATCAAGCTTCATACAGAATCACTCCAATCAGCAGGGGCCAGCACTTGGTCAGGGAAAGACTCAGTACTTTTGACAGTATCAAAAAACATGAACCCACTTACTTTTTCCTTTGCTTGTACTGCTTTCTCAGACTCAACATATTTATTTCCATGGTCTTGAAGTTATTTCTCTAACTTTAAAAGTTTTCAAACATTTTAGCAGCTAAATCTCAATATTGAAAACACACAGGGGAAAAAAGATGTTTTAACATTTTACTTTGGATAGAAAATTGCAGACCCCTCCATTGTCTCAATGATATTTCAGGTGTTTATCAGGTCATGATGTGAATACCAAACTTAGGTTAAAAAACAAACAAAAAAACTTTATGCGCTGTTCGGAAACCAGGACAGAAAAGATCAGCCCTCAGGCAAGGGAAAGCACTTGAAAAAGATGACAATGTCAATAGTGTCACTGTTCTCTGGCATGAAGGAAGCTCTAAGTTATGAAGAAGAACTATTAACTCTTTAATATATTATATCAAGATGCCTCCTGAAAGGTCGGAATGGAAGGGAACAGGAAAGAAAAGAAAGAGGCAGTATTTAGTTCCTGAAAGTGGCTAGGAAAGGGTTGGACTTCTGACCGGCTATGTACTGTCTTTAATACACAAGGCACAGACTGCTCCATGCTCGTCTCGAAGCCCATGGAGCGAGGAAACCATCCTGGAGCCAGCTGTCTGCTCTGTTCCCCTGAGAAATGGACACTCGTCATTCAGTTAGAAGCTATACCCCAACACCTTTACTGTGTTCACTGTGTACCAGCTCATGGTAGAAGCAATCTGACAGCAGAGAGAAAGATACATTGAATTAAACATTTGAAAACATTTCCTTTCAGGAATAAGCCAACTGAAAATAAAGGAATATTTATTCTTTACCTGTCTCTCATATGATTTCACACCTGTATATGACTTTTATATGTTAAGGTCATTTTCCCCACTTATTCTGGTAAAGTACTTGTATATTGATTGTTCTAAGGAAAACTCAACAAATGTGGCAAAACTGCACAAAAGGTATGATAAAAATATACTGTTAAATTCAGTCAACATTTGCTGAAAGTCAAATTTTAAGATATTATTACCCTAAACATCAACATCATTTTTCTCCTAGGGAGATATATAATTCCTCTTTATTGTGCCTGTGAACATTCTGAGATGAGTTATTACTTAGTAGACTAAAGTTTGATGCCTGAATATAGACTTTAAAATGAAGCCAATAATCTAATAAGATAAAAATTTTCTCCTCAAACTAGTAAGAAATAGAGTCAGCATGTACATTCATCTCAAGATAACATTATCTGAGGTTTTCTCCAAATACTCCTTCATAGAAATGCAAGCTCATTTCACTTTTGCAACTATGAGAATCCAAAAAGGCACAGATATCTGATCAAAGCACAAGGTGTCATATCCTTAATAAAATAACCTTCCAGAAAAATTTTAAAGCTAGGCTACAATGCAACAATAAAATAAAAACCTGAAATCTTATGAAACAAAAAATCATATTTTAAAAGATGACCAAAGGAAATACATGAAATAACCATATTCTTTTCTTAGGCCACTTTTTAGGCAGATTTCTTTTCCAATTTGCCCTAAAGATCAATACATAAATACTCCTAGATGTATTTTTAAGTATATGATTACTATTTTTTGAAGGTCATGTAAATCAGTTATGTTTCCTCAGCAAAACCACCCAAAGAATTTCCAGCTCAATAAAAGGCTGACTGACTTTTTCTCTCTTTACAGGCCATTCTCACTCATTATTCTGGAATTTCGGTGCACCACAACATTATCAAAAGAATAGAAAATTGACCACAAATTGAGAACGAGCTATCAATTCAACTGAGAGAACAGGCGAATAGGAATAATCTTCCAATTTAAGTAAATCACTATTAATTATACACTGCAATGTGCTACTGTAATTCTTAAAAATCAGTGCATCTGGGTTCAAAAGTTTGGTTTCCTTTCTTTTAAATGACATTATATATTACTATGAAAGATTTAAGACAAGTTTCTGATATCTGGGCCATATTCAACTAAAGATTAAATCCATGTGTTCAGAGCCATACAATCAACTGATCCGTATCAAAGCAAAATTTTGTTTTATGTTTCAAAAGGTTCATACTCAGACATTTCTTCTACTGTAGGCCAGCTACTAAATTCTAATAATAACAATAATCATATTTACCATCCATTAAATACTTACCAGAACGTTTACACTATGCTAAGTGTTTTACATGCCTTATTTTATTTAATCCTTACCACAGACTTAAGGAACTGAATGGCGAGAGGCAATCCACAGAGTTAAGAGTCTGCAGTTACACTCTGCCTGGGTTTGAATCCCACTTCTTCTACTTCTTAGCAATGGAGCTCTGTCCCCTTTTTTTTTTTTTCTTACAGATGAGGCAACTGTGACTCAGATAAAAGTGGCAAAGCCAGGTCACTCCCCAAGAACAAATGGTTATAGGAAGCAAAAAAACAATAAAATATAAGGCTCCCTATGGGACAAGAGAATAGCTTAAAATGCATCACTGGAGGTGGGGGGTAACATTATTCAAAAAAGGGTAACTGTAGTCAATGGCAAAACCAAATTAAACTACACCACTCTGAACAAATGTAAAACTTAAATAAAATTGTGTTTGTCCCAAGCACGTCCCTTAGCTACTTCACTCCTAACCAGACTGGACTGTAGGTCCACCATTAAGTCCCACTAAGTTCTACCCTGGAAAATGCAAAATAGAGTCAGACCTAACTCCAGTTCTCAGATAAAAGTAGGTGAAGATCTCAAGAAAATGAGCCAACAAGTTTTTAACTACTCCTTGTGAAATTTCTCTAGGAATAGCCATATGAGTATATGGTTGCCTATACTATGATCCAAGACTGGGAAAACAGTAGATTTTATGGGCCAAGACAGAAAATCATACTTAAGAATGGGGAAGGCACTCTTAGAAACAGCTGAGCCAGGATCCCTAAGGGAAAAGATACACAGTAAGGTAAAGACAAGTATTTGCTTAGAGATGTAAGGTATCAAGACTTCTGACTCGTTAGTACAGGCATAAATAGCAACCAAATAACAAATCCATGACAAGGGAACTCAGGGAAAAATGAAATTTGTGCCAAAGGGCTTAGTTTGTCAGCAAAAGAATTTCCAACCAAGGCATATCTTCTCAAAGACACCCACTTGACTAAACATACATGTACTAAATGTTCCACAAATCCCTTCGGGATTCTGTGATTCTAATAATTTAGAGTGACGGATGTGTCTTAAAGTCTTTCCTCAGATTGCAAGCTATTCAAAATTAATACTACAATGTCCTGTTTTCTAAAAAATATTCAAATAGTGCCACAGACATAGTGATCACAAAGTGAATTATTACAGATCAAATGTCATGAGAGGTGAATGAACTGCAAGTACCAGTGAAAATCATGAGCCGACTGTGGGATGGATTGTTTCGCATGAAATGGTGGTGGTAGATGATATTAGTTGAAAGAGTATTCCAGCGAGAGAAATAGAAAACCACCATTAGGCAAATACCTGTAATAACAATTTCAAGCAAGAACCACTGATGGATGCTTGTATCAACAGAACAGTGTGATATGATATTTGCATAGACTCAAAGGATATCCCCACAAAGTAATTATTGGAAAGGGAATAGTAGTAATTTTATAATGGAGAAACTTGGCAGACACCACACTTTAACCAAGCGAATAAGGTTAACCTCACCAGCAATAAGACATATAAAGTCATGCACCCCCTGATATGAGGTAATGAGAAGGGTACAACAGCATTTCTGGGGTATTTTCTATCAAAAATGTTTACCTTCAATCTAATAATGAGAAAACATCAAGTACAAACTTAGGGGCACTCTGCAAAGTAATTGGCCAGTAGTCTTTAAAACTGTCAAGATCATAAAAGACAAAAAATAATGGTAAGGAACAGCTACTGACTGGAGGAGCCTAAGAAGACATGACAACTAATTCTAATGTGTGATCCTGGAATAGAAAAGGGATGTGAGTGAAAAAATGAGCAAAAGTTCAAAACAGGCCTGTAGATTAATTAACCAAACTACATTAAAATTAATTTCCTGATTTTGATCATTTTATTATGGTTATGTCAGATGTTAACACTAGGGGAACCTGTGTGAAGGGTATATTGGCACTCTCTAAGAATCACACACACACATATATAATTAGATACATATGTAGTGTTTAGACAGGAAAATAAAATGTAAAATATAATCTGATTGGACTGGGGGCTTCTACCTGAATAGGAGGTCCAGGAAATAAGCTGGGAGCTGCAAATCAATGAATGTATCCTCAGCAAGTACTTAAATACAGTATGCCCTATATTCCTGGGCCCAAAGGGTCCATTACCTGTAAAACTGCAGAACAGAAGAGAATAGAATGAGGGTGAATTTTGAAGTTGTACAATACTAGACATCATAAAGCGCTAGCCCTTCATTTTAAATCGAAGGATTATAAAACCAGAACAGTTAAGGGGACCGCCCAGGCTCAACATAGTGACTTGTAGAGAAATAAATTTGTAATTTCGGTGAAAACAAAGAAGTCATGGATAAGTGAGACTAGCAAGTAGAAGCCACAGTGAGCATTTGCGGGGGAGGGGATTAAGCTACATCTTTACCTTTGAATATATACTAAAATACACTTCAGCTAGACAGATTAAATATTTGATAAGAAAGAAAGCCATAAAGAATCTAGAAGAAAATTTAGGTCAAGATTCAGTTTTCATGTCTTAGGATAGGACTTTTTCAGAAAAAAGAGCATAAAATTAAAGTTAAGCATATAAAAAATAGAACAAGGGGTGCCTGGGTGGTTCAGTCAGTTATGTGTCTGCCTTCTGCTCAGATCATGATCTCAGGGTCCTGGGATCGAGCCCCTGCTTCTTCCTCTGCCTCTCCTCACCCACACTCTTGCTGCTGTTTATGCTCTCACTCTCAAATAAATAAATAAAATCTTTAAAAAGAATTTTAAAAAATAAAAAAATAGAATATTTAAAAGCTAACAACTGGGAAAACATCTGCAACAGATATGACACATAAAGGATCAACATCCTTAACATATGCAGATCACTAAACAATAACAAATCAATAAACAATAAAAGCAAACACTCCAATATAAAATTAGACAAAGGACAGCAGGCAGGTAATTCAAGAAGAAGAAAGTTAAGTGGTCATTAAACAAGTGGGGAAATACACAATGTATTATAATTAAAAATGCAAATTACAAAATGTCAATCTTGATCAATCATATTAAAGATTAAATAATGACACTTTTTAATGCTGGCCAAAGTTGTAGATACAGATACTCTCATGCTCTGGTAATAACAGGATTAGTATAATCTTTTTTTTTTTTTTTTTTTTTGAGACAGAGAGAGGTGGGGGGAGAGATGGGAGAGAATTAGAGGGAGAGGGAGAAAATCTTAAGCAGGCTCCAGGCCTGAGGGAGGGCAGGGGCTCTCTCTCACAACCCTGAGATCATGACCTGAGCTAAAATCAAGAGTCGGATGCTTAGCCAACTGAGCCACCCAGGTGCCTCAGTATAATCTTTTGACACTAATTTATCAATATACACCAAAACCCTTCAAAACATACATATTCTTTGATTTGAAATAGTTCATGTCAAAGTGTGGTCAGTGGACCCCAATGGACTCCTAGAGTCCCTGAAACCCTCTCAGGGGTCTATAAAGTCGAAACTATTTTTACGGAATAGTAAGACATGATTTGCCTTTTGTGGGAAATTTGCATGGACAGTACAAAAACAATAATGGGTAAAACCTGACAGTCCCTATGCAGAAATCAAGGCCAGGCAAACTGTTCTAGGAAGTCACTGTAAATTTCACTGCAACATACTTGTAGGACAAAAAAAAAAAAAAAAAAAAAGTCAGTTTCACAATAAGAACATCTTAAGATTCACTAATTAACTTTATTAAATCTCTACCTTTGAATATGCATCCTTTTAACATTCTATAGGACAAAATAAGAAGCAAATACAAAGCACGTCTACATATCCAAGTACGAAGCTTGACTCAAGGGAGGCTACTTACATGATTGCTGAACCAGCCACTTTTTCCATGGGACACCACATTTTACTTGAACGAGCAATGAACAAAGTATAATTATTTAGATGTGAGTGTCTGGAAGACATTTTCTCAAAAATAAACAATGTGAGCCTGTCACTTCAAAGAAAACAAGTGATAATATTTGTTGCAATAATAAAATTTGAGCTTTCAAGGGAAAACTCAAATATTGGAAAACTCTGTACCTATCACCATAAGCTTGACAGCTTCAAATCTTACATATTTTTCTGATGAGATCTGTGGGGATATTAACGAATGTGATTTTTTGATACTGTAAAATGAAAGGTGACAACATTTGGAAGATCCACATAACTCACAACCAACATTTTGCAAACAAACAATGCATGAATGATAAAAATCAAGAATGGGTGAAAGATCCACTCAAAGTTCAAGACAGGCCAGTGGACTGTAATATAAAAGAGTGAAAAGCTCCACGATATGGTTTCACATTCTACTTTGCAACTAACCTTTGAGAAAATACCACTTGCTAGGCTTTATGTAATAACAAAAATATCCACAATTATCTAAAAGGCCTATTAAATTATTCTTCTCTTTTCCAACTATATCTGTCTGAGGCTAGAGTTGCTTCATACTCTTTAATCAAAATAACATATTACAACAGGTTGAATACAGAAGCAGATGTCTTCCTTCTATTTAAGATAGTCACATCGTTTCTTCGCCTTTTGGCTAAGATCAAGTGTATTTAAGACAGTCACTAAAGAGATCTGCAAAAATGTAAAACAATGCCATTTTCTCACTACTTTTTTGAAATGATGGTTATTAATCAGAAAAATATGATAACACAAAATGGGTTTGTTACTGTCATTTTAAAATAAATAAGATTTTTTAAAAAATTTTCCAATTTTAATTTACATTTTGGTGAATATCAACAGATGTAGTCTACATAAACAAAAGTTCTTTGGGGTCTTTGAGGCTTATTTAGAGTATAAAGGGATCTGAACACCAAAAAGTTCAAAATCTACTGATATAGTCACACCCAACATCTGTGGATCTAAAGAAAATAAGTAGAAGACTTGGCATTATATACCAAATACATCAGAAAATTTAAAAAACAAACATCTGATGTCCAATAATAAAGAAGTGGATGGCACATATATAAAGTGATATTATTTATTTGAAACAAATTGTGAAGAGTTTCATGAGAAGTGCTCACAATACGTTAAGTAAGAATAGGAAGATCTATAAACTATATTAATAAGGACAGTATTATACTGAAAAAAAGACCACAAGGAAATATATAAAATATTAAAAGAAATTTTCTGGGCATGCAATTATGAGTAATTCTTGTTTTCTTTACTGAGCATGCACAACTTTTAAAAATCAGGAAAATAAAATTTTTAGTAACTTTTAAAAAACATTTCTGTACTGGAGTCCCTGCGTGGCTCAGTCTGTTAAGCCTCTGACTCTTGATTTCAGCCCTAGTCATGATCTTGGGGTGGGGAGATCAAGCCCTGCATTAGGTTCAGCACTGGGCGAGGTGGAGTCTGCTTGGGATTCTCTCTCTCCCTCTTCCTCTCCTCCCCTCACACCCGTTCCTGCACATGTGCTCTCTCTCTCAAATAAATAAAATCTTAAAAACAAAAACAAAACCATTTCAGTACTTTGATTTTTTTTTAGGACTTAGTATATGTGAATACCACCAAAAAATAGTTATCACTGTTATTACTATTAATATGAAGACTAATCAAGGCAGCTTAGTGTAGAATTCTGAACTGGAAGTCAAGAAACCTGTATTTGACATTGTTTTGTCTTTTGACTAAAGGCATTTTGAAAAGTCACTTAACCTATTTGAACCATCAGAAATTATCTATGAGGTCCTTACCTGACTGACTCTAGTAAAATGAACTATCAAATCTAAAGGTTGCTCAAGGCCTTTGCAACAACCACCTGTTGTAAAACAGTGCTATCATGAAAACTGTGAAGTCAGCTCCAAAAATCACACTGTTAATAGAATTTCCACTCACGCTGCTAAATGACCCTTTAATCTCATCTTTTGCAGAGTAGTAGTACAGATTGTAAAGTTTCCAGTGGAAGAAGAGTTAGTTATTCACTGAATGGTATTTGGGAAAATTGAAAAATATTGGCCATGTCATGAACATGGGGGGGTGGGGGAAGCACATAAGAGAATAGGCAACAGAGCATTGTGCCCCAAACAAAGGGCAGCCTTCTTTAGTACACTTTCTAAGTCCTCCATAAGTATATGGGAAAGTTACTTCTTATAGAGATGAGGCAACAAGGGGGGAAAAAAAGTGATAAAGAGAAAGAAGTGTGGTAGAAGAGGAGAGGGAAAAGGGAGGTGAAAAGAAAGAGAAGCAAAAATACAGTAGTAATGAGAACATAACAAGAGCAGAAGTTCTAAATGTATGCTCCATCTTCAAGCTGCCCAGAACAGCCCAGAAAAATCTACCTGTTCTCTCAGCTAACGAGCTTTCTCCTATTTCACTGTTCATTGGAAAGTTGGCAAGAGTTAATGAAAGAAAATTAAATCCCAGTTTGTCAATTTTATTCCTTGGTAACAAGTCTGACAAAAGTCTTAGAAACTATAAAAGGGAAAATATTGCCTTTAATTATATCTGGGTAATACTAAAAAACATTTTATAGATGAAGAAAACTGACTCCTTCAAAAAAAATTGAGGTCATAAAAGACTTTTACTCTTCAATTTGTACTTTATTAATATCAATTATCCAATAATCTCTTTCTTCAAGAAAACATGTATTTGGTGATATCTGTGCAAGGGTGGGAAGTATGAAATACACCTGGAGTGTGTATAATATGGTTGTTAAAATGGCCAATCTTGACCCAAGAGTGGAACCCTTAGGGCGTGAGTCTCTTACTGCACTGAGAACCCTAGAGATCACTTAATGGCTTTAGAGAGTCAGAGTTGAATAGTAGGAAGCCCCTTTAGGCCTGTGGTCCCTTGTTTGTTTCCCGGGGCCAATGGGAAACGGTCTTCCATTTTGCATTTCCACTTTGGGAAGGCCCTGCCACCTATCAGTCATCGTCGGTATCTGTCAATTAACCAGACATTTAGGAAGCACCTATCATGGGCAGCCATCACCTAGAACGCACCAAGTTTTCAATAAACGTTTGTGGACTTGAATTTAATTTCAAGGCCTTGGGAAGCTACCAGGGATTCATCAGTTTAAGAGTCTCCTGTGGAAGACAGGTGAAAGAAGAAAGCTTTTCACATCCTTGATCACCCAACACCAGACGCTCCTGTTCCTCCCCGCTCATGGGTGACACGTGGCTCCTAAGCGCTGGCTGGGATGCCCAGGCACAGCTGCTGCCGGCAAAGGGCTGTGCGAGTGGAGAGACGAACACTTACCTGGGGAACCTCTGCTTCAGCTTCCTCAGGCTCTGCCTGGTAGGCGGCACAGACACTAGGCACTGGGCTATCTCGTCGTACTGGGCTTTGGTCAGTATCATGTTGGGCCAGGGACGGGAAAGTGGCGGGGACAAGGAAAACACGCCCTGGGCTCCAGCGGCCTTTGTTCCGGGAGACGAGGGGTGGGCAGACAGCGGCAAAGCGCTGGGTCCTAGTCTTTTTTGGCTTGTTCCTATACCCCCTTCACCACTAACTTGCACAGCTTAGGCTTCAACCGGCAGCTCGGCGGCGGGAGGCGGGCTGTAGACCCGATTGCCCTACCTTGGCTTTCTGAGCAGCCGCAGTGGGCCCGGCCGAAGGCAACCCGCCGCCATGATGGTTAAGGGCAAAACAACCAGGAAGGAGCTGCCGTCAGCAGAGGTGGCGCCTAAATCTCTGCGGACTGGTGTCCGGGCTGCGTTCACCTGGGATCAACCTGGTCTGTTCGCGGAATTCATACTCTACCAGCTACCAGCAGTCAGGGAGTGCTAGCTCACAAACCGGGCAGCAGGGCACAAAAGCGTCCCATGATCCTCAAGCTTGAGCCCCAGAAAGGACGGCTTGGGCGCGCCATTTGAATACGCTTCCAAACGCGCCGTTTTAGCTCAGCTCCAATCGGAGGCCAGCAAAGAATGTCGTCTTATCCGAGGTCTCTCCGCACTCTGCGAGCAGGAGCCGGACAGGTAATCCCCGCTGGGACACTTGTAGACGTACAGCTTAGCTTGTGTTGAGAAGTCCGGCAACTTCTGCAGCTCGCGAGGAAGGCACTTTTGGTCATTTTGGGAAACAGAATAGAAAACAAATGCGACCTCATCGAACAGCCCGCAGGAAAGCATTTCTCTCTCACTCCCCGGAGTTAGGTGCTTAACTGACTGCAACCAATTCTTAATCTTTTTGTATCTTGACCTCTCAGAAAATGGAGGCGCTCAAGAAATGTTGGGAGAAAGAGTCACCGAATGAATTACTGTTTTTAACAGTAATTGAGGTGTTGTAACAGATCTCAGCCCTCCTGAGGCAATGTATTAGGACATCAATCCTTTAATCCCTTTAAAAAAAAATCTGGTTTGGAGGCGCCTGGGTGGCTCAAGCCTCTGCTTTCGGCTCAGGTCATGATCTCTGGGTCCTGGGATGGAGCCCCACATTGGCTTCCTGCTCAGCATGGAGTCTGCTTCTCCCTCTCTCTCTGCCTCTTTCCCCCCTCCCCAAACTGGTGCGCGCTCTCGCTCTCTCAAATAAATAAATAAAATATTTTCTTAAAAATCTGGTTTTGGGGCGCCTGGGTGGCTCAGTGGGTTAAACCTCTACCTTGGGCTCAGGTCATGATCTCAGGGTCCTGGGATCAAGCCCCGAATCGGGCTCTCTGCTCAGCAGAGAACCTGCTTCCCCCTCTCTCTCTACCAGCTACTCTGCCTACTTGTGACCTCTCTGTCAAATAAATAAATAAAATCTTTAAAAAAAAAAATCTGGTTCTTAGAAGGCAGTGTGTTGTGTTTCTTCTCAAATTTAACATTTTAAGAAAGAAGGTGTTTCCATTTTAAAGTAGTAATTTCTTCTTTCTTTTCTTTTTTTTAAAAATCTGGAATAAGGCCTGGGTTGGAAATTTAGCTTAGATATGCTTTCTTGCGTAAATGTCTTAATCCATCTAAACCTTAGCTCCTTTGTCTGTAAAACATGGCCTAAAAGAGTGTTACTTTTTGGTGTAGTAATACACATTAAGAGCTAGCAAGACCACAGTTAGCATTAAATTTAAGTTAATACAAGGAACAGATAGATTCCTTAGCGTAGTGTAGGGCGGATACTCTGTGTAAGTTGAATAGCCTTTGTAAGACCGCTTGACAATGATAGGTCACATGGACGTGGTTGTTGACCAGTTATTGTTCTCCACACTCTGACTCACTTAATCATAATTTCCTATGAAGCAAGTACTATCGCCGTTATCATCCTCCCCCTCCCTTTTGTGCAGAGTGAATAAACTGAGGCATGGAAAGGTTAGGTAGCTTTCCCAGAGGTCATGAGAACAAGTAAGCAACGGGGGTAGAGTCTAAACTCTCAAAATTTGGTTCCAGGGTCTGTGGTCTTTGCCAACTCTCAATGCTTAATTACTACACCAAAAACTAACACTCTCTTAGGCCAAAGGTTAAGGATTTTTTTTTTTTTTTTTTTTGAAGGGAACAATCTACATTTCAAAGAACCTTTTAGTCCAGGCTTTAAAAAAGCTTCACCACTTTATTTTCCCAGGCATCTCAAAATCCAGTATCAGCAGTGAATCCTGAATTCAGCAACCCTAGTTTAGTTTAGTTTTGTTTTGTTTTTAATATTTACATCAGAATGTTTTTCCCCCATATGCTTTGCATCTAGCGCTGGTTGTGTGACATTAGTACATAACTATTTATTTATGGCAGCGTGGCCCGGAGTTGCCACCTGGCTAGTTTGTTGCTGACCCTGCCGTGACTTTTACATGAAAGCTAGTTGACGATAAGCAGACACCACTTGATCCCCCATTCCTTTCTCCTTCTCCACTCCACTCTTTGCAATTCACAGCCAACAGATTTTTATAGAAAACATCAGTTCAAGGATGTTTGCACTAGTTATTTTTTATGGTAACTCTTCTCTCTGGCTCTTGTCCTGCATTCACCCTCACGATGGTTCAGGAAAAAGCTAGGTTTGTTTTTCTGGGTTTTATTTTTAACATGCTGGCAGTTTACAATTTTGACCCAAATCCAGTAGATTGTTTAGAGTTAGCGCCAAGGGAAAAGCACAGTTATGTTGTTGTTTTCATTGGCAATAACAGTAGGGTTGTTTATTAAGCACAAAATAGAAGCAAAGCCGAAATGTGGTAGAGGGCATGGTGGTGTTTAGGTGTTTTTTATTTATTTATATTTTGCATGAAATGCTCAGACTGAGACAATTAATCTTTTGAGGCTCCTTTCTTTCCCTCCCTTCCCTTACTCTCCTCCCTTCTGTCCCATCTCTCATATCACACTCGCTGCCCCTCAGCTGCCATATTCCTTCGAGAGCTGTCTTTCCATCTCTGAAGTTCCCCTACTGTTTCTCAGTCAGTGAATGATACCAACCACCCACTAAGTAAAGTAGGTTGTGAAGTGAAAATAATACCAAACTAAAAACACAAAGAACTAGCTACCTGTTTCAAATCAGCCATAAATTATGTGGCCTTGACCCAGTGACAGCCTCTCTGATCCTGACCGTCCTCATCTTAACCCGAAGAAATGGAACTCTATAGTTCTGATAGGGAGAGAAAGAATCTACAGATAGGAAAATGTGTCAAAATGGGGAGTGGTACAGCTCCCTCAAAAATTCTCCAGCTCTGAAAGATGGGCTGGAGTGAATAGCTTGACCAGATTTCTTTTTGCCAATTCCTGGAAGCTGTGAATGATGAACAATTGTAAAGGAGTGTGGGGTTTGGCAGGGAGGCATCAGAAGGTCATTTCAAGAAGAGTGCTAAACACAAAGGACTAAAAATAAGAATGAGCCAAGTCACGCGCATGGGAAAGTTATTCTGGCTGGAGCAGAGAGTTCTAGGCAGAGTGAAAAGGAGTTGAAGGTGCTTGACCTTGGAAACAGTCGGTCGCATTTTTAAACAGTCTGTTGTTCACTGAATCTGCCAAATCCAATGCATGTTTTTAAAAATAAATACTGACATTTTATTATATTTTAAAATCTGATTCTACTCATGGAAATTTGTTAAAGTCATCTCATTGCTATTTTAAAGAAAAATAATTCAAGTTTACTAACTGAAGAAAGAAGGGAGTTAATACTATTTAAGCACTGTGATGCTCAGACCTTATCCCATCAGTCCTTAATTTGAAGGTTAGGAAACTGAGGCTCAAAGTGAGGAAAGGAATTGCCAGTTAAGTCCCAAAACCATGATTTGGATCTCCGCTAGTCTGACTGTAGGGCCTCATGTTCTCCATCACAGTGTACTGTAATTCAAAAAGGAAAAACTCTTTCATTAAACTATCCTTAATTAGCATTTATGCCCTGAACTAGCAGGCTACCTTCTTTGGGCACCAACAGTGCCTGCTGAAGAAGCAGCAACCTTCAATTTTGACATTTTGCCAAACACACTCTAGAAAAAATTGTCTGTCCTCTTTGGATAGAAGAGAATGCATATCATTCTCTTTGCCCTATGAAGTACCACCTAAGGTGATGCATCTTTTGAAAGCAAAGTTTACATTTCCATATTTGCCGTCCATGGGTGACAGGTCATTTTATCCTGGTCCCAACATAATGTAAGCACTTAGTAGACAATAAAGATCAAAATAAATCAGTTGTTGAGGCTTGCAGAAATTACTCAACTTAAGGACTTGAGGAAAACAAAAGGAAAAATATAGAAGGACTATTTTTCCTTCACCATGATGGTGAAGCAGCTACATTGAAGAGTCAGAGAAGACCCAAACCCAAGTGTTTGGTTGTTTCACATGAATGAACTCCTAGTTTGTCAAATGAGACAGGCTGATTCCAGAAGGAGTTTGTGTGTTCGTAGGGGTATCCTCTGAAGACCTGTTACAAACAGAATTGATGTCCTGAGCACACATAATTCAGAATGGCATCTCTGGAAGTCTTTGTTATTCAATAATACTAAGAGCCAGTTATGGGGTGGGAGGGCACTTACCAAAGGCAGGCACCATGCTAAGCACTTTACATACATATATTCTCCCTTATTCTCAGATGTACCTTCAAGATCTAAGTGCTATTATTAAATCCATTCTCCAGGGGAGAAACCTAAGGCTTAAAGAGGTGCTTTCTATTTATCTCATCGATTGTTTTACAGCATTTTAGAAGAGTATTTCTCACACTGTCTGCCTTGAGGGCTCAGTTTTCCCCCAACTTTTCATGGACAAATACTTCTATAAAATAAGATAAAAATGAATTACTCAAAAAATGAAATTTAAAAAGACAAAGACACACAAAATGCAAGCCCCCAATTGGTTATTAGGAGTCAATAGACTTATAGTTACTCTACCAAATTGCTATAAAAGGGTCTAAATGCTCAATTTCTCATTTTCTGTACTCAGCAAAACCTGGGAGAAATATTTTGAGGACCAGCGCTGGTTTGGCTCAGGTCATGATCTCATGTACTCTTAAGTAGAAGTATAACCTGTTCCTTTTAGATTTGTAAGTATCAGTCATCATTATTATTGCCTTTATTCTACTGTATTTAGTTCTGCTCAAATGATGTATATTTATTAAGATCAGCAGCGCAAATCCTCACAGGCTATTTCATTATATCCCCTATGAAATTAACATCATGTGTTTTTACGGCATAAAACCTGATTTCTTCTTTAAATTATAAACCCAATCAGTCAGAGTTTGTATACCTCTTCTGTTCTGAATCGTACATGGAACACTATTGGCACAGGGTAAAGAGTATTAATTGACATTTATGCATTTACTATTAACACACGACAAGGATAAAATAGAAGGTAGTGTTTTCACAGGGACAATTTCTCTTGGGTGTTTGTGTGTTATAGTAAAGGGAGGCACGTGAACATGTTTGTTGAAGAAAGACTGAAGCCTCTTAAATTTTCTCCTCAGGCTCATCAGGGACTTGTGGATAATTTGCAGGCAATTTGTATCCCCTTTTCCTGCAGGACTAAACCTCAGATGTAATTTCTGCAGTTGTCAATCACTCTTCTTGTCCCACAGACCATTCTGCAAGAATATATCATGTTCTGAAGGTTTTCTCACATTTATAAATTCAGGAATTGAAAGGGACTATGCTGGTGAAGTAGAGGGTTTCTCTTGTAGAAAGAAGAAAGAGAGGCAAGGAATCAAGTCTGTCCTTAATAAGCACTTCTTTCAACGTAAGCTGGAGTGGGAAGTGCGTGTCAGATGGAGATTAGCTCTAAGTCTCTTCATTTAAAAAATTACTCTCTTTGCCATCCCACTGGGTTAGACTTTCGAAAGAGCAGGCAAGATGCCAGTCAGAATTTATAGCCCTTTCCTTCTCCATGATTGATAGAAGGAGAGTTAGGGGAAGGAGTTCCTTCTGAGATAAATATAAAGATTGTTATAATAATAATAGGCTTCTTTATGTCAAGCAAGTGAAAGCATATTACATGCTTATCTAACGTATTGCCATCAGAGAATCTATAACTGGCATTCTCATACCTACTTGGCATATGGGGAAACTGAGATACAATATGGCTTAGAACTTCAACCAGTTTCTTTAGATTTCACTTTTAAATGTGAGGCTATAAAAATACATCTTTTTTTATACTTAATTTCTTTTTTCATGATCATCAAAGAAACATATGCTCCTTGTAGCCAACAACACAAGATCAGATACTATAAATTATCCTTAGTCCCATCACTTGGAAGCCACAACTGTAACCATGTTGGCATTATTTCTTCCAGTCATTTTTCTACAAAGTTTTCTTTTTCATAGAGAAAATCAAACTGTATATACAACTTGAGTCCCACTCTGTTCACTTTATGTTACAATCATGAGCCAAGATATTCTTATCAACACTTGGCAGTCTTGACCTTAGTTTCTTATTAAGAGTAGAGCAGCAGTTAGGAGAAGTTAGGAGATGAACTCTTGCAGGGCGAGTCCTTGAACGAGGTCCTTGGCCTAACCAGCACAAGCCTGGGTGGTCCTTCAGTTCCAGCCATGAGCTGCTATTCTGACAATGTGAGAATGATGCAATGGATCCTCTGGAACGAGGCAGAGGTTTCTGTGACTTGACTGATGGGCAGCTTTCCTGGGCATTCCATTCACAGAGCTATGATTGAAATCATGTCAGTAAGCCTCCTACCATGTGGACATTCTGTCAGTCAACATGTTGACGCTGGAGTCAGCGTGCAATTTTTTTAAAGGTGGCTACTGGTTAGATCTGAACATTCAGATGCATTACAGTCCTGCACTGGGAGCAAATGTTTTGCATTGCCCAGAGGACAGTCATACTGGATACCAATCTTCATGCCAGAAGAGCTTGGGTTTTCATTTCACTTTCAAGCAGCACTAAAAGGCTCAAGTTGGCACAGAGATGAGAAGGGATTAAAGGTAATGGTGTGGGCAGGGAGTAACAGAGGTGGGGTCTTAAGGTACAGTTAAGCTCTGCACACATGTGCATACACAAACACACACACACACACACGCACAAACACAATCTAGTTTTATAAAATAACACTAGAACTATTTGTATAAAACTTTAAAAAACATATAAATGCTCTTAAAATGCAAAGCCCAGTGTAGCTCATTTATGCCAACTCCTCTTAGGAAAATACGGACATTCCCCAAAACTCATTCATTCATTTATCAGATATTTACCATGTGCTACCATGCACGAGGCACTGTTCTGGGCTAGGTGTCTAAGCAACATATAGGACCAACCAAGTCCCCACTCTCAAAGTTTATTTTCTTCAATAAGATTTTTAATCTGTCAAAAAAGTATTTCATGCTGCAATTTAAAAAAGGCTAAAGAGACATGGCAACTCAAAGCAATACCTGAAAAGACTGGATCTTATATTGGGGTGTGGGGCGGGAGGGGAAGAAGTACAGAAAAGAACATTATTGGATGAACTCACAAAATTGGAATATAAATGATGGATTATATTTTATGTATAGAAAATATATTTTTAGATATTATATAGATAGAATATATATGTATATATGTGTATATATAATACATGTGTATACATATGGGTATAATAGGTGTGTGTATATATATATATACACACATATATATTTATATAAATATATACCCCCAAATGATCCAGAAAAAATAAATCAAGAATGAAGAGTAAATGACAAATCAAAATGGAATAAAATTCAATAGTAGGTGAATCTAGATATAAGGTATATGGGTATTTTTTGTCCTCCTCATTTTATATTATTTTTATTTTGTAATGCTTTGGTAAATTTGAAATTATATTTAAATACAATATTTACAACCTATTTCACTTTGTAAAATGAATGCAAACACTAAGTCCTTAAATCACATGGCAATCTCCTGTCAGTCACATATGATTTATAGACATTTGATTGATATGCTGATTTTCTTGGGACTTCACAGATAGGATTGTGTTCCCTAATCCGACCCACAGGATAATGGAGGCATAACTTTCAAAATCTCCATCTATCACCCCACAACATGGACCATAGGTGCTTTTCGTCTCATCTAAGAACCTAATGATTTCCTTTTATATCTATATGAAATCTCTCTTAAATACATAATTATCCCACTCACTGTGTAATTGTCATTCATACTCACTGGGTTAATAAACACCCTAAAGATCTCAGCTATATGATAAACACAGAAATGCCACCAAATGATCCCTTTAGAGACATCTCTATCTTCCTTCCTTCCTTTTCTCTTCAGAAGTCAATAGATTTCCCAAACTTCTCCTACTCTTTCCACTCTTCCCCTTACCAATGTTTACCCGGATAAAACTTCTGCATGTCAAATCCTGTCTTGCATCTGTTTCTTAGAGGACGTAGACTAACATGGCCCCTTTATCTTTAGAAGCATCCACATAGAACTAGAGGTTACCTCCTAGTTACCCTACTGCATTTGGTTGTTTCCCAAGCCATCATCAACACTACATTAGAAATGATCCCCCAAGAAGGCAGTCTAAATGAATATTTATTAGACTAGACTTTGAAGTCAAAAGGACTCAGGTGGAAGAATTAGTTGGATGATCCTAATATTTAATGGAACCAGATTTCTACCCAGTGATACACATATTAGATAGTAATAGACAGATATATATGTGTGTGTGTGTATATATATATATATATATATATATATATTATTTTTAACAGACCACTCTTTTTTAGGTACCACACAGATTTTCTTCATTTCTAAAGACAGACAGCAAAGTAACTAGGTGTAAATTTCCTTGGTTGCAATTAAAGTCTGTTTTCCCAAGGAAATATAAATTTTTATGCAGATGACCTGAATTAACTTAGCTATTTCTGTAATTCTTCAGACTTACAATAACCAGTACTATCTTGGATTTCTTCATTTATACAAATGACTAATCCCTCTTTGGTTCTCTCTCAGAGATTAATGCCTATTTCAGTCTTGTCCAATGTATAATAACTCATCTTGCCTAGATTTGGAGGGCCCAGAGGCATGTAGCCATTTGTGCACCCCACATATCTTGGAATTCTGAAGGCATCTCAAACACAACTTTTTAAAAAATGAAGCTCATTTTCATATTCCTTTAGATATGCTTCCTTTCTTGGAAATGGCACTAGCTACCACCCATCCTTTCCATCTTTCCTTGGTAATAGCCAATCACCAAGTGCTACCTATCACTGAGAAATATGCTACTGTCACTATACTGGTCCTTTCTTTCATTATATTTTGAGGTAAACTTGTTATATAACTTATGTTTTGGTGTACAACATTGTAATTCAACTTCTGCATGCTCTAAGAAGTGATCACCACTGAAATGTAGTTACCATCCATCACCATTCGATCAACCCCCTTCACCCTTTTTCCACCTCTCACCCCCCTTCCCCTCTGGCAACCACAATCTGTTCTCTGTATCTGTGAGTTCGTTTTTGTTTTGTTTTGTTTGTTTTTTAATGATTCCACATATAAGTGAAATCAAGTGGTATTTGTCTTTCTCTATCTGACTATCTGATGTATTTCACATAGCATAATATTCTTTAGGTCCATCCATGCTATCACAAATGGTAAGATTTCATTCTTTTTTTAATGGCTGAGTAATATTCCATTATATATATGTTTATATATATGTGTGTGTGTGTGTGTGTGTGTGTGTGTGTATGTATATATATATAGACATTTTCTTTATCCATTCATCCATCAATGACATTATTTCCATTTCTTGGCTATTTAAATAACACTGTGATGAACATAGGAGTGCATGTATTTTTTCGAATCGTTGTTTTTACATTCTTCAGGTAAATAGCCAGATTGAAATAGCTGGATCATAGGGTAGTTCTACATCTTAATCTTTTGAAGATTCTCCATACTGTTTTCCACACTGGCTGTACCAATTTACATTCCCACCAGTAGTGTGCAAGGGTTGCCTTTCTCCACATTCTTTCCAATATTTGCTATTTCTTGGTGTTTTTGTTGCTGTCATTGTCATTGTTGTTTTTGCCAACAGTCTAACTGGTGTGAGGTGATATCTCATTGTGGTTTGATTTACATTTCCTTAACAATTAGTGCCATTGAATATTTTTTCCTGTGTATGGTATAAGATAGTGGCCCAATTTCTTTCTTTCACATGTGACTGTACAGTTTTCCCAGCACCATTTTCCCAAAAAGGAAGAGACAGTCTTTCCCCATTGTATGTTCTTGACTCCTTTGTCATAAGTTGTCCATATATGTGTAGGTTTAAATCTGGGCTCTCAATTTTATTCCATTGATCTGTGTGTCTGTTGCTAATACCATGATGTTTTGATTTCTATATCTTTGTAATGTAGTTTGAAATCAGGGTACATGAAACCTCCAGCTTTGTTCTTTTTTCCCAAGATTGCTGCTTTGGAATCTCTTGTGGTTCCATACAAATTTTAGAATTATTTGTTCTAGTTCTGTGAAAAATGCCATTAGAACTTTAGCAGCAATTGCATTGAATCTACAGATTGCTTTGGATAGTATGGACATTTTAACATTATTAATTCTTTTAATTCATAAGTACTGAGTATCTTTCCATTTCTGTATGTATTCTTCAATTTCTCTTATCAGCATCTTACAGTTTTCAGTATATAGGTCTTTCAGCTCCTTGGTTAAATTTATTCCTAGGTATTTTATTCTTTTTGATGCAATTTTTTTTTTAAGATTTGATTTATTTATTTGACAGACAGAGATCACAAGTAGGCAGAGATGCAGGCAGAGAGAGAGGAGGAAGCAGGCTCCCTGCCAAGCAGAGAGTCTGATGTGGCGCTCGATCCCAGGACCCTGGGATCATGACCTGAGCTGAAGGCAGAAGCTTTAACCCACTGAGCCACCCAGGCGCCCCCTTTTTGACGCAATTTTAAATGGGATTATTTTCTTAATTTTTTGATGGAATCTTTCGGGGTTTCTATATATGTAATGTCACCTGCAAATAGTGACAGTTTTCATTTTTTCTTACCAATTTGGATGCCTCATATTCCTTTTTCTTGCTCATGGTTCTGGCTAGGACTCCAGTACCATGTTGAATAAAAGTGGCAAAAGTGGGCATCCTTATCTTGCTCTTGATCTCAGAGTAAAAACTTTCAATATTTTACCACTGAATATGATGTTAGCTGTGAGTTTGTCATACATGGACTTTATCATGTTTAGATATATTCTCTCTGTATCCACTTTGTTGAGTGTTTTTTTTTTATCATAAGTGGATGTTGATTTTTATCAAATGCTTTTTTCTGCATCTATTGAGATGATCATATGATTTCTGCCCTTCATTTTGTTAACGTGCTATATCACATTGATTGACTTGCAGATGTTCAATCATCCTTACATCGCTGAAATAAATACCATTTGACCATAATGTATGATCTTTTAATGTACTGTTGAATTTGGCTTGCTCATATCTTGTTGAGAGCTTTTGCATAATGTTCATTAGGGATATTGGCCTGTAATTTTCCTTTTTGTGGTGTCCTTTTCTGGTTTTGGTACAAGGATAATGTTGACCTCATGAAATGAGTTTGGAAATGTTCCCTCTTCTTCAGTTTTTTGGATGAGTTTGAGAAGGATAGGTGTTAAGTCTTTGAATATTTGGTAAAATACACCAGTGAAGCCATTTGGTCCTAGACTCTTTTCCTTCTTTACTCCACTAGTCTCCTAATGAAATTCCTGCAGTAATGTGTCTCTATTCCAGTTTTCCACACTCAAACCAAGGTGATTTAAAAAACAAATGCAAACACAAGTCTCCTTGAGATGTTCTTGATTACTTTGTGGTTTCATTTCTTTCTTCTATCTCCTGATAAACTGTATGTACATTCCAATTAATAGATCTCATTTATTAATTACATGCTACATGGTAAGCACCAGAAAGGGTCCTTGGCAGCCTCATAGGGCAGGTAATATCATTTCAGATCAGAAAAATTAGAGAAAATAAATAACCTTTTTAATATCATAAGACTAACAAGGGACAGAGACAGGTCTTTGGATTTCAAGGTTAACCTTTTTAAAAAATGAGCAAGGGGTTAAAAAAGACAGAGAGAGAGGCAAACCAAGAACCACGCTCTTAACTATAGGGAACAAATTAATGGTTACCAGAGGGGAGGTGGATGAGGGGGTGAGTGAAAGAGGTGATGGGGATTAAGGAGGACACTTGTCATGATGGGCACTGGGTGATGTATGGAAATATTGGATCACTATATTGTACACCTAAGACTAATATTATACTGTATGTTAATTAACTAGAGTTAAAATAATTTTTAAATCTGCTATATGATTTATATACCAAAAAAATACAGGTTTTTAGTCTGGACAAATTTATATTTTAGTTTGGACAAATATATGTACCCCAGTCAAAACATAGACTTCTTTCATCACCCCCAAATTACCATGTAATTTTTAAAAATTACCCACAATTTTCATACGGTGAAAACACACACTTTAAATGCACAATTTTGAAGGCCATTGTTTTTGCCCTTTACCCTCCTTGCACCACACCTGACTAGTTCCTTTATGTTAATATACAAGGGAATATGCATTTTCCTATATTGAGATGTCCATATGCCTTCTGATAACATCTACTCTGATAACATATTCTACATTTCAGGTTTAACATTATCCCCTGTCCTAAGGCTCTCTCATACCCAAACCCCCACCAGCAAACTTTTCTCTTTATCATCTAGTAATTGTCGCTTTTAACTTTTTATTCATTTATCACTCCCCTCCCATTGAAGTCTAGAGTCTATAAGTGTTCACAATCTCTTGTTTGTATTCTTTGCTGAGCATCTAATCTTTTGACAGGCACACAGTTAGTGTTCAAGACATATTTGTTGAATAAACAAGTTCATGATGCTAAAGGCATAGGTTAGTGCCTTTTAAGTCATGTGTGAATTTGAGATTTTATGCCAAGGCAACAAAGATCTGTTAGAGGTTTTACGCAAAGGAATACCATGATTATCTGTGTTTTAGAAAGATAACTGACAGCAGCGTAGAGTATAAAACAGTAATAAAAAGAATATTTATAGGGAGTTGAATTGGAAAATCATTGTGGAAGCCCAAAAAAGAGAATATAAGGATATTGATTAAATAAATGAAATTGGGAAAGCTCTGAGTTATGAGAGATACTCTTCAGACCTCAGTGGGGGGAAATAAAGAAGAGTCAAGGATACTCCATGGTCTTCGGTTGAGTAACAATAAATAAATAAATAGCTATGCCATTAAAGGAAAAAGTTGTAGAGGAAACCAGAATAATTGGGCAAATTAACGTTAAGACACATAGGTAGAACACAAATAGATATCCGTTGGGCAGTCAGGGCTAGAGATGCAGCAGTTGTGCTGGATAGTTTCCATTTCCATTTACTCTCTAACTTTGTGTTCTAAAATCCTTACCTATTTGGATTCCATGACTTCATTTTGGCTTCCAGGTGGATCTAGACAATTAGAGGCACCAGCAAAAAATTGAAGGGCAGGAAGATAGTGAGTTTGGGGTTTTTACTGCATGAATTCTGCCCTTTCAGGTCACCATGGGCCAGCTGCATCCCTCTTCCAAAGAACACAGATCTTGTGCAATGACCCTCTTGAGGCTACTACTGTATAGATTCCAGTAAGGACTCCCCACCCCTCTCAAGGCCCCCTTACCCTTTCAGGCACAAGAGCCTGGGGTACTAACCATTCCTTACTGGTTTTAGTTGGGCTTCCCTGTACCATGGTAAATCGTCTAATTAAAATTTCCTAAATTACTCCACTTGAGAGGGCCATATGTTTCCTGCTGGGACCCTAATGTACAGATGGTACCTAAAGTCCTGGGAGACAAAAATCACCAAAGGAAAGAAGATAGAGTTAGAAGAGTACATGTAGGAAACCAAAAATGAATTTAAATTCCTTACCCAAAATATTTGCAGAGAAATAAGTTCTAGAGACAGCAAGCAGAGCAGAGCCAGGAAAGGAAAGGGTTTCAAGAAGGGGCCAACAGTTTCAGATGTGACAGGGAACTCCACCGGAATGAGAACTGAAGTAGACTCTTAGCACACTTAGGCATAGTTCTTAGACACTTAGGATGCTATAGGTGACTTAAAAAAAAAAGATTTACGTATTCATTTGAGAGAGAGAGTGAGTGAGTTTGTGAGCACAAGCAGGGGGAATGGCAGAGGGAGAGAATTTTAAGCTGACTCTCTGCTGAGCACAGAGCCTGATGCAGGGTTTGACCCATGAGGTCATGACCTGAGTTGAAATCACAAGTCTGACACTTAACTGACTGAGCCACCCAGGTGCCCCATAGGATGCTATAGGTGACTTTTATGAAGAGTGGTTATGGTTTAATGGTAGAACTAGAGGTATGACTGCATGTGTGGAGGTGGGATTGGGTGTTGAGAAAGAGGAAGTGTAAGTATAGACTATTTATTCAAGAGTTTGGAGAAAGAGGAGAAGAGCAAGGTCGGGTAGTACAGTGATGGAGAAATAATGTAGAAAGGTTTTTAAAGATGAAGAGGAAAAGTTCTTGCCTAAAGCCTATAGAGAAAAGTGAAACTGAAGATCCATGAAGGAGTGGATGGACAGGTTCATGGAGGGGGGAAGATGAGAGGATGATCTTTTCATAGAAGGGACCATCTTTCCCTCAAATGTCAATGAAATATGAAAAAATTATGTGAGCCCACTATCTTGTCCCATAATCCCCTCTACACAACATTAATACGTGACTGCCACCAATACTTTGCAATTGTCTATGTATTTTTGTCTTCCTTTATAAATTGATACTCCAAGATGGGGTATGTATCTTATTCTTCACAATATCCTCAGTATTTTGTGTATAGGAGGCAATGATTTTTTTTTAAGTTGAAGATGTGCCAACATCTTATGTTTAAAGGTAGCATAGTTGAGGGATGTCCTAACAGATGGCTTTATTTTTTCTGTGAAACAAGAGCTAGTCTGGTTGAAATTGAAGAACATAAAGAGAGATAAAAAGCTTGAGGGAAAAGGCAACAGTTTAAAACTTCTATAGTTGAGAATATTCTGATTTTTTCTTAGCAAGTAAAATTTAGATATTAATTTCACTTGCCATGTCTTGCCTACAAAGAAGAAAATGAATTAATGAGCTGATATGAGAATTCTGGTCATTTTTTTTTTTTTTTTGTACTATGAACTTTTGATTTGATTAAGGTGGATAAGTCTCTCTGCCCCTTATCAATTTGGGTGAATTGTTACAATTGCATTCTAGACTACGTAACGAGTCCCTGGGCTAGGGATACACTCTGAAGGAAGGTCCTGTTGCTCTGAAACCTTTCCTCAATAGCTGGTAGGATTTTCCTCAAAGCACTCCTCTCTGCTTGCAGCCCAGTGGACATCACTTTATTTTGGGTCTTTATGTAGCATCTACACTGTATGACAATGGAATCAATTTTCATATGTGGCCAATTCAGTCAGTCCTTGGTAGTGGTTATCTTATAAAACTGTTTTCTATATTGCCAGAGGGAGTATGGAATTTTAACACAGCCTCTCTCTGAAAAAAAAAAAAAAATATATATATATATATATATATATATATATATATATATATGCACAATTATTTCTTAACTGCTCCCAAAGAGGATTTGAAGTCACTATTCTATTTTGTCTTACCTGTCCCTTTTTTTCTATGGGTAGAGATTACAATTTTTCACGGCATTTAAGCTGCATCAAAGGAGAGGCAAGGTACTATAGTGATGAGGTACAGAGATGCTGGAATCCAGTTTAAACCATGCATCCCTTCAGATCCTGGCTCTACCATGGAACAACTGTATGTGCTTGGGCACATTACTGAAGTTCCCTGGGCCAGGATCTGCCTCCAAATTAAAAACCAAGATAATATTATCTACCTCAGAGATTATCATGATGATTAAAAGTTAAAATATGGGAAGTATTTCAACTCATAATTGGAACATGGTTACATGCTTAAATTATTATTAAACCCATTAATTCTTACTATTTCTGTAAAATACATTGCTCTAAAATGGCCTACCAAAATATCACTAGATTATTATATGACTCAGTGCACCCATTAAGTAACATAGGTAACATATAGAAGGTATTTTGTCTGCTAGGTGCTATGCTAAATCTAACAGAAGAAACTGAGGCTGAGGAAGATTATTAAGTCACCCAACATCAAACAGTTGGTTAAGTGAGATTACAACCAGGTAGTTTGACTCCAAACTTATATACTAAATCATAAAACTACATTGTTTTTCCTCACACAAGTATTATCCTCATTGAGCAAAAATGTCAGCAGGATATGATTAGGCTGGGTGCCTGGGTGGCTCAGTTGGTTAAGCAACTGTCTTCAACTCAGGTTATGATCCCTGAGTCAGAGGATCGAGTCCTGCATCAGGCTCCCAGCTCAGCAGGGAGCCTGCTTTCCCTCTGACCCTCTCCCCTCTCATGCTCTCTCTCACTCTCTCTCTCAAATAAATAAATGAATAAAATATTTTTTTAAAAAAAGGATGTGATTAGGCTTAGTTAAAACTTACAAACTAATGACATTCTTAGTAAAAACTACTGGAGAATAGTGACTGCTTTTCTCAGAGCTGTTATATTTTGTCTTTCAGAGGAATGTTAGTAAATTTTGTCAGCTTTATTTAATTTAGGATTCAGATGTTTGGAGAAATATTTCTCAGCTTTCACTTTAGAACACACTCAACTCCTTGAACCTTTGAAAGACCATTTACAAACCTAATCTTTTTTCCCCCTGTGGATGAAGAATATCTACTGATTTAATGTACATGAATTAATTTTTAAAAGTTGAGATTTACAAGATGGTCATAAACACTTCCTGCAGGTGGAAATTTTCAACTCAGGAAGACACTAGATTTAGAAAATTTAAACAGCAATTAGTTTGCTCATGCAAAGAAGGGGGAAAAAAATCCTTGATATTCTCATTTCTCTGTATCTCTAATATACTTAACTCTAAAAGAAATTCATCCTCTCATAAATCCTGTTGTGTGTCAAGTTATCTCACTTTGAATTCATTGCATGTTATGAAGAAGTAGCCATAGTATCCTTTTTCACTGTGTAAAAGTTGTCATTCACCCTTCTCCCTACCCTTCTTTCTCTTTGTCCCTCCCTCTCCCTCTTCTCAGTCCCCCTCCCACTCTCTCTCTCTATATATATATTAGTGTTTTATATATATATTAGCATTTGTGTATATAATATACAAATGTTACTAGCATTTGTAAATAACTTTCTTGGTGTCTAGCTAATATTCTATTCTAAACAGTAACAAAATAACCACAACAATGTTAATTCTTTGTAGTTTCTGATATACAAGTTTGATTATAACTGATTTTATAATCACAAGCTTTACTCTTCTAAACATTTCCTGCTATAATATAAGAATTTTGAAATAGAATATGTCTCACAGAGTCAAAATCAGGTCTGTTCTGCTTCTTTAAGCGCTGGGAATTCGAGCTATTATTTCTAAGGCTACAGATGAGCTGGGGAGCTTGGAGTGGAGAAACACTGAAATGGAGAAAAGATATGAACTGTGGATATAGATCGACCTGAGCTTGTGTTCTGGCCCCACCACTTATTACTTATCAATTTATGCAAGAAATTATGCATTTAATCTCTTAGACTCTCTATTTCCTCTGGATTTAATGGGGACATTAATGTTTACCTCTTTCACTGATGTGAGGGACAAGTGCAAGAATGTATTCTACTGTGTCTAACACTGTTAATAACACGTGTTAGGTGCCCAGTAATGTCAGTTCTGATCTCTTGGCCAACACTACTTCCACGAATGTAATTATGGACGGCCAACTCTGGTGGTGTTAGTGTTTGAAGGGATGAGAGAGAGAATATATTCTTGCCATGTGTCTAAAGATTCAAAACAGCTCAGAATGTGAAAGGAACGGACTTGATTCTAATTGGAAGTGGTGTGATATAATGGTATGGGGAAGGTTTTTAAATTAGAGCAGTAAGTATGAATTTCATCTCTCTATTCAACTAAAAGTGTGATTTAAGACATTATTTAATTTATAGGAACTTTAGCTTTCTCATCTGTAAAATATGGATAATAATACATACCTCTAGGCCTTAAGGTGAGGATTAAATGAGGGAAAGTTTCTTAACACAGTGCCCGGAAAAGACATGAATGCTAAGTTCTTACCTGGTGGAGCAGTGACATCTGTTTCATCAGGAGGGTGGGGGGTTGGGGGGAATGATTTCTATGCCATGATCTTTCTATGCCAAGAGTGACAGAGTAGGGTGGGGAAGCTATGGGTACCACTTTTTTCCTTGTTTGCTATGATCATCAAGTAGGCATTGCCTGTTTCATTGCCTGGCATTATGAATCTCATTTCAATTGGATCATATTAGTAGGTTAGGGCAGATTAGGGTTGATCGTCTAATGTCTATGGTTAAGATAGATGATAGACTACTATGCTATTTCTCCAAAAATAATACCTACTAATTCATGGCTCCTTACTTCGCTAGGTCCTTACCCATGGATTAGCTAATCACCTTCGAAACCTTCCAAAGAAATTGGAGGTCTGAGGAGTTCAAGCCACATGTTCAAGTTTACACAGTTTATAAATGGCAGAACCAGAAGACAGATAGAGATCTCTCTGAAATCTCCCCTTTCTACCCCATTTGGTTCTCTCCGCTTTCTCCCCTGGTCTTTGGTTTCCCACTCTGTCAAGCCCAGCTGGATGAGGTCCTCATGACTGTAAACCTTCATAGTACTTTGTTTTCACCTTCACACGGCTCATATACTTTTCTATTAGTTATTAAAGTCATTTGAGTTATTGTATCATTTCCCAAATCAATAATAAATTCCTTGAGAGGAGGGACACAGTTACATACCATTGTATCAATCAAGTCTTTTTTTTTATTAACAACTTCATAAAGGGCCCAAATTCTTTCTATTTTTCTCTTCATCATATTTAGTGTATTAGACTTTCAGTTTTTCACTGGTCAATTGCAAGATGGCTATCAGAGATCTAGGCATTTGGTTATTGTTCAAAGTAAGAAGAGTGGGGAAGGCAACACAACTGAGCTGTCTACTCACGCCTGTCCCTGCGATGTAAGAAAACCCTCCCAGGAGCTCCCTGATTAACTTCCTATTATGTCCCAGTACGTGGCCCCTTTGTGGGTCTTGAAGCATAGAAACACTACCATGGCTCTAAATTTCCCCAAATACAGTGATTTATGACTGAAGAACTTAAAAGCCCATTTTGAGCTTTAATGAGAGTTCTGTGTGATGGTAGGTAGAGGAACAGAAAGTTAAGAGTGTACATACATGCTGCACAGCTGTTGAAGGTCCCTTCCAAGAAGCCATGCCCATTTCTATATACCAACAGTATAGCACCTGAAATTCAAAGTCACAAATTGGAAGACAGTGCTGATCTTCAGGATTGCTTGCAATTAGTCAAGCCCTCAAATGTTACTGGATACCAAGGGTCTACTTTACCCTCTTTTGTGATGAACAAGGTGGATTGTATATGTTTCCTACTGAATTATTACCCCTTATATTCTTGAGAGAGTCTTTGTTGACACCTGACTTGTAGACCCAACCATATGTTTAGTTATAGTTCCCTCAGGTGCCAACGATAGGCAGAATAAACTTTAAAGATGTTTCAGGTAAATAGCATTTCACCCTGTACCTTGGTACAAATTGTGAGTCAATTATTTATGAGCAGAACCCAATTTGTTTAAACCTCATTGACCTTTAATACAGTTATGACATGTGTCTTGACTTGATTCTTCCCTCTATTGATTTGGTCTGGAAAAGTAAAACAAGAGGTGAAATGGCCCCTCAGGGTAAGTTAAAATTGTAGGTTACGGCCATGTTAAATTGCTTTAGTATACTTTGTGTCCTTTAGAGTCAGAAAATGAAGCTATAAAGTAAGTTGATGTAAGTAATTCTTGTTTTTAAAAGGACCTTGAAGTGCTCTTAACAGTATCATGGATTTGATAAGATCTGCTTTAGACTTCTTAATTTAAAATGAACATAAAGATGGTAAAGCCGAAAGAATGTTGAAATACTAGTGTTGTGCTAACAGCTTTGAAACTGAATTCGTGGGAGAGGACCGATAGGAATTCTTCACTATTGTCTGCCATACTTGGGGAAAATTAAAGCAGCAGTTTAATTTAACTGCTAGGAATTTCCTGGGGGGCATATCCAGGTGTACAAAATATTTAGGAGGGTTTCAAAAGTTTTTGCTCATTACTTATGTGTTATCAAGTTCAGACAGTGTTTAAAACTCAGGCAATTTTCAAGTTTGAAATGTTCATTTTTGTGACAGATAAATCTATTAAATCTGAGTATTCACAGCTTTTTCCTCTCTGTTACCCCTTCCCATATTTGTCTGTAATTATTGTGGTATTGACGGGCTAAGTGGAGGGCTGGAGAAGACAGAAAGAAAACATTAATTCTCATAGAAAAGGAGAGAGAGCATCATTAGTTGAAGAAAAGAATATACTGTTCAGGGAGTAAAAATGGAGAAAAACAACAAGAGCCAACAAGGGAATGTGAGCTGGGTTTGGGACAGAATATTGTGATGTTTAGGGAGAGGGAGGAGAAAGAGTTGAGTAGGGTTCATATGGAGAGAAATAAAGAAAGCTGATTTCAAAATATGTTATGCTGTATGATGAATGGTGTGCTTTGAGATAATTAGATATTTGTTTAAATTGTTCTTTCAAGGTAAGCACAAGTTGGTTTGGCTTTATGCTGGTCCCTATTATTATCCCTGAAGTTGTCATTTCTTGCATTTTAAAGTCCTTTCTTTCTTACATACTGATAATAACCATTCTATTGATTGATGACCTGTAAGGGAAGTGTGTAACAAAAAGAAAGAGATCTTGAGCTGGATGAAATGGGATTGGAAGGGGAACATGGAGTAGTTTTACAGCACACAAACGCTGGACCAGAATCCGAGGCTTTTGAGATAGTGGGCAAATTTGGGGGAGAAGTTTGTCATTCCTAGGACCTTAGAAACCGCTTGAACTACTTTGGTTTCAGTTTATGCTTCTATGAATTTGATTCGAGAGCTCCAGTTGCATGGAGGCTAGGTTAGACCTTCGAGAGCTCTGCCCAACATGATGTACTAATTTAGAAACTCCATGCTCTGGAGATTATCGGTCAACCATGTAGCTCAAGAGCCTCTGTGTGAGGACACTGGAATGAAGGACTGTGAGAAGCCATGTATGAACTGGCAACTATTGTTTTACAACTAGGGATGAGGTTGCAAGTTTGAACCAAGCAATTACAGTTCTTTTGGTCAAGAACTCCAAACTCCATTGTTGTCATCAAAAATAGCACAACATGTGGGAGAGAGTCGGTACCAGCTGCGAGTGAGTTTCTTTAGCTCCCTACCTGAAAGAATCATTCAGTGGGATCCACTTCAGCTCTGTGGATAGGGCTCTGTGTTCTTTCTGTGTCTGCCAACCTTCTCTGTGCAAACACACAGAAAACATTTCTTGAGGACTGGTGATATGAAATGAATGCTCTGTTCTAGATGCAATGGTGTCTACTCTCAGAGTCCGTCCTCTAGTCAGTGATAAGCATAAGACCACTAAGAGTGGTTTCTAACAATAATTTTTAGATTGCTGCAGCTCCTTGGAGCTTTCCGTGTATTATCCGAGTTGTTTTAATAATAATCCTGCAAGACTGGCAATGCGTATACGTCTGTTGCTGTTATTTCGATTACAAAAACAAAATTCAGATTCCTGGGGGTTCAAAAACTTGTCTACATTATTTGGCTAAAGCTTATGACTTACATCTTTTGATTTCAAATCTCATATCCTTTAAAATGGAATTGCATTGAATTGGAATGACTGAAAATTAATGTAGTTGTAAAAGGGGCAGGAAAATTTTGGATATAGTCTTAAGGAGTTAATCAGAGAGGCATGGATTCTTAAAAATAGGGAATTTGTTATAGGTTCTAAAGAGGGACAAGGATTTAGAAAAAAAGATATTTGTAGAAAGTAGAAAGAAATAAACAGTTATAAATTGATGGCATATTCAAGATACATTTGAATGTATATTTGCAATTTAAAAAGGTGTATTAGAGTAATAACTAACATTTAGTGAGCACATACTATATACCAGATACTTTATATATGTTATCCTGTTTAATTTTTATAACATCCCTGAGAGATAAGATTATTTGACTCTATTTTATAGTTAAGGAAATGGATGTCAAAGAAGTTTAAGCCTAACTCAGAATCATAGGTAGCAGAACTAGGACTCAGGTGGCCTAGTTTTCCTGATACCACTTTGCAGAGTCATAGGGTCCACAGAGGGACTGCATGATGGATAAGATAGGTATTGAAGACAATAAGGGGCTCTGCTTAGCATGGAAGACGACTCTGTGGCAAGAAGGATTTCAGAGAGGGTTTAGTACAATTTGGTAAGTGGCCCTCAGTGTAACTCTCACTAGATTTCCTTTTGTCATTATCAGACTCAATAGGACTCAAACTGGGCTCTTTAGGTACACTAGCTCCTTTAAATGGCCCTTCAAAAGACCCCCCCACCCCCCAGAGGTAACTTTGTTTCTCACCGTCTATTCTTCTCTAGCCACACAGGACAGCTTCCCCACAAACCAGGATATTAGACGATTGGTTCTTTATTGTTGACTTCTTAGTCTCCAAACACCACTTACTCAGAGCCCTATTGCATGTGGCTAAAAAGGACTGTTCATTCCTTAGATCTTGTATTTCTGTTAATAATGACTTCCAATGTCTTCTTTTTTAGATGTTAACGTTAAAACAACAACAACACAACAACAAAATCCCAAACCCTTCTCTATTAGCCAGTTTTACCCACAGAGTCTATTATCTCTCTTAAGGAACTCAAGCCATGCTGTATCTTTTAGCTGGCCAACCAAGACAGCATTCACTTTGTTCTAATATTATTTTTCTCCCTTGTTCAATCTCAAAAAATTCTTAACGGAGTCTTCCCTGAAGGTTTCAAATAAATCCTTCCTCCTGTTGTTATGTTCTGTTTCTGCCTTTAAAATAAAAACAAACAAACAAACAAAAAACCCGAAAATGAAGACAAAACTCCCCCCAAAACCAGTCTGAACTAACTAACCAACCAAAAACCCTGTTCCAAGTCCATCTTTCGGGTTTGTCCTGATTTATTAGTATCCCATTTTTCCAATGCAGCAAGAAAATTCCCAACCCAAGCTTCCTAATTTCCCTTTTGTTGTTTTTATTAATAAGTATCCATTTTAAAGGATAGTTATCACCTCTATTGGATTGTAAATCTCCTTGAGGGCAGGAGACTGTGTCTAACCACTAATAGGTGCCCACACATGTATTAGTGAGCAGTACTACCTCTAGGGGGTCAATAAGTACTTGTTGACTCACTGACTCTATAAATATAAATGGCAAAATAATCAGACATTCTGCTAGCACCTAATTTGCTCCCTGTAGGTAAGTCTGTCTCTCTGGAAGCATTGATTCTTTCAGGCAACCAGGGTTCCATTTAGCGAATTACAACAGCCTTGTGCTAACTGGTACCCTGGTGGCCTGAATGAGTTTAAGAGTCTCCCCCAATGAAGGACATCTCCCCTGAGAGTGACTCTGAATCTTGTTGAATACCTAACCCAACCTTTATTTTCTTCCACAGCATGAAAATGCTGAGACAAAGATTCCTTTGCCTTTGGGACTTTTAGCCGTTTCACACGTCAGAAACTCTCAAGCCATAAACGAATAAAAATGCAGTTCCTTTACCAAATTCTTGCTGTTTTACATTTTTAAAGGAAAGCATTACTGAATTACAGTGAATGCCAACCAGGAAATTCACAATATTCCTTGTAGCGTTGGTTTTTGTTTTGTTGTTTTGTTTTGTTTTGTTAAGGGAGCGGCTTTCCAACAGATCCAGTCCTCAGCAGTGCCCTCCCACTGTTTGACTCACATTCAGAAGTCATTTCTATGTACACCGCAGTACAAAAATTTTGCAATGCATTAGAGGAACATGCAGAATACTCTCTAGCTGTTTCTTCCTCAGGCCCAGGCTCCCAAAGCTTTTCTGTTTTGCAGAGTTCTCTACCAAACAATGATCCTTTCTGCAATTTTAGCAAACCTACAACTGGATAAAGTTAATGGATGAATCGTTGCATTCCAGCAGGGAATGAATCCTGTCTTGGATCCTGAGGAATCTGGTGTCTTTTGTTAGGGAGTGAGCTAAAAATTGGAAGCAGGTCCTTAAGAAGTGCTTTGACTCTCAAAGCATGGTCTTTCTGGGGCCAGAATTTATCATTCACTACAGTGCCATGTTCCTTATTTGACACTGTTCCCCATTAAAATTGTGTTCTTCACTGTGTTTTCACTATACCTGCACACACACACACACACACACACACACACAATCATGCACATCTGTGTCCTGTATATGTAACGCCTGGATCACTTTTGTTATGGATGGCTATTAATATTTTTAACTTTTCTTCCACTAATTTCAGAGAGTAGAGTTTGAGTCTTATTTGTCCTTATGTTTTTCTGTCCCTGACTTCAAGCCTGGAACCAAGTTATTGCTCAATAAACGGTAATGACAATATTGGTTTGGGGGAGACATCATTAGGAAATAAATTTTAATTTACAGAAGTTTATTCAAGTTTCCATCACGATTATGGTATTATGGCTTGCCATTTTGGCACTCCTAAGGGGAATATTTATAGACTAGTTGGCAATTTACAATTATTCTCTATGAAAAATGCTAGCTAATCAATTGCATATTAAAATAAAGGGTTTGTATGAATCGTCTGGTTTAAAGTATTTCTTTGTTGCAAAGATCAGTACCATGTAAACACACCAACATCATTTTTAGCAGCGTTTTAGCTTGAAGGAAGCCTTTACTTCATAAGGCAATGCTATAAATGACAGTGTCGGACAAGTGCTCCTAAAACCCTTCCCCTTTGCCTTTTTGGCCTTAAACATCTCCTAAGGATTTGACATGTATGAAGACCATATGTCTTCATAGCATGTCTGAAGAGGTTCATAGAGTTTGTTGGGTTTTTTTGTTTGTTTGTTTGTTTTTAAGAAGATACTACTAGAAGGCAAGTGGTGTGTTAACTAAGGACAAAGAAAATTATATATTTCTGATACTAATCACCTACATGACAATGTGCTTTTGGTCACAAGGACACAACAACAGAATGCTGATGGCCCAGTATAACTTGTACTTCTGCCGCAAAAAACACCACCGTGAAGGGGTGTCACTGGTATAATTTTCATTTCTACAAAAAGCACAGGCTTCTTAAATGTGCCCTGTGGTAGCCATTTTGTCTGAATTAAAGTGTTCTTTCTAAATTATTCTGTCGTTCTTTGTTCTAATTTCCATCTCTAGATTTTCTCTTTCGTGCATGCTAAATTTGGGTGTAAAAAATGAACCCCAAATCCAAAATAAGAGATAGAGGATGGGAAAACATAGGGTGATTCTTGCAAGACTGCATCATATATTTTATAAAGAGAGAGACTCAGCAATTTATTTGGCTGTGTCAGGTGCTTGCTTAGGGAGCTAGAGATCTAGGTTTTCATTCTATCAACAGCTCTTGCTGTCAATTAATTAGAATATATATTCCTATTAATTCAAGACTGTGCAATGCCTTCTTTATGTACGCTGCAAACTGTCCGTGAAACTGCATCTGTCCTCAGTTATACCATGCAGTGCTCCGGCCCAGAAATCCAGTGTTTCTGTCCCAATCTACATTTTGTATGCTTGCCAAGCTGTATAGATGCTTTTTGGATTGGAAATATTGCTGCTTTTCATAATATTTTTAAATGTTGAGAATATAGATTTTAACTCCATCTCTTTACAAATACTGGAAAGTAAAACCCATTTAACAGATCAAGGAATTAGGTCACCCATGATTTGGTTATAACATGCAAACCATATGAAAGATGGCTAAGTATCTTCCAACAATGGATTTTCACGAATTTGTACAGCTATCTCACAGAAATTAAGGCCTCGTGTCCTCTTCTGAAATAATCTTGGACACTTTGAAAATAGAAGTGCTAAACCCCTTACCTCCATCCTCAAATCTGCATTCCCTTATGGAGTTCTATACCTCGGCTAATGGCATTTCAGTATACCCCGTTGTCTCAGTTAGGACTGTTTAAGTCATCCTTGACTTATGTCCCTTATTTTCCATGTCCAATTGATCATCAGACCTCTCAGTTCTCCCTCAGAAGTGTCCTCTGGCTAAAGTCCCTTTTTATCATCCTCATGGCCACTGGCTTAGACCCTCATCATTTTTGTTTGGAGTACTCATATAGCCTCCTATCTGTTCTCCCCAGCATCTGTCTTCCTCCCCTCCAGTCCATCCTTCACCTAGACACTAGAATGATCTTCCTGAAAACAATTCTCATCAAGTTACTTCTCTCCTTAAAGACCTCAGCTGGAGTCCCCTTTTTCACAGAATGAATGCTAAACTCCTATAGTTGGACCTATAAGGCTTTTGGAATTAAGCATCAACTTCTCTGGTTACAGTTCTTGGCATTTTCTGCATGAATTCTCCTCTCTGCCCCCATTCCTAGACACTCATATCAAACTCATATATTAACGAATTATATTAATTTATGCCATTGCACATGCTTTCCTATGGCCTAGGATGCTTCTTTTCTCCTTCACCTCTTGCCAAGTTGGTACTGTTTTAAGACCATGCAAATATCATCTCCTCTTGAAGTCCTTCCTGACACTAGCAAAATTGTCTTAACCCTGTTCTCGACTTTCTCATCATGCCAATAACTCTCCTTTTACAACACTTATTGCTTTATATTTTAATGATCTGTTAACAGGTCTGGTTGTAAACTGTTTGGAGAGAGGTTTCTTCCTATACCTGACTCTTATTTGAATTTGCCAAGTACAAGGATGTTTAATAAATTCTGCATGAATGAATGAATGATCCATGTTGATCTTTTCTCCATACTACAGTGCTTTGTAGCCAAACCAAATGATACTTTTACTATAAGTTCTTGTACTATAACATGATTTATACTTTCCTAAAACAAAACAAATGCACAAGGGCTCATTGGGCAGACACCTCAAAACCTTATGCAATTTTTACTCAGAGCATAATAAAAACCATATTTGTTATCTGAGCTAAGTTGGATCTCCCTGGCATGCAGTCTTCCTTAGTGTGGCTGGTATGGCCATAGTAGATATCAATAACAAACAGTAATAGTAGAGTGGAGATGCTGACAATATTCTGATTAATTAGGGAGGAGTGGATAAGATAACGAACATAGATGGAAATGGAGTTTGAGCCAAAGGGGTGGTTGCTAAGGTAGGCCCTGGGACCTTACAACCTCCCACAAGCTGAGAGTTTCCTCAGGCTGGGGGAGCACCTCTTTAGGGAAGGAGCCTAGAGTGCAAGCCCTCATTTGTAATTATCTAAAAGTATATACTGCAGCCTTAGAAAGTGTTGCTGTGACAAAAGCAATAATCATTCTGGGAAACATTTTCTTTCTTGCAGAAACTTATGATTCCCCTTTTGCTATGTTTTGGTTCCTCTTGTAGACCAAAATCTGCATATTGAAACAAGGTGACATCCACATTGCACAAATGTCCCCCTACTTATCAATTATATCCCCCTGTTGATCAATTGCATGTGAGCTACATCACATTCTAACTGGGGGCATTCCAACAAAGTAGACAGTATTCATATATTTGCATTGTCTGGTTACCTAATGCCTATTCTCTCCCCTTTCCAATGAAATGCTATAGCCAATTCTTTGAAGATAACAGACTATATGTAATACTGAAAGAACATGATTTTTTTTTTTTTTTTGGCTTTTGACATCAATTTCTTTGAGTAGCAGATGCTATTTTTGCCAGCCTTTGTTTGTTTCCTCTCAAATCCATTCTCTGCTCTGCCCCTCTCTGCTGTGTGTTGCAGAGACCTACACTTCTCAATTTCTCTTCTCAAATGGCTTCTGCCTAGTTTGGGCCAGTGGTAGGCACAGGTGGAAGACTGGTGGACAATGGGAGAGAAGCTGGGTAATTCTCCTAGTTCTTTGCCTTGACCTTCCATTTCTGTCACTTTCAACCTTTCTTCCAGGGGGTTTCTAGCTCCCGGGGGATCATCTCTCCCTCCATGGTCTCTGTTCCCACCAGGCTATTCTCAGCTGGGATTCTAATTCCCACTAGGCAGCCCTGGCTTTTGAACTCTAGGAATAATCCTTCCCTTGATCCTTAGAGATGGCAGAGGCTTCCTGTTGTTGCTAATATCTGGCTTGCTTCATATTTTTTCTGTCTGGATCCTCCTAGCTCTTCCATCGCCACGTTACCATTTCCTTGTAAATGATCTGAGGTATGTTTCCCTGATTGGACTCCGATATGCTGTTAAAAAACACTGCAGAGTAAAATCAGAGTTGCTACAGGTGTCCATTGCCCAGCTTGTTAAATAGAATCACCTCAATTTTATCCACCCTGTACGAAGATAATGGTAAACTATAGCCCTAATATGTCCCTGTGAATGTTAGATGAGGTCTCGTGAAGAATTCCTGAAATATTAAGAAAGCCCCCCTCAAGCCTTTTCCAGCACCTTGATCACACACTTGAACTCTGACATTCTTCTCATCTGCAACACAGGCTGTCCAGCCATACTGCTGATGATGCTTGAGGACACAGCCCTGATGACTGTGCCCAAGATCATGATATCCCATCTCCCCAGGTTTCTTTTCAGTAGAAAATTAACAGGGAAAGGGATTTCAATGTGCTGAAAATCCCAGAATTTCTCTTGCCTTTATTTCCAAGCAATTCATAAGGAACAACAACACAAACTTCAGTTAGACCTGAAAACAAGCAAGTTCCAAATCCGTTGAGGACTGCCGAAAATAAAAAGGATCACCCCAGCGAGGGAGGTGGGTGGGGAACTGGCTCAGTAAGCACACACGGCAAAATCTGATGTTAGTATCTCCTGAAAAAACATAACTGTTGACGTTTTCAGGAGAATGGGAGGATGGGATATTCATACCCCCACCTAACAACATGTGCTGGGCACAGAAGCTGTAATCACGCAGGCTGACTAAGGAAAGAATAATGCAGCTCTTTGGAGTTGGGATTAAGTTGTGTTAGTTGATGGGTTTGGAAAAACAATATTATACTTGGCTTCTAGATAAATACTGCAGAGACCTCTTGTAAATCTTCCAGTAATTTTTTGTAATCCTTCACAAGCAGTAAAATCATTGCTGTGAGGCAGACAGGAGAGGAATCCACAAATAAGACATCTGTTATTGTTATATCAATGATGATATATGCCCAACTCTGAAATAACAACATTTAACAAGAAATGGAACCTTATCCAAAATGAGATCTCACTCACTTCCATGACTTCATTTACTACATTAATAAGAGTAAACTGAAGTTTATAATTGGGTGATCTTATCTATTAGCATTAGTAATATATCACAGGTAGAGGGCTTTATATTTTAGATTAATGGAATTCAAAACGTTGAAAAAGTTCTATGCTAACATATAGCATGCATGGACACATGAGGATGGTGACATACTGAATAAACAGAAAAAAAATTAACTATTTGCTTTTTGTGTTCTATTTTGCTGTGTAGTTTTTTTGGTATATTTCCACCTCCCCCAAGTTTTCAGGCTTTTTTACAAGTTTAAGATATTTTTGCAACCATCTATTAAAACAACAATGAAAGAATGTTGAGGTTTGTAAATCTCTCAGATTCTAAATCACGAAGTTTTAGGGGGTTTGTAATGCCTCAGGAGGCATGTAATATTATGAGTCCTGATATTTAAAATAAATATTTAGAAAAATAATGTATTACTTGAAACTAACACATTTTTCTAACATACAGGTGAAAAATTAAATTCTAAACTCTAAAGGCTATGTCACCATATGTTTGGAGAATTTTTAAGAACCCCAAAGTAGAACTTTGGCAGTAGAATAGGCAATTATTTGCCAACACCAGATTTATGTGCAAATCCCAAGACACTTAAATAGAATTTTTTAAATGCCTTCAAATGATATCCAGGAATCTCTTGTTTTTACTTTTATCTCCATTGTCTTGGTTTGGCTTCTGTACTTTATGTTCGATTAAAACAATCATTGGCTTACTTTTGAATCTGCAAGGTAGCAACCCCATGCATCCCCAACTGCCCCTTGAGTGTGGTGCTCTACAATGCACATAGAAGAAAAGACCTTGCTCTGCTCTCCTGCAGATTTCCAGCTCAAACTGTGTTTAATCCTTTTCCAGCCTTTGCTGAAACTGGTGACTAAGCCAAAGTTAGAATGTTGTGTGAATCTGCTTAGAAAGTAGGCATTAGAGCCAAGCAGGAAACATCTAGGCTTCTCCACATTTGCCACCACTGATGGCAGCAGACTTTTGGGAGCTCCTTCTTTCTTGGGCTTTCATGATGGCCTTTTCCCCTGGCTCTTCTACTACTTTGGCCTGACCCTTTCTTCTCAGTGTACTTTATTAAACTGTCATTCCCCTTCCCCATCTTTGTATGTAGGGGCTTCTAGGTTTCTGTCTCTGGTCATTTTTCATACCTTTATCATTTTATCTACATACTTTTTTTGAGCTGTATTGAGGTTTAATTGACACATAGGAATTGTGGTGAGAACACTTACGATCTACCATCTTAGCAAATTTCAAGTATACCTTATAATATTGTTAACTGTATTCACCACCCTGGACATCAGGTCTCCAGGATGTATTCATCGTGTGTAACTGAAACATTGTCCCCTTTGACCAGTATTTTCCCATCCCTCCCCCCCACACTATATACCATCCTTGATCATCCACAGTCAATGACTGAGGAGTGTGGCAGGTATTGTGAGTTCTACTTGAGACCTGCACGTATTTCTAAAGCACACTATATTAGAGCATCACACTGTGGAGAAGTAATAGGATCCATGATCTCACGAAGAACATCCATTCTGAACTCTTACTAGGCCTGCTTTTCAAACTACAAGTTTCTGAAGTGTGTTCTCTTTTTAATGTATGTATGTATTTCTTTATTAATATTAAACAATAATTAGCTTGATTTTTTTTTTCAAAAAAGTTATTTAGCGATTATTGAGAAACCTCAGGGTATATATTGACATGGAGCCTCTAACAATTTACTCAATAGTTAAAATCACCAGCTTTAACCTTCACCACTCCTGTTAGGTTTATATAAATGTGTATGAACTGAGGACTTCCATCTTTAAGCTCAGTCCGCCTCAATCCTTGGGCTTAAATCTTAAGAATGGGAAGAAACACTGAAGGATTATGCCTCATCAGGGCGTGTAATCTAGAATAAGTCTTGTTTTTGTAAGGTCTCTATGACCCGCTGTTGTAAGATTAGTTCTGGTACTCATATATCTCCTAAGATGAAGGCTTCCCTTCATCTTTCTATGTATATTCACTGAGTATAAACAGATATCTTCTTGAGTTTTCAGATAAGCATTTCAAGATCTAGTGGGCATTGGCTTTCTGCCTTAGATCCCAGACCACTGACAGAGATACCTTTGTTTATCTCTATCAGCTGCCTTTTCCAGGAACTAGACCTTGTCTTTGGTACTTCTAGCTCCTAGACTGGCCCTGATCTTTAAACAGACTGAAACCCCGACATGGCACTGTTATCCACTGAGTTTGAGAATCAAAGTCTGGACACTCCAGCTGCTGTCCTCATCGACCAGACGAACTCTACGGATGCAGATGCTAATTTGCATTGTGGGGACTTCCTTCAGTGGCCAGCTCTACTGTTGATTCACATTCCCATTTTCAAGATAAACTTGCTCTTGCTCTTTGTCCACCACCCACTGAAGTCTGAATACACTCCATAGACAAAGCTATACAAATTTGACAACTTTCACTGGTTTCAAGAGGTGAGATCAGCCTTAATGAGACAGAATCATGGGTTATTAGAGGAAGGTTTGATGATTTTATTATTATCCTCTCAAAAGTAATGTTTATTGAACATCTAAAATGTACTATTTCATTAAATACGAGGAAACAGAGAACTACAAGACTTTGTTTCTATCTTGAAAATGTTTACATTCTAATCAGATAGACACTCATATTAATTCATATGCGCATGCACACACACACACACACACACACACACACACACGGCAATATAAATTCCAAAAGTTTACAAAAGTTTACTCTACACAAGGCAATATAAATCCCAAGTGGATCAAACCAACCAGAAGAGCTCAGATAAGAGAGAGGACTCTGGTGTGGGCTGGCCGGGGAAGATGTTAGGCAGGAGACAGAAATCAGAGTATCAAAGAAAGGAGGAGAGACTGATGTATAGGGGAAAAGGAAAAAAATAGCAGAAGTTGGAGGAAACACCTTGAGCACAAGTCTGATGGCAGGCCAGCATCACTGGAATTGAGAACTTTGGACGGAAATCATGAGGAAAAGATTTCTTACTTTTTAATCAGTTTCAGTTGGAGGGGATGGAAGTTTCCCAAGGCAGCAGAAAAATTGGGAAGAACTTTCTGGTCTCCAAGCTGTGGGAGTAATATGCCATGTTAGTGGCAGCTATCTGTGGAAGAAAGGGGTGGCACTAAAAGGAACCCCAGAAGAATGTTTTCAGTTTAGCTCATAACTCTGTAAGGCAAAGATTGGCCATTCCCCACTGCCACTCAAACCCCCAGGCTTGTTACTCCAGGGAAGCTTACTTTTCCCAATGAGGCTATCCTTATATATTGCAACTGTATTTTGTACGTGGTTTATAGAAATGTTGGGGGGATGGGAAAAGGAATTTGTCTTGGGTATGTGATAGCTGTGCTTTCCCTAATGAAGGAAAACCTTGATTTAGATTGCTTTACTCAATGCTAAGAGTATGGGGAAGAAGTTTTGGAAATCATACAGAACAGGAACTCTGGAACTGTAGTGTCCTATGCAGTGCTTAGTGAGGCAGATAACATGTGGTGAGCTGATGGTTGTCTACCCTCCCATCTGGATTCTATGCCTTTTTTCCTCCCTTCCTGCTCATCACTCCTTCCTCAGTTGCTCAAGACTCTGTTCCAGTGTCTCATTCATGTCTGCTCTCCACAAAGAGCCCACTAAGTCAGAATTTCCTCTTCCAACCACCCTATCCACAGCTCTTCTAGTCTTAACGATAGCACAAATACATGGCATTTGTTGAGGGTTTTGTAGGTCCCTGGCACATACAGTATGTTATGTCATGATTGCTCTCTCCTAGAGAAACATCAGTGATTAAAATATGAATGTAAAGGGACTAGTCCAACTTCTCTGACCATCTGTTTCCTTATTGTTAGAATAGGGATAAAATAGTCAGCTTATAGGTCAATGTTTAAGATCACAGATGAGGAAACTAAGTCATACATAGCGGAAATGTGCTAAACCAGGGTCCAGCTTGTGAGATTGGACAAAAGCTTATGATTATCTCATTCTGCTGAGCTACAACATGAGGACTTCAAGCCCCATGGGAGGGGAAAGGGCCATGAGATTTTCTTAGTCCCTAGGGTTGCCAGATACAATGCAGGGCATCAGTTAGATCAGAATTGCAGGTAAACGACAACTAATTTTTAGTACAAGTACATACTAAATATTCATGAGAAATGCTTATACATTATTATTCATTGTTTACTTGAAATTCTAATTAAAGTAAACTTTACCTGGATGTTTTGTATTTTTTTCCCTAAATCTGGCGATCCTACTAGTACTCTATAAATCACAACATATAGACAACTGCTGAAGTGAAGGAATGTGCTCCTTGAGGCAAAAAGGAAGTAAACTTTTATTACCAAGCCATTGCCTGTCAGAACTGGAAAGGAGCATAAGGTCACCCAGTCCTCATTTCACCAAAGAGTAAACGGAAGATCATGGTGGAGAAATGACTTGCACAAAATCATAGTGCCTATAAAGTGCCCAGACTTGCAGTCTGCCTTCCATTGCCCTTGTTTAAGCCTTCATCCACCACATTTAGTGCTGTCGAAAAGTCTAGAATCACCCTGAAGTTTGCTGGTGAGGGCAACAGGGTTGTCTTATGCCTTGTAGTGGCTTAATAAATATTTTGTCTAAAATGATGATATAATCCTGATCTGGTACTTTGGACATGCTTTCTGTGGCATAGGGACACTACTAAGTCTTGCTGATACATATCACACACACATATGCAATAGTATTGTCACACACACACACACACACACACACACTCATTCTTAGGACTGCTATCTCCCAAGTGGATTATTACATGCCCTTGGTAATTATGACATTAGATCAAGTTAACCAATTTTTATATTCCTGAAATCTACAGTAGCTAATGGAGAAACTAGGGCCACATAACATCTAAATTAGGGGAAAGTAGAAACTTCAGGGCTATGTTATTAAAAACAGTTTCCATTAACCACATACGGCTATTGAGCACATGAAAGGTGACTAGTTCTTTTCTTTCTTTCTTTCTTTTTTTTTTTATATTTTAAAAGCATGAGTGGAGGAGAGGGGTTAAGGGAGAGAGAGAAGCAGACTCTCCACCAAGCAGGGAGCCTGACATGGGGCTTGATCCCAGGACCCTGTTACCTTGACCTGAGGCGAAGGCAGCTACTTAATCAACTGAGCCACCTTGGAGCCCCAAAAGGTGACTAGTTCTAGCTGAGATGGACTATAGGTATAAATTACACACCCTATTTAAATAAAGTGTAAAAAATGTAAATTATAAAAATATGTTTTTATATTAGTTGCATTTTTAAACATTTTTGGTGTACTGGGTTAAATCAAATGTATTATTAAAATAAATTTTACCTGTTCTTTTTATTTCATTCTTTTTATTATGACTACTGGAAAATTTTAAATTATGTGAATGCATTAGATTACATTTCTATTGGGTAGCACTTGCCCAGAGGATTCACTGTTTGTTTAAATGAAAACAAACAAACAAAGATTAGGATCCCCACACACACATCTTGCCATCTTTTGATGATAGTATTTAACTCACTTATTGGCTTCATTGAAGATTCCTGAAGTTGTTTTGGAAAGTGCAAACCATTCTGGAAATATAAAATATCTTTATAGTCATTATTGTTCTTAAAAAGAAAACAGCTGGCTATCAGTTTTCTTTCCCAAAGTCAGAAAACACTTAACTGAACTCAAGGTGCTTACTTCTTTAGGGTAAGTCACATAGGCTGAGTTCAACAAAATGCCTCTGTTTCCTCATCTACAACCAGAGATCTCTGAAGGGGAAGGCCTGTTCCCAGCACCCATGGGGTACAGGACTGTCAGAACAATGAAAATATGGCCCCATTGTTGCTGACAGATGGGAATCATTCACTTCTTAGTGTATGTTTTCTGAAATGCTTTTGAGTTCACGCCCCCATTGTGGCTGTTGCCATGGTCTTATGCTTTATGATGTTAGCCCCTTGCCCCTTACTCTGCCTTCCCAGAGAAGAAAAGAGACTTGCTGCAAATTTCGCAATTGTAAAAATATTTTACTAGTCAGTGCCTTTGTAATCTCTTCTTGTATTTCCCATTAAACTTGGGTAATTCATAGATACAGATAATAAAAGCTATCAGATATAGGGGAGCCACAATCTGATTCCACTTCATTAGAAACTGCCCTAAGAAATCCTCCTGTGTTGGGAGCTGCATTGTCAAGTCTTCCCTTGTTCTGGTGATGGTAAGTTTTATGCTCTTGCTTTGGCACGGAGGCTCTTTTGCATTTTTGGTTAACAGCAAAAGCCAGAATGTCTCCTTATGATGTCAACGTATGAGCGGTAGAAGAAAAGAGGACTATTTTGGAGATTTTTTTTTTTTCCATTTCAACCTCATCTTTGTTAGTGCATCTGCACTCCACCTGACCTTTCTTGGTTCTGTTTTTAATTCTCCTCATATACCAGCTTTTAGTGGAGACTGTGTGCTTTAAGTAACGAAGGTCAAATTTCTGAGCCCTTGTATGCTCACCCAATGATTTCTAGCCCTCTTTAATCCTTCCCTACACCAACTGCTGCAGTAATGAGGGGCAAGGGGCGGCTGAGGATTGAGGTCGTGAGCTTTCAGTTTGTAGTTATATATTTCTCTGGTGCTTACGTAGAACAGCTCTTCTTAGTTTCCTGGAGGTGGGTTAAAAAAAAGAAAGAGAGCAAAGGAAAGAAATCACTGAATCCCACTACAATATATTGATACTGTTTGTGTGGGTCTTTTCCTGCTTCCTTCTGTATCTTTGTTAGTAAAGGGAAGGCGAAGCTTCTGTAAATCTTATAAAGGAATGCTTCCTATCTGAGTGTATACAAGGAATGCTGCCACTTGGCCATCCAGAAGAAGCCATGGTCTCTTACCTAAAAGGCTTGAAGTACAAGAGAAATTTCCTACTGACAAAAGAATCACTGAGCCTCCCGTTCTCCTTAAAGGCATTTCTTCTGCATATCACCTCTCAGGATGTTCATGTCATTAAAAACACCCTATCTTTAAATCTTGGCAAGCATGGATAAAGACAGAGTTCTAAAGCTATTGAGTCACTAATCCAGGACTTATTAAACCTATTTATAATTATTCTACAGATTTTATTGTAAAAGAGAACAGATTTAAACTAAGAGTATGTTAGAGTCAGTTGTAAAATTCTTAGTGGAAACTTGATGTTGAGTTACAGACTTTGTATAAAGCCGTTATTATAGTTTCAGATTATAATACTGAAGACCGCTGTTTTTGATGAAATTCCATCAAGGGATCTTTGATATTATTCATGAGACACTATAATAAACATTTTCCCTCCTGGGGTAGACAAATGGGAGAAAGACAGACAGGGAAAAAAAAAAAACCCTTCACTTGTTTATTCCTCTGTTTGTTTCTTCAATTATTTATTCATATGCAGTCAACAAATATTTATTGAGCACCTACTATATGCCAGGTACTCTGTTAAACATTGGATGTTAACATTGGATGTGTTCTGTCTACTGACAGCTGCATATTGGTACACATTAGTGAATAATTATTTAAACAACAGAGGCCTCTTTTCATCTGTTTGATTATTAGGGTTGTTTTTTTTTTCTCTAATCTCTTCTTGCTATGTGATAAGCACTCTACTTGGTTTCATGGGCACATTTGTTTCAGTCCCAGGAGGGAACTTACATGTTATGAGGGGGTTGTGAGATGCACACAGAGATCCATAAATATGAGAGCACATGTAGCAAATAAACTGTAATGGAGACTTGGTGATAGCTAGGATGACTTTCAGCAGGAAATGTACCTCATGGGATACCAGGGAAACCACTGAAAGAAATGCCATTTTAGATAAACCTTGAGGGATCCTAGCAGGTGAAGAGTAGCAGAGAATAACAAAGATATTCTAGGAAGAGGGACTACCAAAAAGACATTACCACGCCTGAGCCATGCCTACGGTGTAGGAAACCACGTAGTGATGAGATGTAAAACTCTGTAGATGTCAAGCCATGAGTGCAAGGTCAAAAGATTTGGACTACACTCTCTAGGCATTATCAGAGATAATGTGATGAAATGGTGAGTCTCCACTCTTGGACTTCTTGAATCCCACAAACTCTGGAGATCATGAGGTGTTTGAGAAGTGGTGAAGAGAGAAGTAGGCTTGCATCGGAAAATCCAACCGAAGGTATCATACCTGCTTTGCTCTAGGTTTGTCCATCTTTTTTCACGTTGAGTCCTTTTCCATGCTATTATGATTCTACTTCTATAAAAATAGTGTCAGAATCCTATTAAAACATTTGTGTTAATGAGTGAATGATAGCAGAACATCATTCTTTGAACACTTTTCCCAAAGCAAACACTTGTGCTTCCTTTGCACCAAAGCCTGCATCGTTGCATTACAGAAAGGTAATCTTCAGCCATGTTGGGCACGAGTCTGAAATTCAGGTTTCTCTAGGGTAGGGGGTGCAAGCAAGTCCGTGTTCCTATGAGTGGGATTCTGTAAGGACTCTAAGTGCCTCCTGCAGCTGTGTTATGAGAACAGAACTCCCTCAGATTGCTGGCCCTGCCACGTAACAGGAGAAATAAAAAGTAAGGTAGAAGTAGAGAGCAGGTGTCGAAGAGAGAAAACTTCTAGATTGTAAAATTCCACTCTGTGTGATTACATTCTGAGAAAACCTCTTCCAGATCATGTTCTGAAGAGCTATCAGATGAAGATATTTGGAAAATTACTGTGTGTTTGTGTGGCGGTGGGGAGGGAGTGTCTAATGACACATTACAGTTCTAAATATTGAATGTGTACATATATTAAATTTCAAAAAGTTACATATAATAACATAACTGCATTCTTATAAAAATTCAGTTGCATAGTGTATTGACTAACAAGTAGCAGTCCCCTTTCCTGCCCTGAGACTCTCTTGCTACCCCTTTGTCTCCTCTCCTCAGAGGTCACCATTGCTATTGGTTTTTGGGTTCTTCCAGATCTTTTTCTATGTGCTTACACACAGAGGAGCATGTACACACCCATACCTACAAACTCTTTTATTTTGTACGTTCATATAGTATATGGTGCCTCACAGCTTGCTTTTTAAGAACATTCCATATAGTATATATGGATTTACTTTGTTCTTTTTAATTGCTACATAGGACTACAGAATATGGATTCCTATAGTTATTAACCATTCCTTTATTGATGAACATTTAGGATGTTTCCATTTTTTTCACTCTTATAAACAACACTGTATTAACTATCTTTCTAACTCTGGTTTTGTGCATGTATGAAAGTATTTTCTCAACCTCCCTATTTCCTCAAAACTCCCTAAAGTATTTCCTCAACCTCAACCTCCTCATTCATCCCTAGTCGTGGATTTGCTGGGTCAAAGAATACTCACAGAAAAGAAGACGTAATAGGATATCCAATGTGTTTAGTAAGATTTTTAAGAAAATCTTCTTTCTTTGGCAAAGATTTGAGTCCAGTTGAAGTCCTAAATCCAGGTGCCTATCAAAATCATCTCCAAAGTTCTTGGTTTATTTCTGATAATGCTCAACATCCACTCTAGAAGCAAAATATTATTGTTTGTGATGAGATATGCCAATCCCGTGTATTTAGATTTCTATGTCTCCACTCCATTTGCCAGTGCTGAACACAGAAGAGGGCTTTACAAGGCACAGTATACCTTTATTAGATAAAATCCCCATGAACTTGATAAAGTAGAGCATGGACTTCAAAGCCATATAAGGCAGTTAGTTAGGTAGACACTTGTCTTTGGTAATATAGATTTTTCTGAGCTCTAGTCAAATGATGGGAAAGCTTGAAACGAAAGCCCTTATTTGAATGTCCAATATTTGTTTCTCTCTGGCATGGTTGTCAACAACAATATTTTGTATTTTCTCTTTCTCAAATGGTTCAAACACAGTGCATTAAAATAAGCATGTAAATATGAGGAAAATCAGATATTTAGAGAGTTCATTTTTTTTAACCCTCACAGAGTAAATTATTCAGGGTGCCCATTGTGCTCTAAAGCATGAATTTCCATACTATAGGTTGTTGGGTCTTTAAACAAGCTGCCTCCAGTGTTGGACGGAAGTAAACCGAAAGTCCTCAATGAGTTTTGGGATTAACCTGATGGAAATATTCTCCAGAACCCAGCTTGAGCAGAATGCTTCCCTGTTGGTCAGTGGCCTTTATAAGATGGACATGGGAAAGAGGGCTGGGCATCTGGGCCGTGCAGGTGGAAACAATTAAGATTCAAAATGGATTTTGAAAACTGATTTGCTTTTCTCTTTCTTTGCCACACAAAAAGTAGTTCTAGGTTCCTAAAATCTCTCAACCACTCATTAAGTAAATACATTTGTAGAACACTTGATGTTTTATTACTTATGATTTTAAATCAACCTACATAACATATGGAATATGTATATATATATATACATCTATAAACACACATATATGGTCAAATCTGTGTTTCACATCAAACATCTACTGTATGTTTCACTAGGGAGACAAGACCCATGTGTTTTGCAGAAGCTTTTAAAGCTGTTTCATTTATTTTATTAGCCTTTAATGAATGTAATTAGAACCCAAGTAATTAAATGCAATTGTGCTCAGTATGTTCCTGTTGTAAATTGCCCTAAACAATGTGCATCGTGTGAACAAATTTGTGGGATTAATCGAGGATAGATAATGTTTTTGGATAGTATTTCACACTAAACGGCCGCAGAGAGAAACAAAGAAGCTGGCGCAGTGTCATTAATCTTAGTCAACTGGCAGCTCTGGTGTAATTTGCATGACTTAGGCAGTGACACAGGATGAGGCTTGCTTGGGATGGGTGTTAGATCACTATGATACGTATGTATTTATTCCCCTTTAGTCTCCTGATTTATAAGCAGAAAGAAGTTTGCATGTGGAAACGGATAAAAACAGCAGTGTTAATGGAAGGAGTTGTAGATTACCCGAATTATTACTGGCAATATACATGTTCTTTTGTTTTCATATTGAGTATTTCTGTTTTATGGTTGTTAAAAAGACATCTGTGAATCCCTGTCAAGATAGGGAGGAAAAAAAAAAAGAAAGAAAAACAAATATATTGTGGCTGGGTTAGTTAGGTAGACATTTGTCCTAGCACGATACCAATGGAAGAAGTTTGGCTTCTTTTTTCTCCTTTCATATCTAATATATATTGATTTGTTGCTTTAGGAACCTATCCCTTTGGGGAGAGGCACTTTTGAATTGCATTATAGAAAACCTTCAAACTCCACTTATGAAAATATCATTTGGAAATAAGCGCTTGGAAACATGGATAGCGAATGCAAATGCTTTCTTTTTTCATCGTAAGATGTAGACTGCAACTCTGAATTACAGAAACAATTAGATAAGACATTCTAAGAAAAGCACACAAACTGAGCTTCAAATGTCATAACAGATGACAAATAAAAGGTAAGTGAATTTGGGGAGTTTTGAACTGAAATGACCATGCCCTCATGACCTAACAGACATGCTAATCTTGGCTTGCACAAGTGTATCTGACATTTATGAGCATTTGGTTTAGGCTGTTGTGTTCTTTCTCTTCTGATCTGGATGAAGTTGCTCTCAAAGTTACCTATAATGTAGCCAAATGATTTTGAGGGCAGGGCGTAAAGCTGTATTATCTTCGTAACACAGTGATTACACACAAAGCTATATTTAAATATTTGCGAGGAAGAACACAGAAAGAGATATGTGAAATCTAAAGTAAGAAAAGAATATTCATTAATCAAAGAACTACATTTCACAACACATTTTTGGGTTGAACTTTGTATAGTCTTTTCTTCTACACACAACTGTTTTATTTTGATACCAATTTCTTCTAATTGTTCAAAAATTGTAAAGTCCATTTTTCTGAGTTCAATTAAAAAATATACTTTTGTGAGTTTTACCCTGAGTAAATAAAGGTTTATTTTGCCTCAGTAAATATACAGGTTTGAATAAAACTTCTTGAAGCACAGAAACTTGGTCTCTCTCCTTCTCTCTCTCTCTTCAATCTATATAGGCACTGTGTGTGTGTGTGTGTGTGTGTGTGTGTGTGTGAAAGTATCTCATTTTATGTTCTTATTTCAGAAACATTTAAACAACAAAAATAATTAACAATTCATGAGCATAGCTGACTCCTATTAATATGCCATTGACCTGCACAGCCCTTTTCAACATTTGAAGACCTAGGACAACAGTATCTACTATGAGGTCAGGCCTATTGATACAGTATTAAAATGAGCCACACTTAATATGTGCCTAGAAATGATTGTGTTACTGCAAAAACTAGCATGTCAGTGGAGCCACAGTTAAAACTATACAGGACTGACTTTATAAAGTTTTCATAGTATACAAATCCCTTGAAATGAGAAGAAATGCAGAAACAGTTTAATCATGAAGTCATGTATATGGCTCCAGAATGATTGGGCATTAGGATGAGGTGGAAGAAAATGTTTTCTATGCAGTTAACTCTTTTTTCCACACATGCTACAGTCACTGGAGGACCATTCAATTTCACAGATCCAAAGGCGGTCTTTCCAACCCTGGCAGAAATCTTTTTCTAGAAAGGATATGAACGGGTATCTCCTGAGCTGAATCACCATGTGGTTCAGTCAATGTGTTGCCTGAGTGATCTCCACTATTTCAATGTACTCTCTTGTCCAAGTCAAAAATACACGTGTGGCAGAAGTGATTTGTCTAGAGTACTTAGAGAGAAGAATTTCTATTCAGTTGCGCAGAGTAAATGAAAGTAATTTACTGAAAGTCTTTGCCTGGTATTATTTTGGTATGCTGTCCAAGACGTGATTAGAGGCACCCATACTTGCCAGATACACCATTAATTGCTATGTCAAGTCTTCAATGAAATCATGATTGATGCTGCAGGGTTGCAGAGTCTGACTTCCCTTAGAGCCTTCGGTATCTTTTTGTACATATTATAACATTCAACTTTACAATTTACACAGCCTTGTATCTCTTATCAACTTAAATATTATTCACAGATTGTTATATCTTTACAACCTATGAGATGCTTCTAAAATTAAACCCAAAGGCTTACACATAGACACTTAGAAGGAAAAAGTTATTTTAAAAAATCTGAGTTGCATCTACATCAAGACTGTTGTTACAGAGATAGAGATTTGATACAATTAAAGCTATGGAAGTATCTGTACTATAAAATTCCTGTTAAGACACTGGAAGAAAGAGATAGGCCTGTAAGAGTTCATTCATTACAGACATGCAGGTTTGGTCAGTTGGTTTATAAGAGAGAGAACATTTTAAAAAGAAATATAGAAAATAATTGCTTCTGAAATCCACATAAAATTTTTTTAATTTTACTTTTTATAACCGATGCTCTCTATAACTCAAACTTTATGCCCCTTAATGTTCCTATCTACAAAATGGATAAAAAAATTACTTCAAAAGAATTTAGAAACATGCATGTGAGAAAGGAGATACATTTCTAGAGGCCAAGTTTTAATGGAAAAGTAGTAGTCTTAGTTAATGATCCTTGAGTGGAAACTCTTCAAGCACCCTGCTGGCTGATGTATGGTGGCAAGTGCTCTGCACCGTGTCCAGGACTGGGGTTCAAATATTAGCTTTGCTGCATATAAGATGTGTGATCTTAGGCAATCTATTTATATGTTCTTATCCTTCACAAAGGAATTATATGAACTGACTCTAAACCAGTTTTTGTACAGAGCTCCTTGGCTGGACTCAGAGCCAAAGACTGAGATGCTGTACATGCTGGAGGTAGATTACTTCTCCTAGATGCCCATTGCATCTAGACCTTGAACTGAGCACTCCGTTAGCAAGGGTAGGTTCTCTGTCTTGATAAGCAGAGACAAGCATGAATCTATGGAAGTTTATCAGCCTTGGGTAGGTGTTCAGGGTAGCTCTTCTCCACAGGATCATTCAGGGACCCAGGTTCCTTTTACCTTGTGACTCTGTCATCTCCAAGATCCTTATTACCATCTGAAACTGACTGGCAGAAAGGAAAACAGAATGAAGGATCACAATGGAGAGGAGGTTGTTATAGGCCAAGCCTCAGTGTGACACATATCACTTCTGCTCAAATTCTGCTGGTGAGAATTTTATCATGGAGCCAGATTCTAACTTCAAGAGAGGCTGTGAAATGTTACCTATGTGCTTAAAGAAAAATAAAATGGATATTAATGGCTAGCAGTGGTCCCTGTACCAAGCAATATCCCTTTTCTGATTTGTCTACATATCTGCATTTATAAATTTATATGGAGGTGGAATAGTTCTTTGAATGAAAAAGGATCTTGGATCTTTTGTTCTCAATACCCAGCTAAGCTTTAAGATTATTAAGAATGCATTTAATGAACTGTGGAGGCTCAGATCAAGACTATTCCAGGACAAAAAAAAAAAAAAAGCACTCTCTCAGAGAAACCCTTTGTGAAGAGTTCAGATCCAGAAGCCAGAAGTTCTTGCTGTGGACTCCATGTTACAGGTCTTACCTTGGAACATCTTCCATTTCTACCTCTTTAGCCCTTGTCCTGTGGCAAGGTCATGGCACCAGTTGGCTGGGTCTGGGTGGGTTTTAGCACCAGGCATAAACTGTCTAGATTTAGTTACCCTATAGACCTCTTGATGTAAAGTGTGTGGGAAACGGGCTCAAGGGTCTTGTAATTAGGAGTATTAATGTGCATTAGCATCATTTGAAACCACACACCAGTAAGTGTTGAGTGCACATGCTAACCTCATTAACCATTAAGTAACTGAGAAAATATAAACATTTAACAGGTTATTTATAATACTGGTCTTTTAGTGACAAAGATTTCTAAAATGTGGTTGAGTAATATACTCTGGACAATAACAATTAGTATTCATTAGATAATTTTAAGCACTCTTCACATTCTGTAATTTTTTGATATAAGATTCTTAAGGATTTACAGTGAGATCTGAGAGTTTGGAGGGGGTACTAGGCAGGAGCCTCATCAAATTTTCATCCCAGGGCAGTCCTCTATCAGGTGGAGTGAAGACAGTTGGGTAGAGACGGGGATGGTGGTGGATAGGAGGGTAGCCCAGTGGTGCTGTCCAGAGGCATAAACAACAAATCAAAGTCCCTTCAGGTTGGATTTCTGGTAGGAGATTTGCACAGAGCAGTGAGAGCAAAGATAGTATCAAGCAAACAAGGCAGATCATGGTATTGGTAGCACCAGGGAGAGCTCCCGTGGTCTTTGTAATCCTCGGAAGGCAGGAAACAAGGACTTTCCATGTATCTATCCCTGATCTATCTTGGTAGGTCCACCCTCACAAACAGTTTAGTTGTTTAAGGGCCCAGGTCAGTTAAGGACATTCCTGATCGAAGAGGAAGAAGACGGCATTTTCACGAAGTCAGGAACGCTTATGATTTGTTTGAAATCAAGGCCGCATCATTTCCATAGACTTGAGCTTACATGGCTTTCGGACCCGCAGGAGCTCTGTGAGGAATGATTACTGTGTTTTCTTTGCCCTAGTATCTTCCTGGATCATGACCAGGGATGCCAGCAACATAAACATCGACAAACAGTGCTTTCTCTTTTCCTTGTTTTGTGTCCTCTGGAGCAAGTGGACTGCCAAGGATGTTAATGGAGACTGGATCAGAGGCTTACAGGTTTCACTGCCTTAAGTGAAGGCAAATTTAGAACATATTCCCCTAGGAAGAGAAGGATTTTCTTCTAGTTTCAGTCCCACCTGGCGCAGAGAAAGCCCGTTTGACCCATAGTTCCATTTAATGATTCTTTCCTATGATGCTTCTGTGCTGTTTCTTACCACTAATGGCGGGGGAGGCAGCAATGATGGAGGAAACTACCTCCCTTCCCTCCAGCCTCTAGAAAATAAGTAGTTCCCTTTGTGGCTCTAGTTTGGGGTGGGAAGTGGGGGGCATTTTCCCCCACCTTGATTTTCCTGACATTTAGGGGAGGGATTTCTCTCCCATCTCCTCCCATCTGTATTGGAAATGCAATAAAAGAGACAAACCTCAATAATTGTGTGGCAGCCAATGCTTACCAGGGGATGGTCTTAAATGGGGGAGTTCCTGTTTGCAGGTCTAACCAAACTTTTACAGACTTTGGGCCTGCCTTTCGCTTCAGACTAGAGCACTGTTGTTAGTTTAATAAAATATTTTAGCGGCTTGAAGAAATAATTTTTGTCGCTTGGGTGGGGAGGTGGTTCTTTTGAGTTGTTCTTCCCACATGTGCGGAAGCTTGTCAGTAACAGAAGGCTAGGTGACAGCCAGCAGTCTTTCTTCCTTGCAACTATCTTCTGGACTTGTATAACACATACTCCTGATTTTCCTCTTACCATGCAGGACATTCCACCTTGGATTTTATTTTGAGCATATGCTCTTCTTCTGAGGCCATTAGATTTTGAAATTTCTCAAAATGGGCTCTAACATTACCCTATTTTTTAAAATTCCCTTCTGATCTTACCTACTTCCCTCCACCCCAGCCATGGCACCAAATGTCTTCCATATTTTTATCTCCAGCTCAGAACTCTTTTTCTGGGTTCAATATCCATATATCAAATGGTCTACTCAGCTTTTCTAAGCAGATGTATTGAAAGCACCGCAAACTCAAGGCATGTGAGACAATTCTCAACCCAGCCCTCTTCCTAGAACTGCTCCTTCTCCTGTGTTTCTCATTTCAGTGAACCTGTAATCAGTGGGCAAAAAAATGAAGAGGGTTGTCCTTCACCCCTCTAGTTCTCTTACCCTTCTGAACCAATTCCTCTCTAAGTTCTGTCAGTGACCTCTGAAATATTTCTAAGATCCCTCACTTCTTTCCCTTTCTTTTCTTGGAGCCACCCCCCCCCCATCCCCATAGTTTGGTATGTACTCTGCCAGCCTACACTCCCACACTCAAGTCTTATATAATTATTTTCCCACTACATAACCCGAGTGGCCTTTTTGGATCACACATCTTTTTTTTTTTTTTAAATTCGTTTATTTGTTTATTTACAGCATAACAGTGTTCATTGTTTTGGCATCACACCCAGTGCTCCATGCAGTACGTGCCCTCCCTATTACCCACCACCTGGTTCCTCAACCCCCCGCCCCTTCAAAACCCTCTGGTTGTTTTTCAGAGTCCATAGTCTCTCATGGTTCATCTCCCCTTCCAGTTTCCCTCAACTCCCTCTCCTCTCCTTCTCCCCATGTCCTCCATGTTATTTGTTATGCTCCACAAATAAGTGAGACCATATGATACTTGACTCTCTCTGTTTGACTTATTTCGCTCAGCATAATTTCTTCCAGTCCCGTCCATGTTGCTACAAAAGTTGGGTATTCATCCTTTCTGATGGAGGCATAATACTCCATTGTGTATATGTACCACATCTTCCTTATCCATTCATCCGTTGAAGGGCATCTTGGTTCTTTCCACAGTTTGGCGACCGTAGCCATTGCTGCAATAAACATTGGGGTACAGATGGCCCTTCTTTTCACTACATCTGTATCTTTGGGGTAAATACCCAGCAGTGCAATTGCAGGGTCATAGGGAAGCTCTATTCTTAATTTCTTCAGGAATCTCCACACTGTTCTCCAAAGTGACTGCACTAACTTGCATTCCCACCAAAAGTGTAAGAGGGTTCCCCTTTCTCCACATCCTCTCCAACACACGTTGTTTCCTGTCTTGCTAATTTTGGCCATTCTAACTGGTGTCAGGTGGTATCTCAATGTGGTTTTAATTTGAATCTCCCTGATGGCTAGTGATGATGAACATTTTTTCATGTGTCTGATAGCCATTTGTATGTCTTCGTTGGAGAAGTGTCTGTTCATATCTTCTGCCCATTTTTGGATATGATTATCTGTTTTGTGTGTGTTGAGTTTGAGAAGTTCTTTATAGATCCTGGATATCAACCTTTTGTCTGTACTGTCATTTGCAAATATCTTCTCCCATTCCGTGGGTTGCCTTTTTGTTTTGTTGACTGTTTCCTTTGCTGTGCAGAAGCTTTTGATCTTGATGAAGTCCCAAAAGTTCATTTTTGCTTTTGTTTCCTTGGCCTTTGGAGACATATCTTGAAAGAAGTTGCTGTGGCTGATATCGAAGAGGTTACTGCCTATGTTTTCCTCTAGGATTCTGATGGATTCCTGTCTCACGTTGAGGTCTTTTATCCATTTCGAGTTTATCTTTGTGTACGATGTAAGAGAATGGTCAAGTTTCATTCTTCTACATATCGCTGTCCAGTTTTCCCAGCACCATTTATTGAAGAGACTGTCTTTTTTCCATTGAATATTTTTTCCTGTTTTGTCGAAGATTATTTCACCATAGAGTTGAGGGTCCGTATCTGGGCTCTCCACTCTATTCCACTGGTCTATGTGTCTGTTTTTATGCCAGTACCACGCTGTCTTGGTGATCACAGCTTTGTAGTAAAGCTTGAAATCGGGTAACGTGATGCCGCCAGTTTTGTTTTTGTTTTTCAACATTTCCTTAGCAATTCGGGGTCTCTTCTGATTCCATACAAATTTTAGGATTATTTGCTCCAGCTCTTTGAAAAATACTGGTGGAATTTTGATCGGAATGGCATTAAAAGTATAGATTGCTCTAGGCAGTATAGACATTTTAACAATGTTTATTCTTCCAATCCAAGAGCATGGAACAGTCTTCCATCTTTTTGTGTCTTCTTCAACTTCTTTCATGAGTGTTCTGTAGTTCCTCGAGTACAGGTCCTTTACCTCTTTGGTTAGGTTTATTCCCAGGTATCTTATGGTTCTTGGTGCTATAGTAAATGGAATCGATTCTCTAATTTCCCTTTCTGTATTTTCATTGTTAGTGTATAAGAAAGCCACTGATTTCTGTACATTGACTTTGTATCCTGCCACGTTACTGAATTGCTGTATGAGTTCTAGTAGTTTGGGGGTGGAGTCTTTGGGGTTTTCCATATAAAGAATCATGTCATCTGCGAAGAGAGAGAGTTTGACTTCTTCCTTGCCAATTTGGATACCTTTTATTTCTCTTTGTTGTCTGATTGCCATTGCTAGAACTTCTAATACTATGTTGAACAAGAGTGGTGAGAGTGGGCATCCTTGTCGTGTTCCTGATCTCAACGGGAAGGCTGCAAGCTTTTTCCCATTGAGGATGATATTTGCTGTGGGTCTTTCATAGATAGATTTTATGACGTTCAGGAATGTTCCCTCTATCCCTATACTTTGAAGTGTTTTCATCAGGAACGGATGCTGGATTTTGTCAAATGCTTTTTCTGCATCAATTGAGAGGACCATGTGGTTCTTCTCTCTTCTCTTAGTGATTTGTTCTATCACATTGATTGATTTGCGAATGTTGAACCAACCTTGCAACCCAGGGATGAATCCCACCTGGTCATGGTGGATAATCATTTGAATGTGCTGCTGGATCCTGTTTGCTAGGATCTTGTTGAGAATCTTTGCATCCATATTCATCAGTGATATTGGTCTGAAATTCTCCTTTTTGGTAGGGTCTTTGCCTGGTTTGGGGATCAGGGTAATGCTGTCTTCATAAAAAGAGTCTGGAAGTTTTCCTTCTGCTTCAATTTTTTGGAACAGCTTCAGGAGAATTGGGGTTATTTCTTCTTTGAAAGTTTGGTAGAATTCCCCAGGGAATCCGTCAGGTCCTGGGCTCTTGTTTTTTGGGAGGTTTTTGATCACTGCTTCAATCTCATTACTAGATATGGGTCTATTCAGGTTGTCAATTTCCTCCTGGTTCAATTTTGGGATCACACATCTTTTTGACTCCACTTTACTTAAAACCATTTGGTGGTTTTTCTCTGTTCTTGGGACAAAGACTAACATCCCTAACAGGGTTTCTAAGGCTCTGTGTGATCTGGGAGCAACCACTACTTTTAGCCTAGACTTAGCACTGGGCTCCTTTCTTGTTCCACACACCCCACAATGTCTTTCCTATTCTTTTTTTTTTTTTTGATTTATTTATTTGACAGATAGAGAGATTACATGTAGGCAGAGAGGCAGGCAGAGAGAGAGGAGGAAGCAGGCCCCCAGCCAAGCATAGAGCCCAATGCGGGGCTCGATCCTAGCACCCCGGGATCATGACCTGAGCTGAAGGCAGAGGCTTTAACCCGCTGAGCCACCCAGGCGCCCCTGTCTTTCCTATTCTTAAGAAACTCGATTCTTCCGCTTGCCTCCAGATGTTCTAGAACTGAGGATTCCCTCTGCCTCCAGCTCCCTGTTTGCCTTAATATTTCCTACTGACTCTCAACATCCCTGGTTAGATAGCAGGGTGTAAGTCTTTGTGATACCCCGGTGCCAGTATAGTCTCTCTACCTTGAAGTTCTCTGATGAGACACCATATCTATTTGGCTTATGATTGGATTTCTAGGAAGGATGGACTATAGGGTGAGTGGCATGGAGCAGTTGTTCAATATATACCCAACTGAGAGAATGAAAGAGTCTTATCCAGGGTTGTCTTTGTGTCAGTTGTTTAAATCCCGTAGATGAAAAGAGTAATTTTTCTCTTTGAAAAGTTTCTGTCTTTTACTTATTTTCTTCCTGGAATCAATCAATCAAACTATCTATCTATCTATCTATCTATACTTCTGTATCTTCATGATTTTTTTTCCCTGATGGGAATTAAGGATTTCAAAAGAAAGTTGGTGCATGGATACATGTGTACCTTGGTGTCTTCATTCAGCATCATCCCCTAAATTTTATTTATCTCACCAAGGCCTTCCATCAGTTATTATTTCACAGTTTTCAGAAACATCTTCCAACAGAAGTTCTGTCTGAGTCAGTCTTCACAAGACACGATTGCTCTCATCTTTCACCCATGGCACACTTCTTAGATTCATTTAACTGCGTCTAACACATTTACTCCTACAACAAGCTGTGTGGGATTATCAGAGATAGTCACTCAAGCAAGTAAATTTCTGACTAGTCATTTTGTGCCCAACACCTTGAATAACTGGATGCTGCTTTTCTTGAAAGGCTGAAGGCATGTGGTGCTTGGTGACAGGATTTTCAGTTTCATATTAGACCATGCCAGGCAGCAGATGGCATGGGTCATCATAAAATTTATCTTTGATTCTGTTTCATTGTTTGCTAATATCACCATAATATTTGTGAAATGGCTCACCATTATGCTCATTTTTTCTGTCTCCTTTTTTAAAAACCTGCAAAGCCCTGCAAGGCTGACACAGAGCAATAATTCTCTCCTGTGTTTTCATTGCTACAATCCCTACTCTCTCTCTCCCTCACTCTCTCTCTTTTTTCCCCGCCATCAAAGGCTTGGAGAGCATATCTGCAAAGAAATTACCTTGTAATAGCTGTTTGTCTGTTTGTATATCTGTCTATCCATCTATCCATCTGTCTGTTCATCTATCCATCCATCATCTAGTATCTCTTCTGCTTTCTTCTTCCATGACATTTACTTAGAGTCACCCATCCTCTTGTTTCTTACTTCCTATAGTTTCACAGGAACTGGCTTGGTTCTTAGAGTGGGTACATGGTTTAACGGAATCAAATAACTGGAAATTCATACCAAAATTCAAGGAATTTCATACCCTTGACCACAGAGAATGATTCAAGCAGGTTACAAAGCTCAATGTAGAACAATAATATTTAGGTTCAGAATTTTTATATCTTAAACACCGTTGGAGAAAAAATTCTGTGTGTGTGTATGTGTGTGTGTATGGGTACGTGTACTAAGAGGATTGCTAAGAGTAGAGAATTTGTACCTGAGAGCTGCTGAAGCCATCTTATCACGACAACTGAAGAGCTGGATTGCCCGAGAATGAAGCCCAAACAGAAAGAGGCAGAACCAGGTGGTAGTGTGAACTTGAATCCCAATGTTAACTTTGGAGGTCCTGGACCCCGTTGCACATAAACAAGCTTTACCTCCAGACCTCTCAACATATGCCTCTATTTCATTTTTGGATAAGCCAATTTGACTGTTTTCCCCACTGTAACCAAAAGTGTCTGGCTAATGTATTTCTTTTCCATCAAGCTAAGGTGGTCGCTACCCTAAAGATATTGAGAGAGAACATACGTCCAAGCTGTCAAATTTTTCATAGGAGGTAACAAGTTTCCTAGAAGCGTCTAGACCCAGGCATTTGTTGGTCAGTGATGCTGACCCCCGGATGGCAAGTATCAGATCACCTGCCATACAGGGTGGCCATTTTAGACCCCATCCATCCCTGAATATCTATGATATCAAAGGCTTATATTCTTGTATATTAAAGTAACATATCTTGATGGCTGGCTTTCGAAGATTATTATGGAGTAGAAACCTAAAGTTTTAGGTATCTAAAGTGTCCTTGAAGTTTTAGATTTACTTCTTTGGGTGTTATTTTAACATACGATGCCCTTCTTTCAGTGTACTTCCTGCTCTTTGCCTGGATGGTTTGAGGCATCACGATCTCACCCAGGTGTTACCAGTACTCGAGTTCTCTGAGAGGTCTGGGGTGCTGCAGCTGAAATCCATAAACGACCCCTTGGTTTTGTAGAACACAGCTTACATGCAAGGCACATTTTCTGAAAAGGAAGGTTAGTTCTTGAAAAGTATAACATTATAGCATTTTCATTGAGCATTCAGAAAACATTTTTTTGTTGTTGCTGTTCAGAATGTACAAGTTTTCCGAGCTCATTGAAGGGCATTTTCATCTAAAATGAAAACTTAACATTTATAATCCCTTTACTTAGAGATAGCCACTTTCAAAAATTTTTGCACACTTTAATCCCATCTTATTGTCAGTATGAAAACATTCCTATTTTACAGTGCATGTTGTTTGCCCTGCTTCTCTTATGCTGAGCATTCTATTAAATATTTTCCCACCTCCCTACTAGCGATTCAGAATTTTTTTTTAAATATTTTATTTATTTATTTGATAGAGAGAGAGGTCACAAGTAGGCAGAGAGGCAAGCAGAGGAGAGGGAGAAACAGGCTCCCCACTGAGCAGAGAGCCCGATGCGGGGCTTGATCCCAGCACCCTGAGATCATGACCTGAGCCGAAGGCAGCAGCTTAAACCACTGAGCCACCCAGGCGCCCCGATTCAGAATTTTAATGACTATACAATTTCCCGCTCTTTGTGTGTTCCATATGTGTTTGGCCGTTACCCTCTTATACTGTTAGCTCTCAACTAATTTTGTTAAAGAGGTAGTTGTCTGCCTTAAGTTCACAATCGCTGTTTTCACATATTTAAATCTGTGCTTGGAATTTTAGCAAAGATGGGTGTTTTGTATAAGAATTGCTCTCCGAACCATTCATTTGTTATTAATTTATGTGTTTGTGATTTTTGAGTGCCTACTATGGGCACGGCATCTTCTTCCTTAGACATTTTTCACGGGTCGCGAAAATTATGCTTTAGAACATTTGTTTAATGATAGCTAAATTTCACACTTGCAAAATTACAAAAAGCTGTGTAAAGATTCAAGGGTCTTTGAAGCCATCTTTGGTTCCACTTACTTGTCATTATTTAATCAGAAAAGAGCCTTATTGGGACACATATGGTGTAAATAGTTCAAAAGATATTTGGATGTTTCCATGACAGAGGATTTTCTTACCCTTCAGTCCTTAAAACGTTGCATTTTATTTTTCCACAGCTAGGCACTTTTTTTGAAGGTGGTATGTCTTTTTTTTTTTTTTTAAACCAGAAAGTAGCCCCCCTTTTTTTTTTCTCTATCCACAGGAAATTTTTCTTTTGTATGGAATTCTTCTGGTTCGAAGGACTGTGTGTTTGTAAAAGAAATATGCATGTCTTTAAAGTTCCATCACACAAGAGAGAACTTGTTTCTTCCACTGATTTGAATGGAATTGAACTTTAAAAGAACAGGTCTCTACATACGCAACTGAGAAATCTTAAAACACTGAATGAAAAGAGAGTCATGCTTATCCCACTAAATGTTTGCTGAAGAGGCTCAGCTGGAGACTGGAAGGGAATGACAGAAAGCATCTGAACACAGCTAAGCACCTTCCGGAGCTGTCCTGCATTTATCGGGGGTAAGTGAAACTTGGTGGGTTTCCTTTCCTAGGGGGCTTTATTGCCTCTTCACTTCCGAGCATAAATTATTCTGAATTTTAATTTCGGGGTTGGGGTTTGATACTTTCTCAGATGAAAATCAACATTTTCTCCCTCTTACAATGCCTCTTTAGCATACTATTTGGAGACTCATGAATTACAGATGTAAAACTGAAAAATAAAAGGTGAGACAAACTCCTTAATGCCCCAGGAGCATTTTCCACTACTTTGAGATTTTGGCATGAAGCGCTCGCTGCTTTTTCTTCTGGTATTGCTGGAGTGAAAACGGACCCGAAATCCCGACTGCCCTGCTGCTGAGTTCCCATTCGTTAGTAGATGGGAAAGAGATTTTTTTTTCACTTCCCTTCTTTTCTTTCAAACTTCTCCTCTTGGATCTACTACAGACTACTTAAAATAGATCCACTTACAGCTTTGTGCGGGGCCTTTATAAAATGCCATTCTTTTTTTTTTTTTAATATTTTATTTATTTATTTGACAGAGAGAGAGGTCACAAGTAGGCAGAGAGGCAAGCAGAGGAGAGGGAGAAACAGGCTCCCCACTGAGCAGAGAGCCCGATGCGGGGCTTGATCCCAGGACCCTGAGATCATGACCTGAGCCAAAGGCAGAGGCTTAAACCACTGAGCCACCCAGGCGCCCCTAAAATGCCATTCTTATACCCAACCTCACTTCTATTCTCAGTGGCTCTCACCTGGTCTCCATTTGAGATAATAAGACCTCCCTATATATTCATTTAGAGGCTGAGTTTTGCCCTTGATGTTACATTTTATATTGATTATCAATTAACTTTCAGGTTGCAGTTATGCTTAAGTACTTTTTACACATAGGGAATATGGCACACACTGAATTTTTTTAATAGAAACTTCCCTGAGGGTAACATTTCTATTCAATTGCAGTATATCATATGAGCCTTTTATGGCATCTTCGGTTTGTGGACAAGTATATTCAATATGATTTGTCCAACTTTATTTATTATGCTATAAAGTTTACTTTCAATATTAAAAATGCTCTTCTTGATATGTAGGTATTTAATGCCGGATATCATGCTATCATTGAAGAATCAAAAGTTATGGAATAGGAATTAGTTCTAGGTTCTGTGTTGACAGATGTGTACTTTCACCACTGGCTGGCTTTATGCTCAAATCAATTAATCACACTGTGTCTAATATTATTTGAACATGAGGCAATATTATTCTGTCTTTATAGAGACCTCGAGCCTTTCCTTAGGATCATAACTGCCTTTATAGATTCTCACTGATGGCTGCCCCAAGTTTATGCCTACTGTTCATTTTTGAAGTTTTGGTCTACGCAGTACTCTAATTTTATGATCAAAAATTAGTGGCAACTCAGTGTGGGAACATTTTTCCATTTGCTGGCTGTGCCTCTTAACAGCGATAGAAATAATAACTAATAGACAACCAATTGCAAGTAGCTTATCCAAGCCACACTGCTTTTAAGTCATGAAGCTTGGATTCAGATATCGACTATTGGACTCCAGAGTCCGAATTCTTTATCTATCATCTGTGTTACAAATGTATCAAGTATATCATTCGCTTGTTGTTTTAAAAGGAGTTTTTTTACTTAACTGTTTCAAAAAAGGAGTTGATGCAGCTTTCCATAAAACATCAACACACAAGCCAGTTAAAAATTCGGATAAAACAAGGGGTTATAAACACAGAAAAATGAAGGTGAAATTATTATAATTAAAAACTAAACCCTGCACCAAACTGACTATTGCAATATCAACAGGAACTTAGGAATGCTGTCTACTGACAAGGAAAAAGAAAAAGAAAGAAAGAAAACAAAAAGAAAAGAAAAAAGAAAATGTGATGGGTTATATGGTGCTCATTTAATAAAAGAAAATATTTGCACATTTCTCAGTAGGGGCAAACTTTGTTCTGATACTAAGTTTCAACAATTTAGAGCATGGATCCTTCTTGCCTTTATTATTCATTCAGCAACTATTTACTGAATGCCTATTATGGCTTTAGTATTGTGCCTGTCATTAGGGACTCAGCAGTGAACAAAATACTTTTCTGTCCTTACGGAGAGTATAGTAGTGGAGGAAATGACCATTAGTTTGGAATTATAAAGCAGGATCATTGTTATGTGGAAAGGAGCACAGTTCTATGAAAGCACATTACAAGAGAATATGACCTTGACCTGGGGTTTAGGAGACGTTTCTCTAAAGAAATGGTGTTAGCCCTGAGGTCTCAAGGATAAACAGAAGCTATTTGGATCCTTGCCTATCAAGGTGCTGCCCACAGACCAACAGCACTGGCACCAACTGGGAGCTTCTTAGAGATGCAGAATCTCAGGCCCCATCTTAGATCTGCTGCCTCACAATCTGCTTCTGTTTTAACAAGATCCTCAGGTATTTCCTTTGAACATTAAAGTCTGAGAGGCACGGATCTAGGGGAAGGGGTGAGATGGTACAGACAGAACAGCGTGTTCAAAGGCCCAGCAGTAGGAAGGAGGATTGAGGACCTAAAATACAGGCTAGGTGGCTGTAGTCTTTGTAGTAAAATGAAGGGGCTTGGCAGGAGAAAGTACTAGAGATCTAAGCATGCCAGGGCCACCTATGCAGAGCTCGGTAGGCCTGAGACACATGAGAGCTTTGAAGATTTCTAAGCAGAGGAAGAAGACATTCAGATTTGTATTTGGAAAATATCACCCCGCAGTGCAGAGCAGGGGGTATTTGGAATGGAAGCTGAGTGCCCATTTGGTCTCTATTACCATGTCTGGGTTAAAGATGATGGTGTGGAGAAGGTGACAAGCAGAGAGATTTGAGAGATATGTAGTGGGTTAAATTAATTGGCTTTGGTTTCTTTTTAATATGAGGGAGAAAGTGAGCTAGAGGTCAAGGATTATTCCCAAATTTCAACCTTGCCCCTTCTGGATAGATAAAGAGAGTGAGATAGAAAATCCCTGAGGGACAACCAGATTTGGAGGGGAAATAACCAGTTGGGTCTTAGACATGCTGAATTGCAGGTGTTTTTGAGACATTGGAGAGATCAAAGATGTTGTTAGAAAAGTGGATTCCCACTGGTCTAGATTAGAGATATACATGTTTAGGAAGATGCATACGCAAAGAAGCTTTTCATTGTACTGTCTCTTGTATTGAATGCCAGTAACACTTGCTAATTTAATGAACACATTTTTTAACAAAAAGATTTAATTAATTTATTTATTTTGAGAGAGAGAGAGAGCGAGGGCGCGGGCATGTGAACATGCGTGAGTTGGGGGAGGCACAAAGGGAGAGGGAGAGAGAGAATTTCAAAGATTCCTGCTGAGTGTGGAGCCCGTCGCGGGGCTGGATCTCACAACACTGAGATCATGACTGAGCCAAAATTAAGAGTTGAGTGCTTAACCAAAGGAGCCACCCAGGTGCCCCTTAATGAAAGCATTTTTATGGAGTGCCAGATTAATACAGTCCCTCTCTACTCTTTCCTATTGTTTGGAGTAAATTCTGGAATAGACATAATCTGAGAGAAAGTCAATTTTTTTTTAGACTTTCTCAAATATTGATTGTCTTGACCATGTTTTGGCAGAGGTTGGATGGAACTGATCTAAAAATTGAATTCCCTGTGCCTTAAACAAGAATATTATATGTTGCCAATTGCCTAGTCCATAATAGACCCACAATAATATTTGAATTGCTGATTGTTGAAGTGAGAGCTGTATATTTGAAATATCTGACTTGCGGGTGGTAAAGCTGGTATTCTATTATGAAAATTAATGAGCCTGATAAAACTTCTCATTCAACTATAGTGTCATCCTACCTCTCTGCAGAGAAGGGCTGCAGAGGGGCATCTGAGCTGTGCTAAAGCTCATGTCTAAAATACCTTTGATTCTGCTCAAATATGTGGACAAATAAAAGTAGTGTGGAAGATGTAATTTGACTAGAAACTTTCAGTGGAGATTTTATCAATTGACTGAATTAGCCGTAAACATATAAATGTGACTTTTATAGAATAAGTTTACTGACTGCAAAATGTATACCCAAGGTTTCATCGATTAACCCATTGCGTGGAGGGAGGAGCTGGAATCAGGGGGTAATTATAAAAATTTCCAATAACTGGTATGGTAAAAGACATCAGTCATATTGCTGAAGGTGTGCGCTAACGAACCTGTTGGTAGGCATTACTTGAATTAGCTTGGGGGTGGGTATTCTGGGAATGAGAAGCCAGGGTGGTAGAAGCATGGTTGGTCCTCAGGGAGTAAGAACAATGAGTGGTTTGTGACTATGAATAGCGGTATTTCATTATCTTAACAGCCAACATGGCCTGTTCTGTTACCTTCTGGCTGAAAACCAGCCCTGCCTGAAATTATGCATTTGAATAGGAAGAAATGAAACCAGTGATCTTTGATTTGAGTTTGATTAATATTCTGTGATAATTTTTTAGCAGTGATTAACCTATAGGTTCATCTGCCTTTTAATCCATACCTAAGAAGCTATGTCATGGGTGATGGAAGAAATGACTGGTCTTCACTGTCTTTGGCAGGAGGGCAATAATGTGACACATCCTAATGGAATTTTGTATTTGCAAGTAGGAAAGGAGGGAAGGAGGTAAAATACAGACCAGTTGGGCACTGTTATACTTAGAATATGGTCTTTCAAATGGCTGTTCCAACTGCTTTTGATTCTCAAAGGGTTTTATGGTCCAGGCTCTGAGAAAGCATGGAGTCAGGGCTCTTAGCTGAGATTATACGATTTAGAGGAGGAGGCAGAACAGCTTGAAATAATCCTGCCATGGAAAAGCTTATCTTCCTGACCTCTTACTTTCCTGGAGCTAAAGGCATAAGGGTCAAATAAGCCAGAAAGAACTATCAGCTGAGTTCAGGGACTGGAAGAAGTCCAGCTTTCTCCTTGGGACTGATGTGCTTCAGAGACCCCACACTCTTTTCTACCTTCTCTGTCCATGTTTCCACCTGCGTTCTGTGTTCTTGATTATGGTGCCTGTATCATATTGGGGCTTCATCTCAGCTTCTGAAACACACTTTCACAATTAAAATCACCTCTGCTTATTTCTTCCAAGTGTAGTTAAAGCTTGGGTTCATCACTTAGGAACCTTGCCTGGGCCTTGATTAATCTGACCATTCTCAACCAAGCTACTTTTTCTCAACTCTTTGGTGATTCTTAATGAGTATGTTGCCACTTCTCCTATGTTGGGGGCAATATCTATTGTAATGATACTATGACATTTTGATATAACCCTTTAAACATTAGTTTAATGCCAGACTTTAGAGGTTATGCTTGTAAAAAAATGTAGCTTTCTCTAAAATAGCCAGATTCATCTACTCTGAAAACTTGATTTGACTGATTTATAACCAAAAATATATTAAATTATGATTCCTGGATGCAATGTTGGTAAATAGAATAACATATGATGAGCACATAAATTGTAGTTTAGTGTTTTTCTTTTGTTTATTAAGTGATATGGATTTCATGAAGAAGGACAATCTCAGGATAGAGGTTTAAGAATAAACCAGGATCTTATTCCACATATTGCACTGAAAAAGATTTATTATAGGAGTTGGATTGTATTTTTGTCTCCAGTCCCTCGTATTCTCAATAATAGGTAAAAATGGTCCTCCTTATGAGTACTTATATGCACTTATAGCATAATCCCAAATTAATCATTGTTTCAATGTCATAATCATCGGTTTTAAAATAACCTCATCATTTTCATTTCAAACTTCAAGGTTTGAAGATATATTTTTTTGTAACTGATACTTTTTTTTTTTGCTTTCCCTAATAAAATACTTAAGTGAAGGAACATCTCTGTTTCTTGAGAACCAAGAGCTGAAATGAGCCTACTTTCGCATGTAAATATGTGTCAAACTTAAACTTGGAAGGATTATTCCATTTCTACAGCATTTTATAGGAAATTACAACCTTCAGATTATCTCAAAATTGAGCTAAATTTCATCTTCATCCCCAAAAGAATGAGCACGGTCCTAAAAATTCCCCTGTTTAGTAAATACCCATGGGACATTTATCTCATAGAAGGTTGGCTTTAAGAGAGCCAAATAGTCAGTTTAGCGTGACCTTAGAGAAAACAAAGACTTCATTCAGTCCAAGGCATTACGGTATCGAAACTGTGTAATTACCTTCAGTAGGACATTATGCATTATTTCTCTTACTGTTGGAAACATTTGAGATATAGGCTAATTTATTGCATCCTCAACTCTTGTCAGCTTTATAAAATTCTGTTGTTTCACTTCCCAGATAATTTTTCCTTGTAAAACTTTCTTTCTTTTGTCTCCTAATAAATATGCCCTTTCTGAGTCTTTTTTTTTCTTTGAAAATGAAAAGACTAAAAGGACTACTTTTGTAATTAAAAGTCATTTAAAAATAACCTCAGAAGATTGTTTCTAGATATCAAAACATCTTTATGGTCCCATTTCTATGGCAAGAAAGACAAGCAACCAGGATCCTGTACATTTTACTGTAGTCTACATTAATTACCTTCTATTAAAAAATGACAAAGACCTTTTTGAAAGGGAATCTGGCACTCTTTCCACAGAAATGATGGCAGGCACCCTACTTTGCTGATTTCTTGACACTTCTAATTACCTGTATTCATTTGAAATCGTTTCCTTTGTAGAGAGTTATTGGCATGATTTTCTGAGAACAAGAGGAAAATGGAAAACATTTTAGCAAGTTAAGGAAAAAAAAATCAACAGTATCATTGTTTGCCGCTTTTGTTGAAACTACCTACACGAGTCATTTGAGGGACATGAAGGTAAATGAAAGGTTATACTTTGCCCTGCACGTTGTTGCTGGTATTTGTAATGTCAATAACTGTAGAAGGTTGTCAGGAAACTGGAGAGATAAAGGTCAATAGCAATGACAAATATATCATTGTATGTGTTTGAATATGCAGTATCAGCCTAATCTACCAGTGGAGGCTTTCCCCTGGAAATATCAATCAGGTGCTATAGGAAACCCACCCATTGTTTTCTAGTCTCCTAGAATGTAATGGGGGAGATCCAAAGATTGAAAACCCATCTGATATTTCTTTGGGGGGGGTGGTATCATTGTCATTGCTGAATACACACAGAAACGCTCATTACTTCTTTTAAAAATGGGATTTAAAAGCACATTAAAAGTTATTCAGTCTCTCGGATCAAACATTTTTCCTTTCACCAAAATGGGAAGACTCAATTCAGTTTTGTATATCATTGCAATGAGTTAGATGCCAGAGACCTTCAGAGATACAAGCAAAATTAAATATTAACTATGTCTTTCATACAATCTCGACAAAAATTTAGTTGGGCTAATGGTGAACCTTTATGGCAAGTTCTGCCTCCTGTTGATTTTGACATGTTAGAAAGTGTGGTCATTTGTATTCAATAATAAATTATTTACAAATGAAATGCACAATAGGTTACTTAAATCGTGTCTCTACTAAGAACAGACTTGTTAAAATGCATTTTGCTGGAGCCAAACCAAAGTATTCAGATTCAGTAGACAAACGCATCTATCTTCCTTATATTGAATTGTGCTAAAGAATTCACTTAAAACCTTTTGGGAAATGAAAAGCAAAAATAAAATAGCAAAAGATCTTTTAAATGAATGTGCTTCAACTTGGTCTCGAAGAACACCTGCAGGACATAAAGGCGGCGTGTTTGAAACACTGAGGGATCGTATTTTATGGATATTACTTTTTAATTTTTGCCTCTGCTGATACTCTCCATTAACATAAGATATTTGGAAAAATCTACTCTTCCTGACACGTTCTGCATTTTCTTGGATCTTATGACACCTTTCCCTAACGTTGACCCGATGCATTAGCCATCCTTCCCAGATGCACACACGGGCCACGTGGGAGGAGAAGTGAAAGAGAGATCTGCTCCAGAAGAGTGCAGAGTGACAGGCAAAAGAGCAGTAAACTCAGCTGCACCCTGAGGTGACAGAATAAGAGAAAAGGCTGGAGGGGATAGAGAGGGCCTGAAGGAGAAAAGAGATAGAAAGAAAGGTAGAAAAGGGAGGGGGAAAAGAAAGAAGGGGCATCACAAAGACAAAATATACAAATAATTTAAAGTAATAAATATAATATTGTTACATAGAAGTGAGATTTACTGAACCTGCAGAGAGAGAGAGAGAGAGAGGAGACAGATGTAGGGGTTGAGAGAGAAAAATGGGATAATATTCGGAAAGTTGATCAGAAGAAAAAGTCCTACACAGAGGGAAAGGAAAACAAAATTAGCCCCGTCACTGATGTGTCTGTTCATTCAAGGGACAATGGATAAGAGGCTCCAACTTACCTGTCCTCTGCACTGGCCTCCTGGAAATGGACCTGTTAGAATGCTGTGTGCCCCGTCGGTTGCAAAGAATCTACAGTGTGCTGGCACATTTCCTTTTCACTTTTAAATATTCTAGAGAGTTCATTATGGAGATCTTGCAGAGAGTTTTATTCCTAAAGCTTAAATTATTTCCAGGGAAATAATAATTTTAAAAGTCCTCAAGCAAAAACCATAAATGAGTTAAGTAGGATATGTTGAGATTGGATTATTTTTATCTTTCACTGGTTTCCTTTTGTATTTAGTTAGTTTTTGATTACATTTCTGACCTTCAGATAAGACTCCCATGTAAGTAAACAGTCTGGCAAAATTCACCATGTGCCAAACGACAGCTATGGTACTGTCCCTAAGGTCTTATTTATTTTGCTTTGTATTTTTTGCAAATTGAAATTACATAAACAGAAGTAGACCTTTACTTTTGTCTTCTTGCTTGAAGGTGGAATTTTCTTCAGAAGGTAACTAAGAAGTTTAAGAATAATAGAAGGGCTCATGTGCACTCGGTGTATGTAAAGCAGAGTTAACTTTTTTTTGTGATTTCAGCAACCTCCATGCAGGTGCTGGAAACAATAGAGTCTGGGTCTTGTCTGTGCCAGGGTGTCTCCTGTTTATAGGCTTACATAAGAGTGAGGGTTTATATTTTTTCACTTATTTCTTGGCCCCCATTTTGGGGGGGTAAAGGCTGGTTTGGTGATGAATGGATAATATAGTACAAGTAGTTTCATATTTCTTGTGATCTCTCTCTTTTTTAAAGTTTGTAGTATAGCACAAAGAAATAATGATCATTTTTTACAATGTAGGGTTATTCTTTTATGTTAGATGACTGCTATTGAAAATCAGCTTAGTAAATCGTAATTTTCTATTGAATCTACATGATTTTGCAATTGTTTTCTTTCCTTTCACAGTATAATATTTGGGCAATAGTAGAATTACATAGTAATTTTTGCTTTTCTCTCACCTCTTTTCATTGTTATCACTGATCGTTTTAGTCATCAGTGACCCACCATGGGAAGCACTCAGAATTTGCTGAATTATTCCATAGATTTTCTCTTTGGCCTGAAAACTTAATATAATTTCTAAATGTAATAACCTACTCTACAAGGTGAGCGTGCTGGAAGATAACTGTAAGTCACCAGTGTTAGGGATGGGAGAGAGTAGATGTAATTTTATTCATATCTAGCTTCTCTCTCTATGTAGAAAGATAAAGTATTAGACATGACAGAGTGTGCAGTTATGAAGAAAATCAGGATCTCAGGTCTTTTCTGAGGTAAGAACAGGCTGAAGCCAAATGTTCCCGTATTGTAGAAGTTAACTTATGCGTACTTACGCACACACACACAGACCCCCTCTCTACTCTCCCTGTTTCTTTCACACATGCTGCATGAACGAAGTCTTCCGTCTGAAAGGAAAACAATATCTAGCTTTTAGTGTAATACTAATCTTTTCCAGATATTGGTCCTTCTTCAACACTCACTAATCTTATTTATTAAGAGTCTGCTTAAGGAAATCAAACATACACAGAATTATTGTTAGGATTTTGATACCTGTCCAAGATATTATGGTCTGAATGTAAGCAACAGAGAACAACCAAAGGAAGAAAGAATAGTTAGGTAATCAAACAGAAAAAAATAGAGTGGGAGTTATTGGTAAAAAGCTAACGCAATTAATGGGTAGAGAGAATTAGACCAACTTCCAATATAAAAAAAGAAAGACTTATTCAATCGTAAGTAAGAAAAAAGATACAGGAGGCCATAGCGTATCACAAGCTGTTTTTATGGATTAAAAACAGAGCCCTGTTATTCAAAGACAAAATGCTGATAGATAGTCAGCGAAGAATTTAGGAAACATAAATAATCATCCACATTATATACATTATTAATCAGTTCCTTGTTATCATACTGTGTTTTTTAGGATCCTTCCACTTAAGTTGACTGTGCAGAACTTGGATTAGGTCCAGAGGAAGCAGCAAAATAACTAAATGGTTGGGAAACAGTCCCGATGAAACAAGGCTAAAAGAACTGGCCTTGTTTAGTCTGGAGAAGAAAAGACTTGGAGAGAATTAATAGCAGTCTTCAAGTTCATGAAGGAACACAGTCCTTTGCAGGTAGAGGTGAACAGCTGGTCTCTGTTTCCTCTGAGGATAGTACAAGACAGCAGGGTCTTAAATGCAGTAGATGGGATTTAGGCAAGATGCTAGGAAGATCAGGGAAAATGCAGGAAGAGGATCCTCAGGATTTTGAATGTGTTGAGGGAATTATTATTATTATTTTTTGGAGTTAGTCCAAACTGCGGAATAAAAAGAGAGAATACAATCTACAAAACAGGAACCTGTAGAGGAAAGGAGACAAAAAATGGAGAGTTGTGATCTAGGGATAAAGGCCATCCAGGATGAAAGAAATACCAAATTCTAAAAGTGTGTAAGAGTTAGAATACTTGAGAAGAAGAGAAAAAAAATGAGATTAAATAGGTAAGGACAAAACCATGGAAATTTGAGGGTATGGCATGTATTTGGACTAAGTGTACAATTTTAATGAAAATTTTGTTTTGGGGGTGGGAAAAGAATTCTAAGTATTCACTTGTACAATACATACCAGTTACAAGTAATTTAAAACATTTCTGTTAGATCGATATCCTTGAATATTAAAAATAGAACAAACGGATTTGCTGTTTTTGTTGTCCAATTTTATAAGAAACAAAAAATAATGGGGAAATGGATGAAGTAACTTCTCAAATCTTATCCAACCTTTTGATCTTATGACACGGGAACACTGTGACTGTGTGCTAAGTAAATAGTGGTACATATATAACAGACAAAACAAGATCAAGGATATAAAAAGGAATATTAAAATCCAGGAAAAAAAATGATTGCAAAGGTCATCAACATCCTCATCACTAGAGATATTAGCTGAGTATACAGTGGTCTGGGCTTTATGCAGATCAAACAAAGGAATGTGATCCATGAATTGAAGAAATTTTAGAGTCAAAGATTGGTTGTCATTTGATAAAAATGTTGCATTACAGATATATTACCTAGGATTGCAGAATCCATTGCACTTAAAATGACACTTAAGTGTATATAAATGACCATTTATGCAAGTTGAATTGTTAAAGAATGTGCATTAGCTTTTAAAACGATTGCAGAGGTTGAAATTTCCGGTCCCCTTAAACTACCATTGCAACTCAAACCAACAATCAAAATTGTGTTTAAAATTGTGTTTAAAATTGTGTTTAAAAGATTACAAATATATTATATCATGGTTCAGGGTAAGCAGCTGGATTTCTAGATTGCTTGGTTAGTTTGATCAATTTTCTAGTTACTTTTATTTCTTCAAATCGTCCCTCTTTGAAAATGGAATGGATTCTGCTTCTGTTTAGCTTTGTTGAACAAATTTCAGTATTTCATAGCTGTATTTTGTCATCGATAGGTTTGGTCTGATGTGCTTTGTAATGAGCTATTTTTTTCTGATGTTTGAAAGTTTCTTTCCCTCTCAAATGCAGAAAATAGAATAGTCCATATTTGAATTTATTTTGCCAAGATGATAGCTATGTATATTTTATAACATTCTGGTACACAGATCCTAGCAATCTAAAAATAGATCCCTGCAAATATTTTTTACTGCTTTTAAAAAATACAGTTACAAACACTTCACTTGTAAAAGATTTTGGTTTGGAAATACATCTTAGTTCTCTCTCTCTCTCTCTCTCTCTCTCTCTCTCTCGACAAAGAAAAGCCTTTTGTTCTGATCTCGCTGGCACTACCTCATTCTGTGACTTTCTGCTGTCCCCTAGTGGCATGTTAATCTTCTTGACTACTGTGTGATCGCCTCTGGAACCAATTCTCGACTCTTCTGTGCTTTTTTGTGACTCTCATTAGCAGACATTTAAAATACTATTAAACAACCCATGAGCTGCCTTTTAGAAGCAATAACCCTGTTCTTGAGCCCAAACAGTTTTCCATTTATGAATTCTTTCCCGAGTAAACATGTCTAGAGAATGCCTGCTATCTGCATACATTGTATTATCTCACTACAATAAACATTTCAGGTTTTCAGAATTATAACACAAAACTGATGAAAGCAAAATGTTATCAGTTTTGACTGGTCTATACATAACATACGGTAGCTTAAAAGGTAATTTGTGACAGGTCAGACTATTTATGTCAATGGGTTTACAAACAGAAAATTGTACTATTCCCTTTCCTTTGCTTTTCAAAATCCTGGTTGGTTACTATCATTGTAGTATTTGCTCTTTTCATGGGGACATTTTTCTGTTTAGAAAAGATACTATTTAGAAAGATACCTTGAAACTGTATGTATTTGAAGCATTAGATGCAATTCATTTATGTACAAGATTTTGCATCTCTATACACCGTGATGTTTTTAAAAAATGTTCTTGAATTTTTCTGGATGTTATCTTGCTTCTTATATGAATAAGAAGTATTTTTAAAATTTTAAGATGAATCAGTTGTTTTATCTTCCTTCTATGTTTTATGTGCTTGAGATGCAATGTTCAGCTGTAATATAGGGCTGGTAAAATTTTCAATTTTGGTTTTTTACAGCATTCTGGTTTTCTGAATTAGGATATTTCGAAATGTATGTAATGAGAATGGAATATAAGAATTTATCAAAAACAATACTTTAGGTTTTTTAAAATTTAATTTTAAGTCATGCAGAATTACTCAAAGTCTGGCTTACACAATTCTTTTAAAAGATGGCTAAAAAAAAAAAAAAAAGCTACGAAAAATTTACAAGAAAAAAAGGTCTGACAAAATCTGGCCCATTAACTGAACATTACAGAAATCCGAGATGTATAGTGAACTAATGATTTCTTGGCACTGTCTTGTTTGGCACTTATCATGGTTTTGACAATTATCACATGAATAGCAACACTTTTTTCTTTCTGAACTTTTGGCGGGGGTAGCGGGAAGGGCTCTGGGGAAAAAAGGAGGCCCCGAGCCCTGGAAACTCCCATATTTTAGTAATTCAAGTGTACAGTTTGGCCATGTGGAAGGAAAAAACGAAGTAAGTTGCAAGGTTCCGTCAAATGACGATATTCTTGTTTCTTCAAAAGAAAAGTTGGTATAGTTTTTGAACTGCCTCTCTTTTAAAAGGTCAGACTGCTGCCCATTTTGGTCATTTTGTCTGTTTATGTATGCCTCCACTGGGATAAGATATCCAAAAACAAAGCCTTAGATTACAATCTTGGCTGAAGTGCAAAGCCACCCAACCAATCCAAGAAGTCCTATTGACTATCATGTGGATAGGAAAAAGGAAGAGTTTAAATCTCCTAAACTTTTTCTCAAGAGAAAAAGTGAACCACTTTTTAAAACATCCTTAACACAGGAGAGGACTCATGCCCTCTCCTTCAATTTTGTACCGACGCTCAATTTCTCAAATTCAAATTATGTGGTTTTCTAAAAATACATCATCCCTCAAACATTTGTGAATTACAATAGCTATTTTTCACACAGAAATGTCTGATTTCTTTTTTTTAAAGTTGTCTATTCAGCTTGTAAATGTTCTAAAAATGTTCTCCTGGAGTTATTTTTAAAAACTCATGGTATGTTGGATGATAAATATTGTTGCTTTGTTACTGGAAACATTGGAAACAACATATTTGACAGGTTAAGAGGAATGAGAATTACATTTGAAATTTTAACTAATTTCATTTTAGATAAATGTGGCTCTTTCACCATCTTAGTTCTAATGATTAAATGGGCAAACTTCTTTGCTATTGTAGAGTTTATGCCATTCATGATCTTGTAGATTATTTGGACAATAAGAAGGGGAGAAAATTCCCTTTTGGAAAAAAAAAATTTAAATCCAGAGACAGTCTTAATAAATCTTCTCTAATGTAATATAGCATTATCAGTGGCCTATTCTCTGCAGAATTAGTTTTTCCAAAACAAATAATAAAGCTAAGCAGTCCTACTTTTTACAACTCTGGAGACTATCTAAACAAAATGAACAGATTTATAGGGCTATTTTTAGTGTGTGTCACTTGCATTACAGTTTACATTTGCTTTCGAACCTTATTTGACATTCTTGGTAGAAAAATACAGGCAGAACACTCATTAAGGATCTTAATAAAGGACAGTCTCCATAGGGCAGTTACCAAAAAAACCAAAGTCGAGGCATGTATAAAAATGTTCTTTTGGACTTGACTTTATGTCATGCTGCTTCATTTTCAGTTGTCTAAAAAGGAAAGCCCTGAGCCAAAATTTAAGGTTCTGTTTATAAAAATCTTTAGGCATCAGTGTAGCCTACTAATAATTAAAGTAAAAGCACATTTTTGAGGGTAGGAATTTTCACACAGCAACAGGTAAGTGCTGCCATGCCTAAATAACTATTATTTTTCCATAAATTGTATATTCACATTAAAGTGAAAATTAACTTGCTGGAGAAGTATAGTACAATGTTGTGATTTTCTGCAAACCGTTCATCCGTGAACAAAAGTGCTTGGAAAACCTTATGTAATGTTATGAAATATGTCATCACACATAGATTTATGGAAAATACCATGTTATATTTCAAAATATAGATGTGAGGATTAAATATTTGCATTTCGTCTAAACTGAGTTTCTTCTAGCGGTTTGTTCCACGTGAGAAAGGCCGGTGCCTTCCATAGTGAAAGAGACCCCCCTTTCACTTGCATGTACAAATAAGGAATGAAGAATTCACCTCCTTTTGTTCATTCTCAAAAGGTATTATATCAAGAGGAAAATAGTAGAAAGATAAAACGAGATGCATATTTAGCCACTTTGTCATGTCTTTTTCTTCTTTGTAAAGGGGAACACTTTGATAAGGTTAGAATGTACAGGAAACCTGAAGGGACACCCTGCTCCATGCCTCGTGGTGCTTTCTTATTAATCGTGTTCATGTAAAACTCCCTAGTTAAGGAAATTCCTTAGCTGTAGACATCATTGAACTGAGCCTTATAAATAGAGCTCAAATTCAAAGGTAAGAAAACAGACAAGAATTTTACACCAACCACCCCTGATAAGATATGTTTTCAAAGCAAAAAAACATGTCTACAAAGTGTTGTGGTATGGAAATGTCCAATTAAATACTTAAGAAAACACGTTTCCCACACCAGCAGCCTCTTTTTTTTTCTTTGCTTGAAATAATTCCTTAGAATAACAAAAAAAAAAAAAAAAAACCAAAAAAAAAAAAAAAAAACGTATCTTGGAGCAACTGCGGGAGCTTATTAAAATTCAGCGGACCACTTTTAAACCTGAAAAAGAGATTTCTATAAAATTATGGCTTGATAGATTGCTCTCTGTGAACTTGAGTACAATTGAAAAGAGAAGATGATACATTTGGGCTAACAGTAATATTCACGGTAACTGCTGAAAAAAATACAAATTAAGGCACTTTGGGAGGTTTCAAACAGCTTGCTACCAAAGAGTCTTCTAAGAAAGTGGGTTGTAACTTGATCAGTGTTTTGAACTAGTTAGAGATGTTACTACAGCTACCTGAAAAACACGTTGTAAACAATGCCTCTGGTTAAAAAATTGTTACAGATGAGGTTTTTAAACATTTGAGGCTTTAAATCATCCTATTCCTTGGGCTTTGCAGTGCAAAGGAATTGAATTTTTATAATAAATTTATCAATTACTAATTAGTTTGGTGGTGAGTGCCTAATTCAGGTTTCTATATAATATAAGGCTGGTTTCAATTTCTTCTAGCACTGGTTTATCCTGGCCTATTTAACATATGAATTAAGCCCAAATATCTTGCAAAATTCAGTGCTGTACTTATTCCTGCCAAAATAATAAAAAATAATTTATTGTTGTAATCTCGATTTATGGTTTAGTTAGGCAGAGTGAAAATATGACCTCTATAGGAATCCCTGTAGCCCCTTAAATTCCAGTTTGCTTTACAATGAGTTCGTGTGCTGGTGAAAGTTGGCACAACTAACACTGAATATGTCAATTTAAAAATAAGCTGCTTTTGATTTTAAAATAATGTTTAAACAAAAGAAGAAGAAAGACCTGAGTCTCCTCAAATAGATTTTGTTCCTTGTAACTTTAAATAACACCCCCCCAAAAAAAGAGAGAGAGAGAGAGAGATAAACTATGTTGTCTCATAAATATATTACAAGCAGAGACAGATGAGACATTTTTCAAAATTAAACTGCTATGACAAGCAGTTGTAAAGCAGTCTGCTTTCTTATTTTTTAGTGGGGGGCTGGTGTTGGAAGTTAGGGGTAGTATAATTAAAAATGCATACCCCTAGCAACTCAAATCTTCTTTTAAGGTATTCAAGTTCCTCTTCTCTTTACCAAATATACACACAATTTTAAAAAATAATTTTGCTGATTTTTAATTTCCAATTTTGGTTTTATGACGTTTTACAACATTCGCGTTATGTATTATATATTTTTGTCCATAAAGCATTCTCCAAATGGTAGTTATTTATGTGAATAATAGAAAACATGAAAATATGGTTTTTCTCCCTATTCCATTATTGAAATGGAATATGATCATTAGCCAGGGCTGTGGTTTAGTGGCAACATTTTGAAAAATAGCCTATAATAAATAGATATCAAATTAATAAAGAAAGGACTATTATCATTATTTTAAAAAAAGATATAAACCATTAGGATTTTTTAGCTATATATAATTGTCATGAAGAAAATAGAAGGTTGTGTCTTTTAAAAATTAGCATACTCTACCTCTTCGGAGTGTTGAAAAGATTCGGTACTCAACTTGGATTTGTGAAAATCGTGATTAAGGAACTGTTCATGATCCTAATAAAGTTCTATGATTCACCCTGAATTTAGAAGTTGTTGATGCGGCAATAGACAATCCTGTGACTAACGCAGTGTCTATCTCTTTCTTTTGTAGTTTGGAAAAAGTGTTTCTGAATCAGCTTCCTCGCAGTGGAGGTGCCTCACTTTTGAGGCAAAGAAGTTTACTTTGTCCAAGTTCCTTCTAGTGCTTTCACTTTGTTACTCAAGTCAGAGACAAAGAATATTTTCGCAGGCATCGATTTTTTTACCCTCTTGTGGTTAGTAAGAATTTATCACGTAGAGGTCCTGCAGGTTGAAATGCATATAAAAATCAGTTTTGATTTCCAAAAACCATTTACAGTGAGAGCAGAAGGAACTTCAATCATTTCATCATGTGGTTCATATCATCAAGGTATACTTTTAATTAAACACTGCTCCATAAATAAGCAAATAATAGAAGTTAGCAGAGAAGCACTTGATCTAAATCATGACAGGTGCTCATTTATCTTTGTCCTAACGAGACAATAGGAAATGACACTACGCTGTTGTTTTCTATGCATTAAGATTTCCTTCTTAAATAAATGCAATTGAGGCCGTGTGTTTTCCGACAGCCCTGCACACACTGCCAGTGGCCAGAGTTTTGTCTCGTCTTCATCCAGAGGAGGATTAATCTTGGGGATGGTGCAAACAAAATGTATGTCTGGGGTCAAAGTGCAGACTGCCTTTTGGGATCTGCATTACATTAATGTCATTTTTGGGTTCCTGACGTTAATCAAAACCAACACCATAAAGCGTCACTTAGCTAATTTGTGTATTATTGTCAATGTTACCATTAATTATGCGTTTGTGAGGAAAAAGAGGATTAATGAGATGTCACAGGTAATTTACAATGAACAGGCTCCCCAGGACATTAAGAAAACACTAGCTGGGTAAGATTACCATGCAATCATAATAGTATGCAAGAAGCAAAAGTCTTTGTTGACGGACCACACTAATATTGTCCATTGTTATCAAAACCTCTCTTCACTAGAGTAATTCCTAACTTTTAAATACCTTGCATGAAGTAAATATTTGTTTTGGCCCAAGATGTCATGCACTTTTGTACTCATTGTGAGACTTCCGTGGAGGTGTGTCTCTCTCCAAGTTCCAAGGATAAGCTATTATTTCTCTTGAAAGGTAGGCAAGTCACAGAGGATTAATTCTTACCATGCCCCCTGAACTCGGGTTCACATGTATTATCTCTTGAAACCGTTTTAGGTTGTTTGAGTGGTTGTATTTAAATCAGGCTGGGAAAATGATCTCTTAAATCACATCATTTTCTCCAGGCTCGTCCTCACTCCGAGCCCTGTAAATAAATGATTTTGCTCTCTGTCATCCCATTTCGGGAGTTGACTCAGTGAGGAGAGAAAGAAGAGTCTAATGTAAAAATTGTACCAGGCCAGGATGCCTGGGGACAGATGCACTGAACTGTAGTCCTCTACTGTAATCTGAGAGACCCTGCAGGAGCAGGGGCAATGGGCTTCAGTTTCCCTCTGTTGCCCACTTGCCATGTGCTGACTTGGCGGTCTGCTCAGAGAACAATCTGGAGCTGCCAGTGCGGGGAGGGGTGGGGATCAGCGTGGTTGGTCCAACCTGTTTTTGGAAAATCAGGCCTGATACAGATACTCACTGGAAACCCAAGAGGCTGCTAGGGGAGGTTCTCACAGCTGAAGTGGAGGGAGGAGACAGAGTTAGAAACCAAGGAGTACTCTAAAGGAATCAGGAGACAGGAAGACGGGATATGTTGAGAAAGCGGGCAATTATTTATTTCATAGATATCTGTTGATCCCTACTCATGCATGAGGCACCATGACAGGGGTAGGGATATAAACTGGGGAGCAAAACCAGACATTATATCAAGGAATTCAGAGCTCAGGGCATTGGTAGCTCAATCTGCTTGCTTTTTGAAATGATCACTATGCTGTAGGGTTGAGAAGAGATCAGAAGAGGGTTGGAGTGGTTTATGGAAGACTTAGTAGAAGGGGACTATCTGGGGCAATCATGTGCTATTTCTTTTTTTTTTTTTAATTTTTTATTTATTTCTTATTTTTTTATAAACATATAATGTATTTTTATCCCCAGGGGTACAGGTCTGTGAATTGCCAGGTTTACACACTTCACAGCACTCACCATAGCATATACCCTCCCCAATGTCCATAACCCCCCTCCCCCTCTCCCAACCCCCCCTCCCCCCAGCAACCCTCAGTTTGTTTTGTGAGATTAAGAGTCACTTATGGTTTGTCTCCCTCCCAATCCCATCTTGTTTCATTTATTCTTCTCCTATCCCCCTAACCCCCCATGTTGCTTCTCCACGTCCTCATATCAGGGAGATCATATGATAGTTGTCTTTTTCTGATACTATGCAGCCATCAAAAGAAATGAAATCTTGCCATTTGCGACGACGTGGATGGAACTAGAGGGTATCATGCTTAGTGAAATCATGTGCTATTTCAATTAGAATTTTCACCAACCAATTTTAATTTTTGTCTTAGCCTTATTTTTGTTTATTTGAGGAATTACTTAATGAAAATATAGAATTACATATTTGCTTTCATACGTATATCTGAAATCTAGGTTTGAATTCCAGCGGTGAACCAGTTATTTAACTTCTCTATGTGTCCGTATCTTCATCTGTAAAATGGAGATAATTAAACATGCCCAAAGCAGTTATGAGGATTAAATGAGATAATGAATATGAATCACTTAGCATAGGACTCAGCACACAGGGAGTGTTTATCAGTCAGTGGTTTTCAACATTAAATTTGTAACAGCAACATTGGGAAATTAAAAAAAACAAACAAACAAGTAAAACAAAACAAAACAAATACGACATGGCCGTACTCCAAACCTATAAAATCTGACTATCTGAGTATGGTCTCGATGTACAGCCTAGATGAAAATTATTATTATAAAGATTCAATCTTTATCATTTATTATTAATTGCTACTAATTTTAATGTATGTGGGGAAACTTAAAAAAAATGTACCTGGTAGTCCAGAGGGTACATACATTTTTATCATGCATTTTATCAGGTACTTATACAGATAATGTTTAGGACCATATCATTTGAATTATGGTGTATAAAAATCTATGAAATAGTGTTGTATTGCAATTACTCTGTGTGCATATATACATGTATGTGTATAGATCTATTTCCCTGGGGTGAGCGCAGAAGTTTGAGATGGCTAGTGTTATATGAAAGCTGTATTTAAGAAAAATTGTCCATGTACTAGAATAAGGTCAAACCACAAGTGAGCTGAACTTCGCCATCTATTAACAAACGAAAATAAAACATTTATTACATTGTCCACTCTTGCTTTTTTATACCAAAGAGATTTCCCTGTTGGGATAAATTTCAGAAGCAGAGAGGGGAAATCAGGGGGAAGTTTAAATAAAAATGTTTTATTATCGATTTGGTTGTTGCTGGGGCTGACCATATAGATTGTGGAAATAATATAGTTTATTTCTTTTTTTTTATTGGCTCTACAAAGTAATAGCTTAGCATAGCTATTAGTTTATCTTGTAACTAACCTTTGAACTACTTCTGAATTTGTTGTTTTCCAGAAAGCGGTATACTCAATAGAATAAACACCGAATGATTTTTAATAATGTTAAGTGCACTGAAGGAGAAGATGCTAAGGAAAAAATCTGCTTTTCCTCTGGTCTATGACATTTTATGGGTTTGAAATTTCTTACTTTATTATTATGTTCCTTGTAGTAACAAAACCCCTGCTCTGACTAAAATTAGGGCCCATGTATAGCGTTTATTTATGTTCTGAAATTAAATGGCTAGGGTGCTTTGTCTATTCAGTATAATGTCAATAGGAAGAAAAAGCTTTATCAAAACACTCTAGACTGAAAAAAGTTTATCAAATGATTAGATGCAATATGTAAAGAACTAGCCATTATTCCTTTTCTATGTAAATGAAGATAGGTGGGACTGTGTATAAGATCCACTGAAATTATTATTCAAGACCTCATAAATATGTTTATGGTCATATATTTTACATAAATGCATTGTAGCAATCAGAGACCTGATATAAGAATTGCTAAGATCCAAGTAAGGAGGAGAAAATGTTCCTCAAGTGACCACAAAAATTCTTCTTCAACATAATTATGAAAAACTTCTCAAGATTAAGAAGCTTCCTTTTGCATGTCCAACAAAGCTGGTTAAGTAAGTATCACAGCATTTCTATCTTTCCCACTGCTGGTCAAAATATCCTAGTAACTTTATGGACCTATATTGTCAATCAAACATTACCAAACCCATAATGTGCTTATGGAGTATAAATTCATAAATAATTGGGGAGCCTGGGTGGCTCAGTATGTTGGGCATCTGCCTTCGGCTCAGGTCATGATCCCATGGTCCTGGGATCAAGTCCCACATCAGGCTCCCTGCTCAGCAGAGAGCCTGGTTCTCCTTCTCCCTCTGCCTGCTGCTTTGCCTACTTGTGCTTTCTCTCTCTCTGTCAAGTAAATAAATAAAATCTTAAAAAAAAATAAAGTCATACATAGTAAACATTTCCAAAAGAATAATCTTTTCAACACCAGTCTACCAAAAGGGAGGGTATCCTCATGTTCAGTACCTTTGAAAAATAATTTGTCTATATTTCTTCTTTGAGATTTATAATATTCAAAGATTATTAAATGCTTCTGCTGTAAATACACTTTTTAACTTCAAAAGTAATTTATCCCCAGTAAAACATTAACATCACTCAGAATTTCTGTTCCATAGAACATGCTCTGGTTCTATGGAGCATGGTCATTATGGTGGTTCATGATCTACATGGTGCACTCTATAATTTCTGGCTCTACCTTCTGGGCCAAGAACAACTCAGTGGGAGATGCGAAGTTTTAGGAAGTGTGTCCAATCAAGCCAACTTGAAGCAGAATAACTAGAGAGAACCCAGGGTTATAGCTGGTACATCAATGCTGGTTGTCAGGTCTGCAGAGTCTCATGAAGAGAGTCAATAATGTGGAAAAATCTAGAAGTTTTGAGGAAAACATAGAATGAAGGGTGAGAAATGGGAGTAGGCCAATTTCTGAATCAAACTGCAAGAAAGTGCTAGAGGTTCTTTTTGATATGGTATCTATGACAGGTCATAGGGGAAACCTTCAGGGCACAAAGATTGAAGGAAAGTATAGGAAATAGTGTCATGGTTTGCGCATCACCCTCAGCATTTTACATGTTGAGTAGACTAGGACTTTGGAAGCTTCTGACCAAGTCTGATGACCTTGAGAAGTTTTCCAATATCTTTTGATGGCATGATTAGAAATCTTTAAGTTAGTGGTGCTTCTGTTGCCATTTCTTTTTGTTTGTTTGTTTGTTTTTTGTTATTTTTTTCCTTTAATTTTTTAATTTATTTTTTATTTTTTTATAAACATATAATGTATTTTTATCCCCAGGGGTACAGGTCTGTGAATCGCCAGGTTTACACACTTCACAGCACTCACCATAGCACATACCCTCCCCAATGTCCATACCCCCACTACCCCTCTCCCAACCCCCCCTCCCCCCAGCAACCCTCAGTTTGTTTTGTGAGATTAAGAGTCACTTATGGTTTGTCTCCCTCCCAATCCCATCTTGTTTCATTTATTCTTTTCCTACCCCCCAACCCCCCTACGTTGCATCTCCACTTCCTCATATCAGGGAGATCATATGATAGTTGTCTTTCTCTGATTGACTTGTTTCACTAAGCGTGATACCCTCTAGTTCCATCCACGTTGTCAAAAATGGCATGATTTCATTTCTTTTGCTGGCTGCATAGTATTCCATTGTGTATATATACCACATCTTCTTGATCCATTCATCTGTTGATGGACATCTAGGTTCTTTCCATAGTTCAGCTATTGTAGACATTGCTGCTATAAACATTCGGGTGCACATGCCCCCTCGGATCACTATGTTTGTATCTTTAGGGTAAATACCCAGTAGTGCAATTGCTAGGTCGTAGGGTAGTTCTATTTTCAACATTTTGAGGAACCTCCATTCTGTTTTCCAGAGTGGTTGCACCAGCTTGCATTCCCACCAACAGTGGAGGAGGGTTCCTCTTTCTCCACATCCTCGCCAGCATCTATCATTTCCTGACTTGTTAATTTTAGCCATTCTGACTGGTGTGAGGTGATATCTCTTTGTGGTTTTGATTTGTATTTCCCTGATGCCGAGTGACGTGGAGCACTTTTTCATGTGTCTGTTGGCCATCTGGATGTCTTCTTTGCAGAAATGTCTGTTCATGTCCTCTGCCCATTTCTTGATTGGATTGTTTGTTCTTTGGGTGTTGAGTTTGCTAAGTTCCTTATAGATTTTGGACACTAGCCCTTTATCTGATATGTCTTTTGCAAATATCTTCTCCCATTCTGTCAGTTGTCTTTTGGTTTTGTTAACTGTTTCCTTTGCTGTGCAAAAGCTTTTGATCTTGATGAAATCCCAATAGTTCACTATTGCCCTTGCTTCCCTTGCCTTTGCCCATGTTCCTAGGAAGATGTTGCTGCGGCTGAGGTCGAAGAGGTTGCTGCCTGCGTTCTCCTCAAGGATTTTGATGGACTCCTTTCTCACATTGAGGTCCTTCATCCATTTTGAGTCTATTTTCGTGTGTGGTGTAAGGAAGTGGTCCAATTTCATTTTTCTGCATGGGGCTATCCAATTTTCCCAGCACCATTTATTGAGAGGCTGTCTTTTTTCCATTGGACATTCTTTCCTGCTTTGTCGAAGATGAGTTGACCATAGAGTTGAGGGTCTATTTCTGGGCTCTCTATTCTGTTCCATTGATCTATGTGTCTCTTTTTGTGCCAGTACCATGCTGTCTTGATGATGACAGCTTTGTAATAGAGCTTGAAGTCCGGAATTGTGATGCCACCAACTTTGGCTTTCTTTTTCAATATTCCTTTGGCTATTCGAGGTCTTTTCTGGTTCCATATAAATTTTAGGATTATTTGTTCCATTTCTTTGAAAAAAATGGATGGTATTTTGATAGGGATTGCATTAAATGTGTAGATTGCTTTAGGTAGTATAGATAATTTCACAATATTTATTCTTCCAATCCAGGAGCATGGAACATTTTTCCATTTCTTTGTGTCTTCCTCAATTTCTTTCATGAGTACTTTATAGTTTTCTGCATATAGATTCTTAGCCTCTTTGGTTATGTTTATTCCTAGGTATCTTATAGTTTTGGGTGCAATTGCAAATGGGATTGACTCCTTAATTTCTCTTTCTTCTCTCTTGTTGTTGGTGTAGAGAAATGCAACTGATTTCTGTGCATTGATTTTATATCCTGACACTTTACTGAATTCCTATACAAGTTCTAGCAGTTTTGGAGTGGAGTCTTTTGGGTTTTCCACATATAGTGTCATATCATCTGCAAAGAGTGATAGTTTGACTTCTTCTTTGCAGATTTGGATGCCTTTAATTTCCTTTTGGTGTCTGATTGCTGAGGCTAGGACTTCTAGTACTATGTTGAATAGCAGTGGTGATAATGGACATCCCTGCCGTGTTCCTGACCTTAGCGGAAAATCTTTCAGTTTTTCTCCATTGAGAATGATATTTGCGGTGTGTTTTCATAGGTGGCTTTGATAGTATTGATGTATGTGCCCTCTATCCCTACACTTTGAAGAGTTTTGATCAGGAAGGGATGCTGTACTTTGTCAAATGCTTTTTCAGCATCTATTGAGAGTATCATATGGTTCTTGTTCTTTCTTTTATTAATGTGTTGTATCACATTGATTGATTTACAGTTGTTGAACAAACCCTGCAGCCCTGGAATAAATCCCACTTGGTTGTGGTGAATAATCCTTTTAATGTACTGTTGAATCCTATTGGCTAGTATTTCAGTGAGAATTTTTGCATCTGTGTTCATCAAGGATATTGGTCTGTAGTTCTCTTTTTTGGTGGGATCTTTGTCTGGTTTTGGGATCAAGGTGATGCTTGCCTTATGAAATGAGTTTGGAAGTTTTCCTTCCATTTCTATTGTTTGGAACAGTTTCAGGAGAGTAGGAATTAGTTCTTCTTTAAGTGTTTGGTAGAATTCCCCTGGGAAGCCGTCTGGCCCCGGGCTTTTGTTTGTTTGGAGATTTTTGATGACTGTTTCAATCTCCTTACTGGTTATGGGCCTGTTCAGGTTTTCTATTTGTTCCTGGTTCAGTTGTGGTAGTTTATATGCCTTTAGGAATGCATCCATTTCTTCCAGATTGTCAAATTTGTTGGCGTAGAGTTGCTCATAGTATGTTCTTATAATTGTATTTCTTTGGTGTTAGTTGTGATCTCTCCTCTTTCATTCATGATTTTATTTATTTGGTTCCTTTCTCTTTTCTTTTTGATAAGTCTGGCCAGGGGTTTATCAATATTATTAATTCTTTCAAAGAACCAGCTCCTAGTTTTGTTGGTTTTTTCTATTGTTTTTTTTGGTTTCTATTTCATTGATTTCTGCTCTGATCTTTATGATTTCTCTTCTCCTCCTGGGTTTAGGGTTTCTTTCTTGTTTTTTTATCCAGCTCCTTTAGGTGTAGGGTTAGGTTGTGTACTTGAGACCTTTCTTGTTTCTTGAGAAAGGCTTGTACCGCTATATATTTTCCTATCAGGGCTGCCTTTGCTGTGTCCCACAGATTTTGAACTGTTGTGTTTTCATTATCATTTGTTTCCATGAATTTTTTCAATTCTTCTTTAATTTCCTGGTTGACCCATTCATTCTTTAGAAGGATGCTGTTTAGTCTCCATGTATTTGGGTTCTTTCCAAATTTCCTCTTGTGATTGAGTTCTAGCTTTAGAGCATTGTGGTCTGAAAATATGCAGGGAATGATCCCAATCTTTTGATACCAGTTGAGACCTGATTTTGACCCAGGATATGATCTATTCTGGAGAATGTTCCATGTGCACTAGAGAAGAATGTGTATTCTGTTGCTTTGGGATGAAATGTTCTGAATATATCTGTGATGTCCATCTGGTCCAGTGTGTCATTTAAGGTCTTTATTTCCTTGTTGATCTTTTGCTTGGATGATCTGTCCATTTCAGTGAGGGGAGTGTTAAAGTTCCCTACTGTTATTGTATTATTATTGATGTATTTCTTTGATTTTGTTATTAATTGGTTTATATAGTTGGCTGCTCCCATGTTAGGGGCATAGATATTTAAAATTGTTAGATCTTCTTGTTGGACAGACCCTTCAAGTATGATATAGTGTCCTTCCTCATCTCTTATTATAGTCTTTGGCTTAAAATCTAATTGATCTGATAGAAGGATTGCCACCCCAGCTTTCTTCTGATGTCCATTAGCGTGGTGAATTGTTTTCTACCCCCTCACTTTAAATCTGGAGGTGTCTTCACGTCTATTTATTTATTTGACAGAGAGAGATCACAAGTAGGCAGAGAGGAAGGGAAGCAGGCTCCCTGCTGAGCAGAGAGCCCGATGCGGGACTCGATCCCAGGACACTGAGATCATGACCTGAGCCGAAGGCAGCGGCTTAACCCACTGAGCCACCCAGGCGCCCGGTGTCTTCACGTCTAAAATGAGTTTCTTTTAGGCAACATATAGATGGGTTTTGTTTTTTTTATCCATTCTGATACCCTGTGTCTTTTGATTGGGACATTTAGCCCATTAACATTCAGAGTAACTATTGAGAGATATGAATTTAGTGCCATTGTATTGCCTGTAAGATGACTGTTATTGTATATTGTCTCTGTACCTTTCTGATCTACTACTTTTAGGCTCTCTCTTTGCTTAGAGGACGCCTTTCAATATTTCCTGTAAAGCTGGTTTGGTGTTTGCAAATTCTTTTGGTTTTTGTTTGTCCTGGAAGCTTTTTATCTCTCCTTCTATTTTCAATGATAGCCTAGCTGGATAGAGTATTCTTGGCTGCATGTTTTTCTCGTTTAGTGCTCTGAATATATCATGCCAGCTCTTTCTGGCCTGCCAGGTCTCTGTGGATAAGTCTGCTGCCAATCAAATATTTTTCCCATTGTATGTTACAGACTTCTTTTCCCAGGCTGCTTTCAGGATTTTCTCCTTGTCACTAAGACTTGTAAATTTTACTATTAGGTGATGGGGTGTGGACCTATTCTTGTTGATTTTGAGGGGGGTTCTCTGCACCTCCTGGATTTTGATGCTTGTTCCCTTTGCCATATTAGGGAAATTCTCTCCAATAATTCTCTCCAATAGACCTTCTGCTCCCCTCTCTGTTTCTTCTTCTTCTGGAATCCCAATTATTCTAATATTGTTTTGTCTTATGGTGTCACTTATCTCTCAAATTCTCCCCTCGTGGTCCAGTAGCTGTTTGTCCCTCTTTTGCTCAGCTTCTTTATTCTCTGTCATTTGGTCTTCTATATCACTAATTCTTTCTTCTGCCTCATTTATCCTAGCAGTGAGAGCCTCCATTTTTGATTGCACCTCATTAATAGCTTTTTTTATTTCAACTTGATTAGATTTTAGTTCTTTTATTTCTCAAGAAAGGGATTTGTCTCTCCAGAGAGGGTTTCTCTAATATGTTCCATGCCTTTTTTGAGCCCAGCTAGAACCTTGAGAATTGTCATTCTGAACTCTAGATCTGACATATTACCAATGTCTGCATTGATTAGGTCCTTAGCCTTTGGTACTGCCTCTTGTTCTTCTTTTTGTGGTGAATTTTTCCGCCTTATCATTTTGTCCAGGTAAGAGTATATGAAGGAGCAAATAAAATACTAAAAGGGTGGCAAAGACCCCAGAAAAATGCGCTGTAACCAAATCAGAAGAGACCCCAAATCATGGCGGGTAGAAAGGGGATAAAAAGATGTTCAGAAAAAAAAAAAAGAAAAAATTAAGAAAATAAAACAAATAAAGAAAAAATATAAAAAAGAAAGAAAAAATATATATATTAGATAAGCTAGTTAAAAAACGTTAAAAAAGAAAAGGGTAAAAGTTAAAAAAAATTTAGCAGAAGAAGAAAAAAAATTGAAAAAAAAATTAAATTTACCGCAAGACTAAAGAATCATGGGGAGAAAGCCATGAGTTCACGCTTTGCTTTCTCCTCCTCTGGAATTCTGCTGCTGTCCTTGGTATTGAACCTGCTTTCCTTGGTAGATGAACTTCGTCCTGGCTGGATTTTTTGTTGATCTTCTGGGGGAGGGGCCTGTTGTAGTGACTCTCAAGTGTCTTTGCCCGAGGCAGAATTGCACCACTCTTACCAGGGCTGGACTAAGTAATCCGCTCGGGTTCGCTTTCGGGAGATTTTGTTCCCTGAATGCTTTCTGTAGAGTTCCGGAGGACGGGAATGGAAATGGCGGCTTCCCAGTCTCCGGCCCAGAGAAGCCGAGGGCCTGGGGCCCCATTCCTCAGTGCGCCCCCAGAGAACAGCGCCCAATCACTCCCACATCCCCGGCCTCCGGCCGCACTCCGAGCTCACCCAGCCTGTGACCAGTTCAAGGTAATCCCAAACTGAGAGCTCACTCCTCAGTGCTGTCTCTGTAGCCGGCTTCCCCGTTCTAATACCTGCAAGTCTGCGACACTCCAACATCCTCGATCCTTCTGTGACCCTGCGGGACCTGGGGCCATGCTGACCCCACGTGGGCTTCACCCCGGTTTGGCCTCTGGAGCAATGTCCCTCAGTAGAACAGACTTTTAAAAGTCCTGATTTTGTGCTCTGTTGCTCTGCCGCTTGCCGGGAGCCGGCCCCTCCCCCCCGCGGTCTATCTTCCCGTCGTTTTGGATTCACTTCTCCGCCATTCCTACCTTTCAGAAAGTGGTTGATTTTCTGTTTCTAGAATTGCTGTTCTTCTTCTCTTCAATCTCCTATTGGATTTGTAGGTGTTTGCAATGTTTAGATAAGCTATTGAGCTGATCTCCTGCTACCTGATGTAGTCTCAGCTTGCTACTTCTCCGCCATCTTGACTCCTCCCTCTGTTGCCATTTCTAAGGAATAAGTAATAAAACTGGTGTTGGTCAGTTGTTGTACAGAATTATATCAAGGAAATAGTAAGGAGGCATGGAGGCTTTTGGCAAAATGTGCCAGCAGAAAACTTTAATCTCCATAGATCAAGGAATAGCAATGAAAATACTCTGAATGGCCATCCATGAACCTCTATATAGTGGGAACAGTGTTTCTGAAGAATACATGCCATGTTTATTGGAGGCCTTCAACTACTTTAGCTAAGGACACAAATGCATTGAGGTTGGTAGATGAATAATGGCTCCCAAACAATAAATTTTTGGTTATTTCTACTTTGAGAAATGGTCCGGGATGAAGTACATGGTCTGGGCCAAATTTATCCTTGTAGTCTTGGAATCTAACTTTCCCAGCCCACAATAAGCAAGAACTCAATAAATGTTCATGAGAATGAATGAATATTCAATTTATGAGGTGATCTGGGTAATATAATTACAAGCAGGAAAGATAAACTAGGTGTATTAAGAATATCCGGAGACTATTTTTTTCTTTTAAGAATGTATTTGTTTATTTGACAGAGAGAGACAGAGCGAGAAAGGGAACCCAAGCAGGGGGTAGTGTGAGAGGGAGAAGAAGTCTTCCTGCTGAGCTGGGAGCCTGACTCAGGGCTTGATCCCAGGACTCTGGGATCATGACTGAGCTGAAAGCAGATGCTTAACAACTGAGATACCTAGTCTCCCTGAGACTATGTTTTTTGTTGTTGTTGTTTTTAAGATTTATTTATTTATTTTAGAGAGAAAGAGAGGGAGAGCAGTGCATGTGTGAGTGGGTGTGGGTGGCAGATGGAGAGAGAGAGAAGCAGACTCCCCTCTGAGCAGGGAGCCCCATGTGGGGCTGGATCTCAAGACCAGGATCATGACCTGAGCTGAAATCAAGAGTCAGACACTTAACCGATTGAGCCATCCAGGTGCCCCTCCAGAGGTTATATTTTAACCATATGACAAAATTGTGACTACTAGGTACACATGAAATTAGGTCAGCTTGATAGCTTGATGTGCATTTGTCAAAAAATTGTATAGCTTTTTCTGGACAACTGATCCTTTTTCTGAGAGATAGAGGACAATGTAAGAATCTGTACATAGTGACTGTAACAACAAATTATAGAGCAAACTTAATGAGTTTACGGTGGGATAAAGGCCATTTTTTCACCTGTTAGTCTTTCCTATATAGACATATACATTGGTCAGTTCCATCTTTGAAAATGGAAAACATCAATAAAGCAAATAGATCCATATCCTTCATACTTCAAGGTGACCTATGGGTTAAGTAGGGATGAAAAGACTTGCAAGAGTATACCTTCTCCATTTCCTTTTTTTAAAAAAAAATTTATTTATTTGCTTAAACAAAGTGTGAGCAGGAGGAGGGGCAGAGGAAGAGGGAGAGGGAGAATCTTGAGCAGACTCTGTGCAGAACATGGAGCCCAACATGGGGCTCGATCCCCAGACCCTGAGATCATGACCAGAGCTGAAATCAGGAGTCCGAGGCTTAATGGACTGAGCCACCCAGGCACCCCTCACCATTTCCTTTTTAACTATGTAATCTATCTGTACTGAAATCTTTTTGTATTTCAGAACTCTATGAGTAAGCAAGGGGCCTGAGAAGGAAGGATTTTTACCTGTGAAATATTCAGATGGAGATGGAGACACCAATAACACCTAAAATATAAGGTGTTGGTACAGAGAGATGTGTATAAGACCCTCAGATATTCTCTACATCTTCACAGAGCTGGAAACACTGGGCTTTCCTCACTCTGTGAACATTTCCTGAACCTTTGTCACCTATCCTTTCTTTGTTACCCAATTCTGGATTCTGGTGAGTCTTCATGTTCGTTTTGTTTAGTTTGCTTTTAATTTCAATCAGGGGTTCTGATTCTGATTTTTTTTTTTAACTCACTTATTTGTCAGAGAGAGAGAGAGAGTACAAGCAGGGGTAATAGCAGGCCGGGGGAATGGCAGGCAGAGGGAGAAGCAAGCTCCCCTCTGAGCAAGGAGCCCAACTCAGGACTCGATCCCAAGACTCCAGGATCATGACCTGAGCCAAAGGTGTACGCTTAACCCAGGCATCCCTGATTCTGATTTTTAATAGCACTCTTATTTAATAGTTTGGTTTTATATTATTGACCATGAATTGGTTAATATAATATGATTAATCCCATAGAGACCTTCACTCTCTGCCTGTCCATGAAAAGACTTCTTTATATGCCTCTATCATATCTCTGAGGAGCAAAGACCGAGGAGCTCACTGAAGCATCCCTTTCTTATTTCCTTTCTCCCTGTGGCCACTCCTCTTCCACCTGGTCTTCCTCCTTTTCCCCCTTCTTTCTCCCACTCATCTCCTACTTCACCCTATCACTTTTCTTTAAATCACTGGGGCTACAAACTCATTAAATCTTGGGCTCTTTAAAATACATCAAAGTGAATAAGCATGTTCTAAAATTAGTTAGGGTCAGTTAACAGATCAAGGCACCAAGGACAAACACAAGAAAGACAAAGTGGCAACTGAGAAAATGATGGCATTCTGAATATCGTTCCTTCTTTTCTCTTTCCTGCATTGAAATGTTCTCCCTGTACCTGGACTTTCACACACCCATAGCTCACTGCACTATTCTTCAAGTCTTTGTCGAAAAGCTAAAATTTCTTCAGGGACATCTTCCCTTACCTTCTAGACTTAGACTTTTATTATACTTTACAGATAGAATGTCTCATTTAATTAATAATCTAGATGTAGATAAAACGTGAGAGTCAAATGCCAGCCATCCAGAAATTTAGTATAATCCCTGGGCAATTAGAAACCTGTGCCGAATTCCTTCCATACAGAAGGTCACTGTGATAGGCAGCCTGTCACATGGCTTTCTGGGATCCCCACCTTGTGGCATTCACACCCTTCTGGAACACGCCCCACTCACCTTAGGTGTGGGTGGGGTATCGTGACTCACTTCTAAGGAACAGAATGCAGCACCAGGGGATGAGGTATCATTTCTGAAATTGGGTTGCAAAATGACTGACTTCCACCTTGCAGGCTCTCTCACATTCTCTGTCTCTCTGAGCCTTCGCTTGCCTGTAGGGAAGCAAACTGCCATGTTGGGAGGAGCCCTGTGGACAAGACAGAGCAGCAAGGAACTGATGTTTTTGGCCAACAGCTAACAAAGACCCAGGCAACTCACCAGCCACGTGAGTGACCTTGAAAGATTTTCCCCTGGGTTCAGCCTTGAGCTGCAGCCCCTGCTGACACCTTAATTGTAACAATGTAGAAACCTTGAGCCACAGCACCCAGCTGTGCCAAGGCTGGATTTCTCACCACAGAACCAGTGAAATAATATTTGTTGTTTTAACCCATTAAGTTTTGTGTTGTGGGGTAAACTGTGGTAGAGCCTTACATCACTAATACAGATTTCGGTATCTAGAAGTGAAGTGCTTCTTTGTGACTGGGTGATGGGTTGAGGCTGAAAAGATTTTGAGGAGTGTGTCATAGAAAGCCTAAACTTCCTTGAACACCTGGCCAATTTCATCCACATCTACAAATGACAGCTAACAAGAAAGCACTAATAGTAAGCTCTAGCAAATGTAACCAAGTACGTTTGATTGTGTTCTCACAAAAAAATGCTCGGATCAGGGTGTCTGAAGTATCACAAAGAGGCAGGCAAGTGCATATCTGTGATTTAACATATCGGTAGCCTTTTACATGCATAATTTCCATCTTTCTCAGACATATAATGTACACCACACACAACGGATGTGTATGGTGATTTGATGTGGGGCAGGATGCTCTTCTATAGCTTTTTATGAGGTTCTGAATCTGCCCATTAACTTTTTATAGATATCTGACTTGAATCTGTGCCTGTGAATAAATGATCACACTTTTTTTCTCTAATAGAGGCAATGCATGACCATCCCGCTTCAAATCTTGATTCCATTTACTAAATAATTTCTGTTATAAATACATTCTTAGGTTGTGCGTAATTTTCTCAGGAGTGTATGGGATCTTCGTGCATAGGTAAAGTCCCTTTTGCAAAGTCTTGGACTATTTAAATCTATTTAGTGTTTTTGCTTTACATGATTGGGGAAAAAAAAAATGTTACCTATCCTGAAGAAATTCTCACTCATGGGTAATGAAGAAAGGGGTAAATATGGTTTAAGTGCCCAAGGACATATGAGTCAAGATAGCTAAGAGTTTAATGTGTTGTTTTATAGATGGCATTTCTTTGAAAATAAAAATAAATTTCTTTTTATGTATTATTAGTAATGTATATGTATGTATGATGTATATATGTACACACTCTGTATATAAATATATGGTAATATGTATATACAATAATATATAATTATATATAACATATATAATAATAACAAAATATAATATACATGTATATATATAAGATCCCTGGGTAAAAGAAAACATAAGTCCAATCAATCTGTATTTTAAAATAATGTTTCATCTAAATTTGGCTGTTTGGATAAGACATTTATTTGGTACAAACTCACTTCTTCCATGTCACTCGAGAAAGAGGATCTTTGTAAATTCCTCAATTCAGTCTCAATGGGAAAAAGAGGTAAATAGAGGAAAATGTTCCTGGTTCCATTGGCATGTGATTATTTAACAGAATGTGGGTGACTTAGCAGTAACAGGGTCCAGCCTCTTAGAATCAATCAGTTCAGCGTCAACCACCACAAAGGACTTATATACACACATATTGTAAAAATTACCTTTATAAATGAAAATTTACGTATGTCCAGTCTTACACATAAGTAAGGTAGAGTGCTCTTGGGTGCTGTGCCTTGAAGAAAAGTCTCTCTGATCAGAAATATCTTCTTCCATGGCATTCTACAGAGGTCCAAATGCCAAATATTCACATCACCTTAGAGGTCTTTCAAGAAGCTATACATTTCAACTAGGTTTTGCTATCATTCTAGGAGTAGTTACCAGTAACTAGGTTGTTAGCAAGGATTAATTAGTCTATATGAATAATTGGTGCTCATTGTTATGCAGCAGAAGAAGGGCCTCAGGCAGTTTGACACAGATTAAATCAGGTTTGATGGCAGTGGTTAGAACCAACAAATTATATTTAGTGTTACTTAGAGTAGCTACCTCTCTGCTCCCACTGTCTGTAGATGAAGGCCCTGAAAATCTAGGAATAGGATAAGAAAGGAGAGCAAGGTGGTTCCAAAAAGAGGCATGGCAAGTCTTTTTTTTTTTTTTTTTTAAGATTTTATTTATTTATTTGACAGAGATCACAAGCAGGCAGAGAGGCAGGCAGAGACAGAGAGGAGGAAGCAGGCTCCCCACTGAGCAGAGAGCCCGATGCGGGGCTCGATCCCAGAACCCTGGGACCATGACCTGAGCTGAAGGCAGAGGCTTTAATCCACTGAGCCACCCAGGCGCCCCAGGCATGGCAAGTCTTAAAGACACATTTTATTTGTATCAATCTTGTCTAAAGCTGAAATGCGTTAACTTTTTCCTTTTTTGTTAAATATAAACAATCGATAGACAAAGCTTTAAAAAATAATCTGTGTAAAGAAAGACCCTATTGTCTTAATAACCAAATTAAAATAAAGAACTCTCATGTTCTGGATTAAGTCTGATAGTTTTCAAGTACATATTTTATGATTTCACTGCTAGAATCTTTTAACTTTTTAATGGATATCAGATGTATAAAATTAGATCACGTAATTCTTGGTCATCATTAGTCCACAAATAACTAAGTTCCTTCTTTCCTTCCTTTTTTCCTTCCTTCCTTCCTTCCTTCCTCCCTCCCTTCCTCCCTCTCTCCTCCCTTCTGCTCTCTTTCCCTCTCTCTCTCTTCCTCCCAGGCCATATTTGTTACCTTGCCAGTAACCTCTGTCTGGCTCTGTCCCTCTGTGTCACTTTACCCCATCTTTTCCTACTTGACATAACCACTGCTGTTAAGTCCTTGTTCATTGTTCACTTGTTTTGCTTTTTATATCATTTTATCCCATTTAACTATATTTCTAAAAAGTATATGTCTATATTTTATTTTAGCTATTTTTAACCTTCAAAAACAATAATGCTTTACACAGTTATCTGGGACTTTTTTCATTTAATAGAAATGAAAAAATGATTTGTATTGTTGCATTGTGAACAAGTATAGTGTCCATTCATTCATTTTGATCACCGTATAATATTTTTCAGATATTTTTATATGTGACTGAATAACTTCCCTCCTCTTTTCTCCTTGCCTCTTTTCCTTCTCTCTCCTTTTCCTTCTCTCTAGTGTCTCTCCCGTTGGTCCTGCTCTCTCTCCTGTATCCAGGACCTTTTTTTTTTTTTTTTTAAGAAGATTTTACTTATTTACTTGAAGGTGGGGAGGGGGCAGAGGCAGAGAGAGACTCTCAAGTAGGCTCCCTGCTGAATGTGGAGCCTGACATAGCTTGGTCTTGGGACCCTGAGATCATGACCTGAGCCGAAATCAAGAGTAAAATGCTTAATCTTAACTGACTGAGACCCCAGGCACGCCTCCAGGACTTTTTAATTGCATCTACCTATTACACATTTCTACCTGCAAGTACTGCAGACACCTTCAATTATATTTCCAAAACAAATTTTCTCCCCACATTCCTTTTCTTCTCACAACTCCCCCATCAGAGTCCTGGGACAAATGCCCAGCATTCCAAAGAAGAGAATTTGAAAATAACTGCATAAAGCAGTAACCAGATGCAGGCATATATTAGGACTTTCTCTATTAGTTCACTTCAGTGGTTCTCAAACTTCAGTGTGTACCAGAACCATCTGGACAGCTTGTTAAACCACAGATTGCTGGACCTCACCCCATAGTTTCTGATACATGAAGTCCAGGTGGAGACTGATGATTTGCATTTCTGAGTTCCCAGATGCTGCTGGTCTGGGACTTTGAGAACTAGTATATTTAAAAACATTTTTTTTTTAAGTGCTCCATGCCCAGAACCGTGTATTAGTCTCATAGTCTCATCTTTCAGGATGGGTTTGGAAGCTCACGTGCCATGTGCCCAAGATCAGTAATCTGGCTCACAATCCAATAATCTCTCAATTATGCAGGAAGCAAAACTGGTATTTCCCTTGAATTCTACATACAAATTTAAGTTAATACTTGCCTTTCTTAAATACTGTACAAAGATATCTCCTGAAATTTAAAAAAATGAGCAAGTTTTAAAGTATTTTTATTTTCATACTTTCATGGAATACCTTCTGATTATACTCTTTAAATTCTACTTACAGATATACCTCACTTTACCTAATAGATGTGGTTTTGATAGATTTCATGTAGATTACAGATGTAGATATAAAATATTTTTTTAAGCGCACCAAGTGAATTCCTTCTTTAAAAAACACTTATGTTTAAAAAGTCCTTCTGGATTGTGCATAATTATCCTCCAATTTATATCTTCTGTAAATTTAGGATTCTCTGTATGTCTTCTTGAACAAGAGCATGCATGCACATGAGATATGGAACTATCGTTTAGATGCACGAGAAAGGCATGCCATAAGAGAAATAGTGACTTCCCTTAGATACCTGTGTGCAATTTTAATGACAAAAGTTGTGCATTTTCATTGTACGTCATGTACAACTTCATGCCTATCTTCTTTTCCAGCTCATAAATGCTATGGATTTGCATCTTCTGGGCTGCTACAATATCTCATAAACCTCTCTTAGAAGAAACACAGCTTCCGTCAAAACAAGTCTTTAAAAATATTTACCTAGCTGTAATAAACAACACTCCTCAAATCTGCTGTACATAAAAAAAATAACCTCTTGAGGGGAAACACTAGTTTTATTTTTACTCATTAGGCTCTGAACCTTTGCCAACATTAGTAAATGATGTGGTCAGTCTAGCTCATGAAAGTAAGGCTTTTTTTTTTTTTTTTTTTAATTTGAGGTGATGATCTATATTCCTTTCCCTGGTGCTTCAGATAGATAAAAATATCATCTTTTCAAAAACTGTTCCCTTGGCACTGTGAATGAGGATCTATAGTTAAGTAAACGGAAGGGTACCAGATCAAATTATATTGCCTTTAGCAAATAATAACAATGTTAGCTCCTTGGTACTGACCAGGTCGTTCAATACATTTATTAATTTGTGTTCTTTAAAGCAAGCATTCAAATAGTGGAGTGAAAATTTTGTCTGGAGTGGGGAATGGATTACTGCTCTACCAAAAGGGAGGACAGCTTGGAAGCTTGCCCAATATTGCTGTGGGCTGGAGATGGCCATGAACTTAGATGAGTCTGCTAATAACAACGGTACATTGATTGTGTTTGGGAAATCCATGTGCAGATTGGTCCGCTCCATAGAAGCAAAAGAAACTGAAGCATCAGGAGTAATCTTAATAGGAATTAAGCACAAATAATAGAAATAACCACAAATGAACAATTCCTGATACTCTACTTTACATGAGTATGTGCTAGTTTAGTTACGGATTTCTGAAAATCTCTGAAAAGCTCTTCTTATTTTCTCATTTTTTTGTATTGCTGGGTATTTTTGCCCTGTGTATTTTCCCATTTCTTTTTTTTTTTTGCCCATTTTTTATTCTCTCTCATCTCCTTTCTTCTCTCTTTCTCTGCCACACTTTGTTTTTCCTATCTTGCCAGTCTTTTTTCCTTTCCTTTCTAGCTCCTTCTCTATACATCCTCCTTCTTGTTCTTTCTCCCTTTATGCCAAGCATTGTCTAAGTACTGAACAGAGAAAATAAATGATTTGAAGATAAGCTGACATAACCTTCTAGCTGGACTCACTCTTTCACAAAGCAGGCTTCACTATTTAGTACCTGCAAAATAGTCTCTTAATGGTCTCTTCGTTTGCCCTTCTAGTGCATGCTTCCCACAGCTAATCTGCATTCTTATCCTATTTCTCACCAGCTTAAAACCCTTACTTTCACTCAAATCACTCATCCATCCAACCAACTATCCATTCATCCATCCATCCATCCATCCATCCATCCATCCATCCATCCATGTACCCAGTGATGAATATATTGCTTCTTTCTGCCTGTAGAGGGAAGTAAATCCCCTCAATGTAGCAAATGTATCTATGCCCCTCTGGTCCATCTTTTATCTTTACCCTTCCCTGCAGTATGGTGGATCTCCTCCTTCCATCTGTCCATTTCTTATTCATTCTTTGAATTAGCTTAGATGTACTTTCTCCTGTGAAGGCTTTTCTGACTCTTTGTTCGCCTTGAAGAATTTGGTGCTTCTTTGCTCTTGAAGCCTTAAAAAAAATGTGTCTTCTGACACCCACTCTTGGCATCAGTGTAATACAATTATTTTATTTACATTTTTTTGAAAAATATTTTTATCTCAAAGTTAATATATGCTTCTTTATTGCCTTCAGAAGATGCAGAAAAGGTGAATAAAGGAAAAGACTGCTCATAGTTCCACAAATCAAGACAAATGCTGTTAATATTGGGATATGTTTTCTTCCAAAATATTTTTCTGAGCATAAATTTTATAATTTGTTATATCTTTCTAAAGGTAAAAAGTTTCTACCCTGGAGATTTGATAAATTTTAGTTTATATTTCCTTTTTTATAGCTTGCTTCTCTTATTTTTTAATTTTTAAGTTTTGCAATATATATGTTTTTAAAAGTCCAATAATAGCCAAGCTTTATGTAGAACTGAAATTTTAGTGGTAAACTAATATCTAAAATCTAATTTCAATTGAAATTATTTTTATCATGTGAAAAATTACACTTGCAGAATACAATCTATCCATTGAAACATTTCAGTTATTAAAGCAGCAGAACTAACAGATGAGAGCTATTCTTTTAGCAAACATGTGCTTTCATAAGACTTGCCTGTCAACCCACAGCTAAAGCTCAATGGATGTAGGACAATGTACTATTGACCATAAAAGCTTTAAGATGTTGTAAATATTTTTTCATAAAGATTTACTTATTTACTTTAGAGAGACAGAAAGAGTGCACATGCGAGCAGGGGGAGGAGCACAGAGAGGGAGACAAACAGACTCTCCACTGAGTGGGGAGCCTGGATGCAGGGTTTCCATTCTAGAACCCTGAGATTGTGACCTGAGCTGAAACCAGGAGTTGGATGCTTAACTGACTGACCACCCCCATGCCCCAAAGGCAGAGAATGTTGTTTCCTTTTATTTTAAAAATTTAAATTCAATTAATTAACATATAGTTAACATATAGTGTATTATTAGTTTCAGAAGTACAGTTCAGTGATTCATCAGTCTATATAACATTCAGTGCTCATTACATCATGGGCTCTGATGATGTCCATCATCTGGTTATCCCATCCCCCAACCCCCTCCCTCCAGCAACCTTCAGTTTGTTTCCTATGATTCAAAGTCTCTTATGGTTTGTCGCCCTCTCTGATTTTCTCTTGTTTTATTTTTCCCTCCCTTCTCCTATAATCCTCTGTTTTGTTTCTTAAATTCTACATATGAATGAAATCATATAATTGCCTTTCTTTGACTGACTTATTTCACTTAGCATAATATCCTCCAGTTCCATCCACGTCATTAAAAATGGCAAGATTTCACCTTTTTGATGGCTTAGTGGTATTCCTTTGTATTTATAACCACATCTTCTTTATACATTCATCTGTAAATGGACATCTGGGCTCTTTCCATAGTTTGGCTATTGTGGGCATTGCTGCTATAAACATTGGGATTTTTGGATCATTACATTTGTATCATTGGGGTATATACCTAGTAGTGCAATTGTTGGGTTGTAGGGTAGCTCTATTTTCAACTTCTTGAGGAACCTCTATACTGCTTTCTAGAGTGGATGCACCAGCTTGCATTCCCAACAATGTAGGAGGGTTCCCCTTTCTCCACATCCTCACTAACATCTGTCGTTTCCTGATTTGTTAATTTTAACCATTCTGACCTGTGTGAGGTGGTATCCCCTTGTGGTTTTGATTTATCTTTCCCTGATGTCAAGTGATGGTGAGCATTATTTATGTGTTTGTTGGCCATTTTTATGTCTTCTTTGGAGAAACGTTTGTTCATGTCTTCTACCCATTTCTCAATTGGATTATGTGTTCTTTGGGTATTGTATTTGATAGGTTCTTTATAGATTTTAGATACTAGTCCTTTATCTGATAAGACATTCCCACATATCTTCTCTCATTCTGTTGGTTGTCTTTTGGTCTTGTCAGCTGTTTCTTTTGCTGTCCAAAAGATTTTATCTTGAGGAAGTCCCAATAGTTCATTTTTGCCTTTGTTTCCCATGCCTTTGGAGACAGGTCTAGCATGAAGGTGCTGTGGCCGAGGTAACAGAGGTTGCCGCCTCTGCTTTCCTCTAAGATTTTGATGGATTCCTGTCTCACATTTAGGTCTTTCATCCATTTTGTGTATGGTGTAAGAAAATGGTCCAGTTTCATTCTTCTGTATGTGGCTGTCCAATTTTCCCAACATCATTTGTTAAAGAGACTGTCTTTTTTCCATTGGATATTCTTTTCTGTTTTAGTTGACCATAGAGCTGATGGTCCATTTCTGGGCTCTCTATTTTGTTCCATTGATCTATGTGTCTATTTTTGTGCCAGTATCATGCTGTCTTCATGATTACAGCTTTGTAATAGAACTTGAAGTCCAGAACTGTGATGCCACCAGCTTTGATTTTCTTTTTCAACATTCCTTTGGCTATTCAGGGCCTTTTGTGGTTCCATACAAATTTTAAGACTATTTGTTCTAGCTCTGTAGAAAGAGTTGATGGCATTTTGACAGGGTTTGCAATAAATGTATAGATTGCTCTAGGTAGCATAGACATTTTAACAATATTTGTTCTCCTAATCCATGAGCGTGATGTTTTTCCATTTCTTTGTGTTGTCCCCAATTTCTTTCATTGGTGTTCTATAGTTCTCTGAGTACAGATCCTTTGCCTCTTTGGTTAGGTTTATTCCTCATTATTTTATGGTTTTTCTTGCAATTGTAAATGGAATTGACTCCTTAATTTCTCTTTCTTCTGCCTCATTATTAGTGTATAGAAATGCAACTGATTTCTGTGCATTGATTTTATATCCTGATGCTTTGCTGAATTTCTGTGTGAGTTCTAGCAATTTTGGGGTGGAGTCTTTTGGGTTTTCCACATAGAGTATTATGTCATCTGTGAAGAGTGAGAGTTTGGCTTCTTTGTTGATCAGGATGTCTTTTATTTCTTTTTGTTGTCTGATTACTGAGGCTAGGACTTCTAGTACTATGTGGAACAACAGTGGTTATAGTAGACATCCTTGTCGTGTTCCTGGCCTTAAGGGAAAATCTCTCAGTTTTTCCCCATTTAGAATGATATTCACTGTGGGCTTTTTGTATATGGCTTTTATGATATTGAAATAGGTTGCCTCTATCTCTACACCATGAAGAGTTTTAATTGAGAAAGGATGCTATACTTTGTCAAATGCTTTTTCTGCATCTATTGAGAAGATCATATGGTTCTTGTCCTTTCTTTTATTAATGTAGTATATCACATTGATTGATTTGTGGATGTTGAACCACCTTGCAGCCCGGGAATAGATCCCACTTGGTCTTAGTGAATAATCCTTTAAATGTACTGTTGGATCCTGTTGGCTAGTATTTGGTGAGAAAATTTTGCATCCACGTTCATCAGGGATGTTGGTCTGTAATTCTCCTTTTTGGTGGGGTCTTTGTCTGATTTTTGGGATCAAGGCAATGCTGGTCTCATAGAAAGAGCTTGAGAGCTTTCCTTCTATTTCTATTTTTTGAAACAGTTTCAGGAGAATAGGTATTAATTCTTCTTTAATGTTTAGTAGAATTCCCCTGGGAACCTTCTGGCCCTGGGCTCTTGTTTATTGGGAGATTTTTGATGACTGCTTCAATGTCCTTGCTGGTTATGGGTCTGCTCAGGCTTTCTGTTTCTTCCTGGTTCAGTTTTAGTAGTTTATATGTCTCTAGGAATGCATTCATTTCTCCCAGATTACCTAATTTGTTGCCATACAGTTGTTCATAATATGTTCTTATAATTGTGTGTATTCCTTCAGTATTGGTTGTGATCTCTCCCCTTTCATTCATGATTTTACTGGTTTGGGTCCTTTTTCTTTTCTTTTTGATAAGTCTGGCCAGGAGTTTATTGATCTTATTAATTCTTTCAAAGAACCAGCTCCTAATTTTATTGATCTGTTCTCCTTTTCTTTTGGTTTTTATTTCATTGATTTCTGCTCTAATCTTTATTAATTCTCTTCTTCTGCTGGGTTTGGGCTATATTTGCCATCCTTTCTCCAGCACCTTTAGGTGTAAGGTTAGGTCATGTATTTGAGACCTTTCTTGTTTCTTGAGAAAGGCTTGTATTGCCTCCCACTTAGGACTGCCTTTGCTGCATCCCAAAGGTTTTGAACAGTTATGTTTTCATTTTCCTTTGTTTCTGTGAATTTTTAAAATTCTTCCTTAATTTCCTCATTGACCCATTCATTCTTTAGTAGGATGCTCTTTAACCTTCATGTATTTGAGTTCTTTTCAAATTTCCTCTTGTGTTTGAGTTCCAGTTTCAAAGCAGTGTGGTCTGTAAATATGCAGGGAATGATCTCAATCTTTTGTTTCCAGCTGAGACCTGATTTGTGACCCAGTACATGATTTATTCTGGAGAATGTTCCATGTGCACTTAAGGAGAATGTGTATTCTGTTGCTTTAGGATGGAATTCTCTGAATATATCTGTGAAGTCTATCTGGCTCGTGTGTAATTCCAAGTCCTTGTTTCCTTGTTGATCTTCTGCTTAGATGAGCTTTCCATTTCAATAAGTAGGATGTTAACACTCCCTGATACTATTGTATTATTATCAATGTGTTTCTTTAATTTTATTGTTAATTGGTTTATATTGTTGGCTACTCCCATGTTAGGTGCATAATATTTACAATTGTTAGGTCTTCTTGTTGGATAGACCCTTTAATGATGATATAGTGTCCTTCCTCATCTCTTATTACAATCTTTTGCTTAATACCTAACCTGTCTGATATAAGGATTGTTATCCACGCTTTCTTTTGATGTCCATTAGCATGGTAAATAGTTTTCTACCCCTTCACTTTCAATCTGGAGATGCTTTGGTCCTAAAAAGAGTCTCTTGCAGATAATATATCAATGGGTCTTGCTTTTTTATCCAATCTGATACCTTGTGTCTTTTGATTGGGGCATTTAGTCCATTTATAGTCAGAATAACTTTTGAAAGATATGAATTTAGTGCCATTGTATTACCTGTCAAGTCACTGTTTCTGTATATTTTCTCTGTTCCTTTCTGGTCTATGTTACTTTTGGGCTCTCTCTTTCTTAAAAGATCCCCTTTAATATGTCTTGCTGGGCTGGTTTAGTGTTCACAAATTCTTTTAGTTTCTGTTTGTCCTGGAAGATTTTTATCTCTCCTATTTTGAATGACAGCATGGATAAAGTATTCTTGGCTGTACCCTAAATAAATCATGCCAGTCCTTTCTGGCCTGCTAGGTCTCTGTGGATTGCTCTACTGCCAGTCTGATGTTTCTACCTTTGTAGGTTACAGTGCTGAGCTGCTTTCTGGATTTTCTCTTTGTCTCAGATTTGCAAGTTTCACTATTACATGTTGAGGTGTTGACCTATTTTTATTGATTTTGAGGAGTTCTCTGTGCCTCTTGGTCTTGAATGCCTGTTTCCTTCCCCAGATTAGGGAAGTGGTCTGCTATAATTTGCTCCAATATACCTTCTGCACACTCCCCCCTCTTTCCTCTTCTTCTGGGGTCCCAATTATTCTAATATTGTTTTGCTTTATGGTATCACTTACCTCTCAAAGTCTCCCCTCCTGATCCAGTAGTTTTTTATCCCTTTTTTTCCTGTTTCTTTAATCTCCATCTTGTCTTCTGTATCATTAATTTTCTCTTCTGTCTCATTTATTCTAGCAGTTAGAGTCTCCATTTTTTATTGCATCTCATTAATAGCCTTTTTTTATTTTGACTTGATTAGATTTTAGTTCTTTTATTTCTCCAGAAAGGGATTCTCTAGTGTCTCCTATGCTTTTTTCAAGCCCAGCCAGTATCTTTACAAACATTTTTCTAAACTCTAGTTCTGACATCTTATTTATATCTATAGTGATTAGGTCCCTGGCAGTCAGTAGTGCTGCTTGCTCTCTTTTTTGAGGTGAGTTTTTCTATCTTGTCATTCTTGCAGAAAGTCATCACTTTTCTATTTGTAGAGTTGCACAATGCTTTTCTTAGCTCTCTAGTTAAGTTCACAGGTGTTCAGAATGATTTGATAGTTATCTAGCTGAGTTCCTGGGACCAGACAAAACCAAGGTCTCCTGTTCCTCCTCCATCTTGTTGAACTGTCCAGAATGTTGTAAACATTTTGGATATTATATTCCATCCATTCATCCATTCATCCATGCGAACACCCATACTTTTATGTTTAAGAAAGAAATTACCTAATAATAATTTTTTATGCTTTTATTTTTACAATGATAAATTTGATTCTCTAGGCAAAGTTATATATATTTTTTTCTATTGAGAAACATACATGGGTCCAAGGCAATATCCCTAAAAATAACTCTCTAAATCTTGCATGGATAAATACCTAGGCAGTAGAAATGATATAGATCTGATTGTTAACTCATATTACTATTATTTGCTATTTTATCAATTTTTTAAAAAAGTAGGGGTTGATCTCAGGGGATCTGACCTGAGATCAAGACCTGAGCTGAGATTAAGAGTCACATGTTTAACTGACTGAGCCATCCAGGCACCCTACTAGTAGCTATTTCAAAATAGCTTAATTGTAAAATTTGAAATATGGTTGCAAATTCCATACAATTGTTTGAACTCTTATAAGATGTATCTACCTTGTCATAGTATAGTTTGGAAGGAATTTTACCATCTTGATGACATAGAGACACATACTGTTAGTAATATTTTTAGCTATTTGAACAATGTTCCCAGAGTTTTAATTAATGAACCAATATCAAATTGGCATGTCTCCAGTGACATGTCAAAATGTCTATCCTAGATACTTCTACCTCATATGACTAATTTGAATGAAGACTTAGACAAATCATGTTTGTAGAAGTTGCAGAACTGTGAGAAATATATGAAAACTTTGGACCCACTGAATCAATTTGGAATAAAATCAATGCAATGAATTTTAATAAACACACGCACATGCACAGACACAAACACACACAGATCCACCCAAAATGTAAAATAAGGTATGTATGCAACCTTGCATTTTAGTCAACAGTATCAACTGAAGTATATTTATCAAGATTATTTCTTTTTAAAAAAATCTGAAAAAATATCTGAGCTCTAGTCTAATAAAAATGAAAAACAGAGAAATATTTATGAGTAAACAGGTTCATTACATAGGTGTTTATAATAGTGAACTATTGCAAATAAGTATACATCCAAATGAGATCAGTTATTAGAGTCATGGCATATTCACTTGATCATGCTTCCATCAAAATGAAACTTTTGAAGAGGTAGTTTCCAATGATATGGTAAGACACCTGTGTATTAATGCTAAAAATCCAGAACTGGATGATCTTCATCTATATAAACAATGGAAATTCTATGCAAGTAAAAAATGCAACAGATATACATCAAATACTATCTTTGACTTCTAATACATGCTGTCTCTTGGTTTTATTTTTTGTTTCAGCTTTTATGCTGGATATGTATTATTTTTTATAATTATATAAATATTTTTAACTCAGTTGTATAAGTACTAGATTGAAGATCCCTGGCTCGAAAGCAGTTAATGCTTATAGGCGAATGACAGTCTCCATTTGTTGAAAATCCTGCTGCTTTTCATCCTTTACCTAACTTAATTCTTACAACAAACTATAATTCACTTAAGCCTTGCAAGACCTACACCAGGCATGTATCATCATTCTCATTTTAAAATTCAAGCTTAGAGGTCACATTATTATTATATGGTTGAAATCATGTTCTGAAACGTTAAACATAAGCCCACAGTGAAATTAAAAATGACTTCATAAGTTATAATAAGAGAGATAATACATGTAAAGTACTCGCTTCAGTATTAATAGGCAGAAAGCTCTTATAATTAGGTACACACATGGATGTATGCACACACACACACACACACACACACACACACAGGTGGTGGTGGTAGTAGAGGCTGTTATGGTCATTTTACAATATTTAAAGAATTATCACTTGGAAAGGAAGGACATTTTTGTGTGTGTGTGTGTGTGTGGTTTTCAAAGGATTACACCAGGACAAACATGGTGGAAATTACTGCATGCAGATTTCCATTAAAGGTAGAATTTCTAAGGTATTGGCTTCCTTAGCTCTTTATCTCTGGAAATATTAAAACAGTCTGAATGATCATGTATCAGAAATATTTTATAAGGGAGATTTATGTTGAGAGAAGGCTTTTTATTAGATCTTTTATTTATTTAAAGTTCTGGAGTTCTTTAAACTACTAGGTTCTATAATTTAGTTATATTTTATCATCCTTAATTCTTAATTATTTTTCCATATTCTTCATGCATTCTATGATGAAGTATATCCTTTCGTCTACTGCTTTGTTTCAATATAGGCACTTGTTCCTGGAACCAAGAGAATGTTCTCTTCACCTTCACAAGTAGAAACTTTTTCACATTATTGCAGTCTGGGTTTTAAATGGCCATTACAAACAAATATGAGATTTGCATGAATCTGATAAGATGGATGTTTTCCAAAGAAATCAAATATGATCTCCTTTCCACAAGACAGGGCAGGTGGTGTCTCAGAGGCTTGGTCTGGGCAATGATTTAGAATTTGGAGCCAAAGGAGGCGGAGACAATTAGCAGAGGCAAATCTTAGGGGTTTCCAAGGTCAGTACACAAGGTAAACAGTGTGGGAACAGTTGCCAAAGCCAAATGGAACAAAACAAGGAGGATAAACCAATTTTCAAAGCCAAGAGGGTAGAGAGCAAGAGCAGATGATTTCTGAAATGGCTTAGAGCCATGTAAAAAAGGCAAGAGTGGAGAAACTCTCCAATCTGGATTTCAGATTATGCCACACCCACAGCCTCAGTGAATGTGGCAGGGAATGGCAGATGCCAGAGCTCTCACTAAATTGATATTCTGAGACAACATTAGTTTATTTAAAAATATTTAGTGAACACATGAGTAAATCATTTTGCTAAGTACAATAAAAAAAAAAACAAAAAAGAAATGGGCATGGCTCTTGTTCTCAAAGAGCTTACTTTCCAATGGAATGGAGAGATGTAAATAGAAATATGATAAGAAATGTAAAAATATATGTCATCCATAAATTATTTGGTAAAAGAAAATGGACTTACTTTTTGCCTGGTTAGGTAAATATGTAAGTGGGCAAATATGAGAGGAAGAATGGAAACAATTCAAAAGAAAACATTTCCAAAACTTTCCATTACACTATTTTTTAGATTTCTCATTCAGTACAGTTGTACTGAATAAATTAAATTCAAGTTGAGAGTACAACTTGAAATACATGAAATACATGAAATGACAGTTCAAAACCTTCAGGGTTAGGAGGACACTGCAAATCAAGCAATCCATGCACTCTGCATGAAGTCACTGTGGACCAGAGTGGTTGAAGTATTTTCCCAAATCTCACAGCAGTTTTATTTGTTGAGTTCTACTTGTCTAATTAATAAGCATTCACAGGAAATGATTGTTTATGTGAGTCCATATTAACTGGTGTCAAACTACCCTTTATTATGCACTTTTATAAACTAATTAAATTGTATGTTAATGAGTTTGCTCAACAGCTGAAAGCATTAAGACTGATAAACTTGCTAAAATTGATACACGGAAATTTATACAATTCCCAAGCCATGTGATGGTTGACTGATGTGTACACTAACACTGTGAGAAAATGCCTTTTGGATTCCATTATTGTTTCTTTTGGTGTTTCTTCAGTAGGTAGTATTAGGACATGCTTTTAAAAAAATCTTTTTTATTATTTAAAAACATTTTTTAAAGATTTATTTATTTGTATGAAAGAGAGAGAGAGCAAGAAGCAGGGGGAGAGGCAGAGGAAGCAGGAGAGAGAGAGGGAGTCTTGAGCAGACTCAATGCTGAATGCAGAGCTCAGTGTTGGACTTGAGATCATAACCCTGAGATGGTGACTTGAGCTGAAAATCAAGAGCCAGACACTTAGCCATCTGTGCTATCAGGTGCCATTAGGACATGCTTTATTACAAATATTCTATCTAATCAAATGCTAGTGTGGATCATGCCATCCATCTCTTTTCCACTGCCTTTAGACCTAGTTGTTTAATGTTTTCTCTTTACTAGCTATACAGAATGTACTGAAACTTGTATTCATCTGTGATGCTGTCTACATTTCTTTTCAAGAGTCACTGAAAAAAAACGAGTCACTGAGGACACTAAAATATAAAATATGATCTACTTAGAGATGCACAATGGCTTTTGTTTTACAGTATCCTATTTATAACTTTTTTGGTAATGAACTCAGAGGATGAGCGACACCATTTGCTTGGGTTTCTGAGAGAAATCTCACACACAGAAAGGTCACAGTGTGTTAATGACAGAATCATCAAAAAACACAGCTGTGAATTAAATACAAGATTTTTTCCTAGAAGGTCATTCTTTTCCAATAACTATGGAATTTATAAAGTTCAATAAAGACATAAATTCTTTGTAGCCTTCATTTGAGTTAGTATAAAAAACTATTTGCAGAACCAGCAAGGTGTTAAAGGAAAAGGGTATTAGTATTATGGATATATCTGCCAATGCAAAGTAATCTTGGGATTAAAGTTTTTCTATTTTCAGTCATTTTCTTAGACAACGCTTCAATATTCAAAAACATATGGTGTTTACAATTTTACCCACAGGCTATTTTTCCAAAATGACTTCACTGATGGGCGATCACAAGATTTTCAGAATAGATTTTCATTTCTGAATTCTATTTCCTCCCCTCTTGTTTGACTCTTAACTCTTTGCTACAATCACATCATTCACCAAGATAAGTTAATGAATTCATTATATTGTGGGAGTAGTAAAATTGCATGTTTCCTTTAACAACCTATGTAAAGTAGGAGTAAATTAATAATTTTATTTATACATATAAATACATAAACATAAGTATGTTGTATATATATGTACAACTACTTGTTTTCTATCTACAGACACATATTCTACATAAGTCTGTAAATTGATGGATGTTGGACAAGTTTTACTTAGTGTGAGAAGTCTAGCACAACATTTTAGCCATGAGAACTACTCATAATAACAAAGAAGTTTAATTAATCCAGCAGATATATTTTCACGTAATTTGAGTGCCAAAACATCTATGATACTACTCTTGTAGTCCAGAGCATTTCTAATTGGTCAACAGACATGGAGTGATAGTTTTGCTGACATTTGGGAAGTAGTAATTTCTAGCTGTGCTTTCGTGAACCTGTGCTCTTTCTGAGACACATGAAATGCATGTTAGTTAATTTCTATATTGTGCCAGCTACACAAACTGAGCATTATTGGGGACTAAGCAATGTGGAAGCAAAGTCATTTGTCCATTACACAGATAGGAAAAGGCTGGACTGGAATTTGAATCCAGATCTGACTCCAAAGAACCAAAATAAAGAGACTGGGAATGACAGACTTGTATGGCATGTAGTGATGCTCTATTGAGGTAGCCTATTGATTATTTCTACTAGACCACTATTGATTATTAGAGTGCATATTGATTATTAAGGAATTGGAAGACTGTTTTCACTTACAGGCATGCAATCTGTCCAAGTGCCAGTAGAGCAGAAGGGAATTGAGTGTAGTTGATGTACTATTTCTGGATACATTCAGATCTAGGTTGGGACTCTGGTTATGTTGCATTTTAATTACACAAATGGGCAAGTTACTGACCTTTCAGTTTAAACTTTTCTCATCAGTAAAATATGCTTCTTAATAGCACCTCAAAGGTATGATTAGTGAGCTTTATTGAGATAACCCATGTGAAGTCCTCTGTAAAGATTGCTTAGTATATATTAAGCACTAAATAGTGCTTAATTGTTATTGTGAAATTTCAAAGTTATAAAACCATGGCTTTATAAGAACACAGAAATAATAATAATAGTAATAGTAAAATTTTTAAGTAGGCTCCATGTCCTGCCCAGCATAGAGCCCAAGGTGGGGCTTGAACTCATAACCCTGAAATCAAGACCTGAACCCAGATCAAGAATCAGACGCCTAACGGACTGAGCCACCCAGGCACCCCTAACAGAGAAATTATTGATCTTAAATATTCCTAAATGGGACAGAAGTCCACCAAATTACCATAAGGGATAATTACCATAAAAGATAAATGAGTGTTCAGGGTTGGAATACCTTAAATGGCAGTTGATGGAGCATATTTTAAAATTCACATTTTGTGCTCTGTTCAAATGGTAGAAACAGTAGACAGCTGCTTTTAGCAGCCCTGCCTAGTGACCTGGCACAAAAGAAAATTGCTTGATATTCTAAGATGGTTGGAAGGAAATTAAAACCTAATGAAAGTGTTCATTGACAAGTTTTTCAATGTAAAACTTGAGTTTCCAGGAGATTTAATAGCCTGCCCCAAGTTTTGTAGGTGGCAGACCCAGGATTCCCGCTCAGGTCTAACCTGCCCCTACACCTCTGTCCCCTCTGTGACATCATGAGTTTAAGTGAACTTTTAACCTGCTTGTGGAAGGCACCTGTGTCTGTCAACCCAGGGCAGTTTCTAGAAGTGTGCTTAGCCTGGGGGCAGCAAGTGCCAGTGAGTTAACCTTTCAGGATAGCCCCGCAAACAGTGTGGGACGAGAGTTAGTGGTTAAATAGTCCAGCTTTACCACCTACGGTGACACAACTTTAAGGCATGTGCCGCAATGTCTCCGAGGTTCCCCAGCCAAAAGGAGCCTCATTTTCCACAGTGGTAGCCCCCATACCAAGCCTCTATACATTTTCATTTTCTTCCCCATTGTTTCTCCTCCATTTCCCTCACAGTACTTCCTAGGCTCAACTCCAAATAAAATGCCTGCGCCCACATCCTGGCTTTCTTTTGGAAGACTCTAACTTAAGATCCAGTGTATAACACGGTTGAACGTTGCATTGCGTTAGTAGAAGGAGCTGTGCATGCTCAGTGTCCTTGTTCTGAGGAGTTTCCTCTAAACCATTGCTGAACCAGTCATTCCATTGCACTTGCAGTGGAAATTCTGGAATGGATGATCCCTGTGGCCCACCCAGTTTTACTGCCATCATTCTATGGGTTTTATTATTCATCTCAATTCTTAGAACTTGTCCTTGGTAACCAAAAGAAGCCTGCAAGCTTGTGGTGGGTGAGTACGGGTCATTGAAGTAGCACATTCAGTCTTATGAGAAATAAATTGCATTTTTTTTTCAATTCAAAACCAGGTATAATCTTTAAACTATTTCCTTAGATAAGTCAGTTAAGATCACTGGGCCTATTCTAACAAAATGCATTAAGTTTTTAATAAAAAAAACTACACCAGATGGGATTTCTTTTGGTTCCAAGATGTATGATTTTAAAATTCCTCAGGATATCCAATTTTGAAAGTTTTAATATACTTTTTTACATTTATCTTTTTCTAATTTTAACATCAATCTGTGTTCATTGTAAAAAATTTGGGAATAACAGGCACTGCTGAAGTAGAAAACAAAAATAGTATTTTTTTTCTTTCCATTCCATTTTATTCCATTTCCATTCCATTTATACTTGTATATATAGATATAGATCGTCACATACACATAAATATACACATATATAAGTATGTACTTAAAGTTAGGATCAAGTTTATAAATAGTTTGTATCATTTGAAAAACTTAACATTGTCTCACTGTATTTTCCAATATTAATCAATATTCTTCAAACCATCCTACCCCACAATTGATTTGATCCTTTTTCCACTTGTGAGCATTAACCCCATTTCTTATATGTCACTATTATATTAAAAAATTTACAGAAATCTTTGTTTGAATTTCTGATTTAGAATAAATTTCTAGACACGGAATTACTGGCTCGAAGAGTAGGAGCAGCTCTGTTTCTCAATACATTTTGATTTGAAGAAAGTCAGCATATTCCAACTAGGAGCATATGAGGTAGATTTCTTTTCTTAATAAATAATTTTAATAGCATTGAAGAAAAAGATTTAAAAGTGAACCCCATAATTAGCTGAGTTGTAGAAAGCTGTGCCCAGTATTTTCAAGAGCTATGCATTCTAAAAAAGTCACTGTGAACACTGTTCTGAGCTTCCTTTACCATTGCTGTTGATGTAAGCCACAATTTAAATTTAATGTTCTTTCCCGGGGAGGACCCAATTAGGATGCACATCCTAAAAGCATTGTGGTCTGGTAGAATTGTGGGGAAGAATTTCTTATTCACACATTTTTGTTCATTTGAGGAGGAGGCCATGTTGGCGCTCGTTCTCTGTGACCCTGGAGGAAAGCAAGAGAGCGATGGAAGCTTGACCCTCTGCTTTGGGCCAAAAGAAAAAAAAAAAAAAAAAAAGACACAACTTGGTGTTGTACGAGCAGGTGGCTGAACATAAACCACAAATATGGAGTTACAAAATTTTCTTTCACTCTATAGAAAAAAAATTTGCTGATATCTCATTTGGATGTTTTCTTTTTTTATTACTATTATGCACAGAAAGTGGTACTTAAAAAGGCATAATCCATTGCTAAAGGCATTAGTTTCCTTTTACAGTTCAGGTGCAAATGCAATATGCCACGAATGACATGTTACCTTCCTCAATGTTTCTTCTAATAAACAGGGTAGGATAGTGGTCCACGGGAATTTCGAAGCTCTGAAATTGTCAACTGGGAACTGCAGTGAAGAGAGAGAGAGAGTTAAAACCACAGAAGGAACTGCAAACCCGGCTAACATAGTCCATTATTAAAGGAGACACTTTCCTACATGAGAATAAACTTACTAAATGATTCTCTCCTTCCAGCGAGGTATTTAAGGAACCACTTAAGTGCACAAAAAAATATTTTGTGGTATCAGAAAGCCTTTGAATGTTTCAGCTGAGAAATATAATAGCCACCTTTTTCAGAGCCACTCAGGGATTTTTCAGCAATTGGGTTTGAACCTATAGGCACATGTCATGTGGTGAGCTGTCCTCTGCAGGCCCCAAGTCCTATGCTGTAAACCTCAGTATTTTGTATCTCCACCCTTCTTCCCTCTGTCTGCTCTGTTTATGTATGTGGGAGAGGCCTGTTGAGTGTGGCTGATGTCTCCCAGCTGTGGCCTCTTCACTCACCCTAATTTCTTTCTCCATAGCTCATTTGGACCCAAGCAGTGGTGAAATTGCTGACTGGTGAGTGTGTCCTGCCACGGAAGCCATAGGCAAGACATGGCCATCACCAAAAGAGCATGAAGGATGGAAAACACCATCTGGACCGTGCAATTTAAATACCATAAACCTCTCTTTTTTCATTTAAGAAAAATCAGCCATGCAGCCTTTTGTTGCTTTCTGCTGTGGCCAAAAACCACTTAGGTTGCATTCCTCTGTTAGTGAGCGAGAAAGTCCAAAGGGACTCCAGAAGATGCATTGCCCTCTTTTCAAGTTTTATGTGCAGCTTTTTTTGGCCCATATCTCTGTGGACCTTTACTCTGCTCAGAGCATGGAAAGTGCCTCCCAACTGTACATCTGTCATCGATCACCCTGAGAGAGCTCACTAGGCTTCCTGGGAATTTGTGTTCCAGTTGTTGTTAGACCAGGAGAGTTTGTTTTCTGTTTATGTACAACCAATAACCAAAGAACAAGTGGGGCATTTTGGAGAGTTTATGGTCCTATGCATTTAGGGAAAAAAAAAATCACAAAAGTGCTCCTTTCTGATTCTTAACCAGATTTAGTCATTCATTGGCTTTTATTCCAGAGAGTTATGTTATTACATTTTTATTTTTATTTATTTATTTATTTAAAGATTTTATTTATTTATTTGACAGACAGAGATCACAAGTAGACAGAGAAGCAGGCAGAGAGAGGGGGAAGCAGGCTCGCCACTGAGCAGAGAGCCCGATGCAGGGCTCGATCCCAGGACCCTGAGATCATGACCTGAGCTGAAAGCAGAGGCTTTAATTCACTAAGCCACCCACATGCCCCGTTATTATATTTTTATTGTGGTATTTTAAAAAAGATTTTATTTATTTAGTTGAGGGGCACCTGAGTGGCTTGGATGGTTGGGCATCTGACTTTGGCTCAGGTCATGATCTCAGGGTCCTGGGATTGAGCCCCGCATCAGGCTTTCTGCTCAGTGGAGACTCTCTTTCTCCCTCCTCCTCTGCTGCTCCCTGTGCTTGTGCTCTTGCTCTCTGTCAAATAATTAAACTTAAAAAAAAAAAAGATTTTATTTATTTGAGAGAGAAAGAGAGTGAGCCTGTGCTAGCAGGGAGGGGTGGGGGCGGGGAAAGAATCTGAAGCAAACTTCCCACTGAGCATGCAACCTGATGTGGGGCTTGGATCTCACGACCTGAGCCGAAACCAAGAGTCAGATGGTTAGCCGACTGAGTCACCCAGGCACCCCAATAGTGGTATTTTATAACAAACAATGATTTGGTTGCTTTTTTTAAATTGACGTTTAAGATCGAGCTCTCTAGGGGCGCCTGGGTGGCTCAGTGGGTTGGAGCCTCTGCCTTCAGCTCAGGTCATGATCCCAGGGTCCTGGGATCGAGCCCCGCATCGGGCTCTCTGCTTGGCTGGGAGCCTGCTTCCTCCTCTCTCTCTCTCTGCCTGCCTCTCTGCCTACTTGTAATCTCTGTCAAATAAATGAATCTAAAAAAAAAAAAAAAAAAAAAAAAAAAAAAAAAATTAAAAAAAAAAAAAAAGATCGAGCTCTCTAGCCATGAGGGTAATTAAATAATGGTTTTCTCAGTGATTGGGTTCATCATAAATAGCATTCATCTCTGTTGAGGGAGGTAAGAGAAATATTGCCCTAAAGTAAGGACAATACTGGACTCAGGGTTAGAGATGCAGCTCTGTCACCAACCAGATGTGTGACCTGAAGGAAGTCACCTAACCTTTTTGACCTCAGTGCCCTCAGCTGTGAAAGGAGAGCTGATATCCTCTTCCTTTCTTTTCTATCATTGTGCTCAGTTGGCCCACATACAGTACATCATTAGTTTGACAATTCATTGGTTGTATATAACACCCAGGGCTCATCACATGTTGTGCCCTCCTTAATACCCATCAGATCTTCTTCTTTTCTGCAAACCCAAACTTCTTCCTAAATCTTCAGAAGGCAGGTTGAGGAAGAAAGTAATAATAAATAGTTGCCATTTGATGAGGCCTACGAAGTGCCAGCAACCTGGAAGAATGCATGAAATGCTCTACACGCATTGTTCTTTGCTGTCCTTAAAGGGAGAAGGTACTTCTTGTCCATTTATGACAACAACTGGAACACAAAGGTACTATCTTGTCCATTTATAAGTGATGAAATTGAGACGTAGAACATTTAAGGGATTCCCTAATGTCACAAGAGGTAGACCTGGAATAAAAAAAAGCTCAAGTCTCTCCAGGACCAAAGCCTGACTCATTATAATTGTTGAGCATTTATTATGAACACAGCAGTTTCAATACATTATCCCTTTAATATTCAGAATAACACTAAGTCTAATAGCATCATTCCTATTACGGAGAGGAAGGAACTGTAGCTTAAAAATTCCGATGCCTACTAAGAGTGACATGAAAGGTGTAGAGTAAGAGAGCCAGGATTGCTTCCTTAGCAGCCACGATCTTTCTGTCACATCAGAGAATACCTTGGACCTACTCCATGTTGTTTGATAACTAGCTAGCATTTTGTTTACTTTTAAATTTTGGCTTTGACTTTAGATGGGCATGTTTCAGTTTCTTAAGCCAAAAGTTAGGTAACGTCATGGAAAATGTTATTTATTCTCATCATCTTTGGACAAGACAATAGAACAAGTTTAGCTTAAGCTCCTAGACCCCAAACAAAACCTTGGAAGACCCAAAGGATTGACAGGTGGACTAGTGGGGAAGAGTGAAGTCACTAAGGTCAGATCCACGCTCTTCATTTTTCTAGAGTAACCTTCTGAAAGTCAGATAACTTACTATCTTGAAATCTGGAGAATATCACAGAACATCTGATCTCTCTCTTTCTCTCTCTCTCTTTTTTTTTCATGACAGTTCTTATAAAGGCACGAATGAAAGTGGGTATTGTATATTAGAACCTTATCAAGTGATCACTATCAAAAAGACTGCAGTGTGAATGTAATGCGTTAATATCAGTCAGAACTTGGCTACTTGGTCAACAGTTGGAGTAGTATTTATCTCTCATTGTTGACGGTTTCCAAACCCAAACAGAATCATTTGGGAAGTGTGAACAAACTCATATTCCTGGGCCCCCACTGGTTATCTTGAATAAGAATCACTAGTGGGTGTGCCCAGGGCACCTGCATTTCTAAAAAGCTCCCCCTGACGATACCGATATGCCGCCAGGTTGGGGAACCACTGAGCTAGGTTTGCAATCCAGCCCCGAAGCAATCTCTCTCTCTCTCTCTTTTTAAATTTAATTAATTTATCTTTTTCTCAGTGTTTCTAAGCAGTCTCTTGAAGGAAGTCTCTGAAAGGCAGTAGTGATGCTGTTCTCAGCTACATTTCTAAGACTTTGGTGTTTTAAGGAAGGCTTAATGAGAAAAGTCACCAGGAAACTCATTTAAATGCCACTTTTTAAGTCACAGAGAAATCCCCCCAATTTTTTTTTTTTTTGGCCTTGCTCAAAAGTATAATTCTTCTTCCATTTTTTTTCCCTTTTGGAGGAATAGGCACTAAAAATTTAGTCCATGCTTTCTATTTTCTGTTGGTGGAAGAGAGTGGAAACAAAGAAAATGTTTTGCTTTTCATTCTGAAAGTATGGTGCATTCCTTTTATGAAGAAACTTGGTTCAGAATGCACTGTAAGGAAAATTAAACATCAGTTTTCATGAATTCTCTTGAGAAATATGTTTTAGAAATGTGTGCACCATATATCAGAGTATTTTACTTCCTTTAAAGTCAAACCATATATTTTGATATGCTCTCAATTTAACAAAGTGCATCAGCTCTAAAGGACAAACATTTCGGTATTATTAATTTGCTTCAGATTTATAATGTCTTTTTTCCATTATGGATATGATTTAGGTTTTAATTTTTTTTCCATATTCTTCTTTTAGCAATTAAATAGGTTTGCCATGAGGTTTTTGTTTTTTTGTTTTTGAGTTGATGAGAAGGGCAAGAATTATATTTGGGTCAGTGTGTGCAAAGAAGGAATAGGAATCCTCTGTGGATTATAAAAGAATGAGTAGATTTTTACAAAATGAAAGGAGAAACTAATATTGCAGATGTTCAGGATAAAATCAGTTTCTGGAAAAAACGTTAAATCAAAGATTGTAAGTTCTATAAATTTTTGAAGTCATAGTATACTTCATTTAAAATAAAACTTTTTTCTCTAGCTAGTTATGGTTAGAGTTGTTTCTTATCAATTAAGTTAGTTAAGGAAGTACTAATGGCAGGCCTAAGAAAAAAAATTTCTTTTACTACTTTTTTTGTGAGCAGTTTGGTTTAGCTGGTGTGTCTTTTTCTAATAGCTGCATATTCCAAGATCAGTATCTAATTTATGTGTGAGAAACATACATTCTTTTTTTTTTAAAGGCAAAGAGAAAATCAGAATGTTATGCATCTATTCCATTGATTTCAGAAAAATAAACATACCGACAGCACAAAATGCTGCCAGAAGGATGAAGGCTAATGACTGTGGGTCTGTTTGCTTTTAATCATTTAAATTCCATCCGGGAAAAGTCCACTGGAAGGAATATTAAAATCCAAGCTGAAATTGTCATTTAGAATCAAATTCTTGGGAAAGCGAGTGGGCAGGGTAGAGATTGACTATAAATGGTGAATAATGTAACATTGATTTAAGATTTAACTGTATTTTATACTTTCCAAGAGGCCGTTTGGATCAGAGCATTTCTTGGGAGAAATCGTACCTTGTTTCCCAGGCCTGTATCTGCTCACAATTGGCTGGTGTGGTGATCACAGCACATCTTGGGTGTTCTGTGTGTGTCTGAGAAATGTTTCTCCAGTCTGCTCCTGGCTTGCCAGCCACATCGCCACAGAGCTGTGAATCAGGAAAGGAGATTTTACTGTGCTCAGAGCATATTCTCTCCTGTATATTCCTTAGCAAAGTGACCCAAAGATAATGTTCACCTTTAACTCGGGTGAATTATGTCCTTTTACATTAAAGACTTTCCTTTCCCTGAGCTTAATCAAAATACTTTTTAAAAAATTTTTTATTTTATTTATTTGACAGAGAGAAATCACAACTAGGCAGAAAGGCAGGCAGAGAGAGAGAAGGAAGCAGGCTCCCCGCGGAGCAGAGAGCCTGATGAGGGGCTTGTTCCCAGGACCCTGGGATCATGACCGGAGCCGAAGGCAGAGGCTTTAATCCACTGAGCCACCCAGGCGCCCCTCAAAATACTTTTTGATATGAGTTCTCATGCAAGAAAGTTGGCCTCACTTTGCTCCAGGGTCACATCCTCATCTAACCATAGCTAGCTTTTTTGAAAATTCTTAACCACCAGTCTGTATGGGTTATTCTAGGGAGAATAATCTCTAGATTATTCTAGGGAGCATGTTAGTCTAAGAAAATATTCATCCTAGCTACCAGTAAAGTCACTTATTAATTTATGTTCCATGATTGCAAGTGATATTTTCCCAGTAGGAGGACAACGTGGAAAAAGAAATGTTACGTCTAATGAATTCTGATCAATCTTGTGATGGATTATTTACCAAAAGGATGAACCCTGAATGCATAGAATTTTGAATTACTTGAACTACCTGAGGAACAGTTTTCCTCTGTGTTGGGATCTGGATGACCAGGCACCTTCTATTCTTTGCATGTGCTTCAGCCCCAAGTGAGCTTCCTAACTCAGCTCACATCCTTTGGATGTGTTCAAAGTCCCTGATGAGGACATGATTATTAAGCTAATATCTCAGCAAAATAAACCAATAAATCTGTGGAAATGACAAAATCAGCAAGGTCATGGTGCATCAGGTTTTGGGTTGGGCTTCTATTATTGAGTCATTAAGCACATGAGAATTTTCTGGACTGTAGTTATGCAGCGATTCTCTAAGTTTTCTGGGGATGGATGGATGGTCCCAGCAAAATCATGAAGAATTCACCTTTGATGAAAATATCACACTTGTGTAAGTTCAAGCCCTTACATACTGGAAATATATAGATAGAAATCTACATAGCTCTCTGTAGAGAGTTAAGTATTCATTGGAAAGAAGAAGAAAAGAGAACTTTGATGTCATCTACCCCCCCCCCCCCCACGGAACACTCCATGAAGGAGTTCAGGCACTAAGTCAGATCACAGAGCATTTTTAATGTTGAAGAAATTCTGTTTCCTTATTTTATAATTCCAGTGTTGGTGCATTCCAAGTGATGTGTTCCTTTTTTCTACAAAGCGAGACCTAAATGGAGTTACTGTGTGTGTGTGTGTGTGTGTGTGTTAAGAAGGGAGTCATCGTATACTAACTGTATAGTTAGGAGGTGAATGAATCTGGAAAGTCCTTCGTAGACTTAGCGACTAGGAAAAGTTTAAAAAAACATAATCACCATAGAAATAAAAGTAGAACGCTGAGATGGTTTGAGGTTTGTGAAAAATTTAGAAATTGATAAAGCATTAGGGAATCCTATCTTTTTAATGGAAATAAAAATGAAGCAAGTGGATAATGTGGCCAAAGATTCAGGGCTATGTTTTCCACTTTCAGCATTTTGGTTTCCTTATTTTTAGTGTAACAAATTATTGTGGTTAAGGCTTGGGTATTGGTATTAATGTTTAATGAAAGATATATTTTTCCCTTCAAATATATAATTTGAAAAGCCTTGCTGCACGCTTAGGTGTATAGTCTTATTACATTGAAGAGCCATTTTTTTTCCCCCAATAGAACACATCTGTGATTATTATATGATGGGAAAACGGTTCAGAGGAAAAGTGTTTTCCCTCAGTAGGCCTTTCCTGAACAGTCCTTCTGCTTGTATAGCCTTTGCTCTGGGAGGAGTTGTGGTAGGGAGTAGACCACACTTTATTTGATCTGTTCATTTGAGCGAAGATGCACTTCTTAAGTGACTACCTCTAACCAGAAAGAAAGACTATAAATAGTGTCTCTACTTAAAATGATATTCATAAAGATGGCCTATGCACTTAAAAGAAAGTAGGTGCTGAATAAATCTTCCAGCCTAGCTCCACACATGCCTGCTATGTATATACATTGTAACTATGGGATATAACCCCAAATAATAATAACTTGCTTTGTACTCATGACACCAATTGATTTATTTAGAAGAATAGGGAGGTTACAACAAACTAACTTCTTCTTTTGGGGTTTGTATATTTTGAAATGCTCTTCATATCTGCCTTTTGTTTTATGAAAATATACATTATTCTGCTCCTAAATGATCAGTTTTCTTCTTCCTCCAAAACTATTTTTTTTTTTCCCTTTGGAGAGGGAGAGAAAGAGAGAGTGTGCGTACATGCGAGCAGGAGGAGAGTGAGAGGGAGGGGAAGCCAACTTCACTCTCAAGCCAACTTCACTCTCAAGGCAGAGCCCGACTTGGGGCTCGATCTCACAGCCCTGAGATCGTGACCTGAGCTGAAATCAAGAGGCAGCTGCTCAGCTGAAAGAGCCACTCAGGCACCTCTCCAAAGCTATTTTTGATTCCACAATATTCTGAAATAAAAAATCAGGTTGAAAATTAAGTAATTATCGTTACCTTACAGAGGGTATTGGTTCTGAGGTGACGAAGCATATAGTTCTTTTAGGGGGTGTGGTTTAAGCAAAACACACACACACACACCCACATATGTATATCTATCTCCTTTTGAAGAGCAGATAGAAATATCAGAATAGGGGTGCCTGGGTGGCTCAGTGGGTTAAAGCCTCTGCCTTTGGCTCAGGTCATGGTCTCAGGGTCCTGGGATCGAGCCCCGCGTCGGGCTCTCTGCTCAGCGGGGAGCCTGCTTCCTCCTCTTTCTCTGCCTGCCTCTCCGCCTACTTGTGATCTCTCTCTGTCAAATAAATAAATTAAAAATTAAAAAAAAAAAGAAATATCAGAATACATGACTAGTCTCAGGGGAAGTAGCAGGCAGAATGATGGCCCCCAAAGATGTCCCTGTCCTAATTCTCACAGCCAGTGAATGTGTTACCTTAAACTGTGAAGATTAATTAAGGTTGCAAATGGAATTAAGTTTGTTAATCAGCTGACTTTAAAAAAGGGAGATTAGATTAGATTATTCAGGTGGGTCCAATGTAATCAAAAGGATCTTTAAAAGTGAAATGGGCGGGGAAGGAGTTCAGAGTGATGTGACAGGAAAGGAAATTGACCCACCACCACTGGCTTTGAAGATAAAGGGAAAGGCCACAAGCCACAGAACAGAAGTGGCCTCCAGAAGCTGGAAAAGGCAAGGAAACAGATTCTCCCCTAAAGGGACTGCATTCTCCCCTAGAGTATCTAGAAGGGAACACAGCCCTACTAAGTGAGATTTTAGCCTTGTGGGACCCATTTTGGATTTCTGACCTACAGAACTGTAAAACTGTGAATTTGTGTTGTTTGGTGCATTGGGTAATTTGTTACAGCAGCAGTAGTAGCTGAACACAGGTGTCTCAGTTTCAGATCTGGCTTCGCTAATTCATTTCTCTCAGGTGTGATGTGAATGGACTGTGATTTAGCTAAAGGCGAAGGTACTAGTATTCATCTTCACCCCCTCCAATAACTGGCACATTCTTAGCACAAAGGCATTCAGAGTTGGTGAATATGTCCATGAGATTTATAGACCTCATCCTTGGCTACATGCTCATAAGATTGAGCTGCACATTCAATTTCTTAATAGATTTTGGAAATATGTTTAGTGGCTTTACTTACACTAAACTGTACAACTAAATGAATTATATTTTCAAAAAATGTATTTTAAGTTGAAATAATTTTGTCCCACTCTATCAACTTATGGTTGGCTAACTGGCAAGGAAAACAATCCATTTCTAAGACCAGTGAGTTCACATTTTGTGTTTAGCTATGTAAATATAATGAGGAAGGGAGGAGGGGAGTTAAGGAGAAAGAGAGAGAGAGAGCATGCAAAGGGGGAGGGAGAGAGAGAGATAGATTGATTCTCCAAAGATTTGACAATTAATATCCTAACCCCAGTCAATCTTGGCGGAAAAATACTAAATTATGCAGTACCAGTTGAGGAATAGTTTTGCTGTCAAAAAGCTTGTACTTGTTGTGATTGAATGTGATTCAGGTAACCCCAGTGGAATGGTAAAGTCAGATAAAGCTGAGATTTGACTGGGTTTGCATGACCAATAACCTTTCCAATTTAATAGAATAAATAGTGCCTCTATGTGTGCTTACCATATTGACATTATCTATAGGAGAGTGAATTATTTTTGAAGGAATGGAAGGATTTTCTGAAATCATATTAGAGAAGACCTGTGACATGATAGCATTTGATCATCTGGATTTAAATATATCAAATGTAGGGTGTGAAAACCTGCTAGGATTAGCCCAAGTTTTAGGTAATGGTTCCGTCTTGCTGTTCTTGTATGATAATGATGTTCCACTGTACAGTTTATGAATGGAATCTAATATAATCTAATATAAAACTGCAAGATTAAAGAAAATCCTGGTCATTTAGAATTTTTCTTCATTTTTAAGTCATTAGTTCATTATGTGTACATGTATGTATCTAAATATTTTTCTCATGGTAATTTCGCTAGTAGATTAATAATATCAGACTTTTAAAGCATTTACAGAATTGACATAATTTTTGAGCTTTGCAAAATCGTATTTGGGAAAATGTGTCAAAGCCATCAACAGAACTGATTTGGAATGTATTGTATTTTGGAACGTAAGGTATTTTTTAGCATTACAAACTACAAATTAGAAGAAAGAAACATGCCAAGTATTTTAGCTTTTCTATACAGGCAAAGATACACGTTGGGTCACTGACTATCTGGAGGGGATATAGTTGCTGGCCCAAACAATGTGCCTTAATATTTTGTGACTCACTGACTCCTTTAAAATTTCAATGAAATCCATGGTCCCTTTCCTTAGAAAAAGTACACATACATACACATGTACACAAACATATTTTTATATTATGCACTTTTCCAGAAAGCTTATATAGATCCTGAATCCTATTCATGAGCTTGCAAGGGTAAGAACTTGTTCTTTAAAACATCGTGACTTTCTTGTCTGGACTATACTAAGACAATCACCTTGAACTTTGGTTTCTCAGAAGACTCCAGGAATGTGGCACTTTCGTATTCTAAGGAATGAATTATTTTGGATGTACCATAATTTAAAATTTTAGCCAGTTGATGACCTAACGTCAGGTAGACCCACGTAATTATTTCTGCTCAAGGTCAGGGTTTTAAAGAAAGCAGAAAGTTTTAGATGGAAAGTGGATTCTAGGACTCAGAGTAAAGAATTCAGACAAAACCAAAGATTATAAAGTGGAAGCAGATTCTGATTTCCCCAATGGGGTTGATGAGTAAAAGTTGATGAAGGTAGGAAAGAACAAGAGTGGTCTTTACTGCTACGTCATCAAGGCCGGCAGGGTTGTATGTACAGGAGGTCTGCCTGGAGGTCCTAGAGGTACTGGGGGAGGTCCCCAGAACCTGGACACCAAAGTACTGGGCCATGGATTTAGAAAATGATTGATCAAGAGATATGGGTGAAAGGGTTGGGGAATGACTATGCAATGTCAGCATTATGGCTGACTTGGTCTTGAAACTTGATCTTTGGACTTAGGTGATTTTTTTTTTTTTAATATACTAATAATATTTATTTTTTTTTTTCAGCGTAACAGTATTCATTCTTTTTGCACAACACCCAGTGCTCCATGCAAAACGTGCCCTCCCCATCACCCACCACCTGTTCCCCCAACCTCCCACCCCTGACCCTTCAAAACCCTCAGGTTGTTTTTCAGAGTCCATAGTCTCTTATGGTTCGCCTCCCCTCCCCAATGTCCAAAAGACAGCTGACAGAATGGGAGAAGATATTTGCAAACGACATATCAGATAAAGGGCTAGTATCCAAAATCTATAAGGAACTTAGCAAACTCAACACCCAAAGAACAAACAATCCAATCAAGAAATGGGCAGAGGACATGAACAGACATTTCTGCAAAGAAGACATCCAGATGGCCAACAGACACATGAAAAAGTGCTCCACGTCACTCGGCATCAGGGAAATACAAACCAAAACCACAATGAGATATCACCTCACACCAGTCAGAATGGCTAAAATTAACAAGTCAGGAAATGACAGATGCTGGAGAGGATGTGGAGAAAGGGGAACCCTCCTCCACTGTTGGTGGGAATGCAAGCTGGTGCAACCACTCTGGAAAACAGCATGGAGGTTCCTCAAAATGTTGAAAATAGAACTACCCTATGACCCAGCAATTGCACTACTGGGTATTTACCCTAAAGATACAAACATAGTGATCCGAAGGGGCACGTGTACCCGAATGTTTATAGCAGCAATGTCTACAATAGCCAGACTATGGAAAGGACTTAGGTGATTTTTATGCATCTTCTCTGATATTGGGACAAAAGGCAGGCTGGGTTGATCTCACGAGGAGGAGTAAGTCTGCAAATCTGGCAGGGGTAGAAAAGCAATGCTAATCTGGGTTCTTTGGGAAAAGCACATGCATTTATATGGTCTATAGGTATCTAAATAAAATCATTAGCAGGCAAATTCTAGCATGACCTAATGCTACTTACTCTATGGAAATCTTCTGGATTGCTCCTCTTTCCCTAATTAAAATTGTGATAATGTGACTGAGAAAGATGGTTCAAATCCCCAGTAGAATTTCTGATGACCTTTGATAACTTTCATCTTCGAAGATTTTTTTGTGAGTTCTTGAAAGATTTCATCAGGAATTCGGGTTCTCCACTCCAAGACTTTGTGGCTATTCTTTGATCTTGTTCTGGCATCAACCCAAACATGGAAATTTGCCTCTTTCTTTACTTTGCATGCACACACACACACACACACACACACACGCTCACGCACGTGCACAAACACACACACTCAAATGTCCACAAACATTAGCCATTGAAACAAGGCTTTGTAGTGTAAAGCTGACTTTGCTGATGGTTTTAGGACATGAAGGTTAATATATTTCAACAATTCAATTGAAACAAAATGTTCAAAAGTTGGTGTGGACAACAAATAAGGGCATTTAGGAGAAATCTAGCCTTTTCCCTCCATAAACCAAGCCATAGATGGAGCATGGAGTTGTGTCTGCCCACAGGAAGGGTAGCCTTTTAAAACTCATGCAAAGACACCATGCCATCCACTTACCAGCACTTTTACTGACCCTATCCAGAGGTGGCATCTTTTCTGGCTTTGTACAAGGTTCCATATGGACTAGCTGCCGTTCTGCCTGTGTTAGAGTCTTTTAGCTACTCTGCCATATTGTTTAGGTCTCCTGAAGAGCACTGGAGGCAAACTCCATGGGTTTGAATCCCCAGCTCGCTACATACAAGCTGTGTGACAGTGGGGAAGTTATTGAATCTACCTGTATCTCGTTTTTCTCTTCTGTAAAGTTGGAATAGTAAAGCTTCTACTCGCTTTATAGGGTCATTGTGAGGACTAAGTGACATATAAGCATGTAAAGTGCTTAGAAACGTTGTCTAGTGCATAGTGCTCAATAAAGGCTAGTCATTACTATTCTCCTAAATATGTCATTTATGCAATAAATGACAATATTTTATTCACATAATAACATTTCTAGTAGTTTCATGTTACTGACAGAATAAAGTTCCAACACTTCAACCTGACATTTAAAGTCTGCTCACCACATCCCTTCATCCCTCTTCTTTGACATATGATGAAGGGTCAACGTTAGCCACATGGTTTGCTCCTGGACAGCCCTATCTCACTGTTCACCCCTAACTCTAAGTCTCCTCTCATGTTGCTGGATACACCTGATAGTACAATTCACGTGATACATTCTCAAAAGGCCTTTTACAAATGCATGTGAAGGTCAAAGAAAATATTTCCTTCCCCAGGACTGAAAGAATGAAGGAAAGAAGAGGAGAGAAATCCAAGCATTCTTTAGCTGGTAGTCCATGAGAATTGAAATCAAAGGCTGAGTTTGGGGTCTTCGTTATCTTTGAATACAATACGCCCACCAGAGTATGTCTACTTGTAAACAAAACTACAAGGCAGATAACCTCTTCTAGTTCCTTTTTTCTAACACTTTTCACCTAAATTAAGGAACCAATGTCTCTCCCGGAAATAGGTGGTTTTCAGTGAGGAAGAAAGCCTAGAAGAGCTGATTTTACTAAGAGTGACAATTTAGATTATAGCAGGAGTGTGGTGTGTCATTTTTTTTCTAAGTTGCCTTCAAATTTCACCCTTTGGGGAGTTACTTAATTTGTGGGAACATGAGCATAGTTTGAATGTTAATTAAGAAAAGAAGAAAATGAAAAGATGAAAGAGGAAGGGCATCCTGACCCCTACTGTTTATTTTCCTGCTCATGGTGGTTGTACTACTACTTCAGACTATTTAATTGGCCCTTTTTCCATTCTTATGATCTAGTTCCTTCTGCTTTGTGACTGTCACTTTGGTATGTGAGAGAGGCTAAATGCCATTGATTTCCTTCTCTAATTTTGGTGATTATTTCTACACCCAGAGGAAAAAAATCATCTGAGAGGCAATCCTAAAGGCTGCTGACAAACTGGCAAGGCACTCAAGAGAGCAGATGATGCTACAGAGAAGGTTTTGTGTGCCCATGGGTAAATGAAATGGTTGGCTTATCTGACCTTTTGCTTTTGAAGCTGGCATCTTGACAAAGCATCACACGGCTAAGCAGGAGGGCTTCATGCTCTGACCAGGAGAGACACTGGGCCGTGCCACTCCTTAAAACACTCAATTGGTGGGGCGCCTGGGTGGCTCAGTGGGTTAAAGCCTCTGCCTTTGGCTCAGGTCATGATCCCAGGGTCCTGGGATCGAGCCCCGCATCGGGCTCTCTGCTCCGCAGGGAGCCTGCTTCCTCCTCTCTCTCTGCCTGCCTCTCTGCCTGCTTGTGATCTTTGTCTGTCAAATAAATAAAAAACAAAACAAAACAAAACAAAAACCACTCAATTGGTAACCATAAAAAAGAATGAGATCTTGCTGTGTGCGATAACATGGATGGACCTAGAGGGTGTTAGGCTAAGTGAAATAAGACAGAGAAAGACAAATACCATATGATTTCATTTCTAGGTGGGATCTAAAAAAGCAAAACAAACAAACAAAAACAGAATCATAAATACAGAGGACACACTGGTGGTTGCCAGAGGGGAGGGGTTTGGTTGATGGGTGATTAGGTAAAGAGGATTTAGAGTTACAAACTTCCAGTTATAAAAGAAATAAGTCATGGGGGCAAAAAGCACAGCAAAGAGCATAAAGTTAATAGTATTGTAATGTTCTATGGTGACAGGCAGTGATTACACTTATCGTGGTGAGCATAGTGTAATGTATAGAATTATTGAATCACAATGTTTTACACCTAAAAATTATTGTAACATATGTGAATTAGACTTCAATTAAAAAAAAAACTTACTGTGCTGAAAGGAGGAGACCTATTTTCTATTCTGCTCTGTCAGTAAGTTTTTCGACTGCTCTCCATCATAGTTTTTCATCTGTAAAATGAAGGGTCATTCATTGAAATAACCCGGCATTGTTTTAAGTGCCTGGGATAGGTCAGTGAACAAAACTGACAAGATTATTGCTCTTGGTGTGTTGGGGTGGGGGGGATACAGGGAATGGAGACAGTCAACAGACACATAAATTAATACAGAAGAAAATTCCAGATACTGGCAGCAGCTGTGGAGAGAAGAGCACTGGGTGGGATGCAGAAAGTGACTAGAAGAGGTGGATTAAGGGAGGTCTCTTTGAGGAGACAAGCATTTAAGCTGTACTTGAATGATGAGAATGAGTCATGCCATAGGGCAGCAGTTCCCAGAGAGAAGGCACAGTTGGTACGAAAAAAGACTAGAAGGCAACAATTAGGTGAGTGTCTTTGAGATCCTGGCAGAATGCCAGGGTGAGGAGACTGAGAGGAGACTGACAAGAGATGTGATTAAAGAGGTGGGCGGGGGCCAGGGAAGACTTCGCTGATACTGTGAGGGGTTTGAATTTATTCTCATCGTGGTGTAAACCCATTGAAGCAGCATTGTCCAGTGGAAATATAACACGAGCCACATATGTAATTTTAAAATGTTTAGTAGCCACGTTAAAAAAGTAAAAGAAATAGGTAAATTAGATTCAGTAAGTGTTATTTAACAAAGTATATAAAAATATCGTTTCAACATGTAGTCACAATTAAAATTATTGAGATATTTTACACTCTCTTTTTGAATTAAGTCTTTGAAATCCTTGTGTATTTTACATTTATAGCACATTTCAGTTTGGATGCCAAATTCTCATTGGAAATAATTGATCTACATTAGGATTTCATAAAATTTACATTTGAGATGGTAGATTCACATACCCGACTTGCTTCAAACACTTAAATGCTTTCCAATAATTAAATCCAGAATCAGTCTTTAAATTTAGAATAATCAAAATTAAATAAAATTTAACATTCAGTTCTTCAGTCGCACTAGACTCAAGTGCTCAATAAACATGTGGCCGGTGGCTGCCATATTGGATGGATGAGGACTGGAGGGTTTCAAGCAGTGAATGACAGGATTTGATTTAAAGGACCACTGGTTGCTGTGTGAAGAAATGAGTGTGGCAAAGAAAGTATAGGTATTGGGAACTGATTACACGGAGGTCAGCAAACTTTTTCTGTCAAAGGTCAGATAGTAAAAAGGAGCAAGATAGTAAATATTTTAAGCTTTGTGGACCTTGTAGTCTTTGTTGTACATAATTCTGCTATTATAACACAAAAGCAGCCATAGGTGATACATGAAAGAATGAGCATGGTGGTGTTCTAATAAAACTTTATTGATGGACACTGGAATTTGAATTTCGTATGCTTTCACATGTCATGAAATATTAACACTTTGATTTTTTTTTTTCTTTTACAATCATTTAAAAATGTAAAAATGATTCTTTGCCTACAGGACATACAAAAAGAGGCAGCAAGTGGAATGAGCTGGTGTTTGCTGACCCCCCCAAATCAGGGGTATTTGGGAGGAACCCAAGGGGGAGGTGATGGTGCTGGGGAGTTGCAGCAGTGGGAAGAATGTGATTCCTGTGGTTGGACTTGATGATAGTCTCGGGTTGGGAGCCAGGACAGGGAAGAGTCAAGAATGAAGGCATTAGGCTTCATTTTGAGTCTGACTAGATGGTTTCTAAATTGTCTTTAGCTCCAGCAGTTTGTGATCTATGATTTTTAAGTGGAATCCACTTTTTGACCAGAGATTGGAATGGTACTCTACCTCCTCCTTGAGTGGATACATTCCAGTATCTGGAAATTATAAACCTGGGAATTTTCTCTGATAAAGGATTATTGTATATTTCAGCTCTTTCCTGACAGCATCATTAAGCAATTTTATAATTTTTAATTTTTATGTTGTGGAATTTCATGGATCGCAAGATAAACTTTTGTACAAAGTATACTTTTGTACATGTACCAGTGATATGCTTCATTTCTGTATAGCTATGATAGTGTTTAAATGGATTAAACTTGCTTGTTTTAAAACAAGTTCTATGGGAACTCTGAATCATTTAGGTCCTTCCCTCCCCTCTTTTTGTTCTGTCCTATTGTAGTTATCCCTGGGGAGCAAAGTTTTCATGGATTAAAACAGCAATTGATTTTTATTCTTAGCTTTTATTTGAATGTATCCTTTCACCTCAGATATATTATGCATCACCAAAGAAACTCATAAATTATAGACTAAGCAAAAGTTAAAATTAGATCTGAGTGTGGTGTAATGCCCAAAGGAAACTATTTGAAAAGGTTACAAGCTGTCAAAAAACAATTTGTATGGCTAAAAGCCACACAGTTAGATGCTGTTAATGGAGTATCAGCAATGATTATTTGGGCATTGGTTGCTTATTACGTCTCTGTGGCAACTAATCAGTGTATTTCTTTGGAAGCCAGAGACAGCCGGAATTCGGCACCTCTAATAACAAAGAAGTGTGTGGTCGAATGTGTTTTTCCACATCAAACAAACCGCACCTCTTCTCTCTCCAGATTTTAATAATTCCCCACCCTTCCCAAATTGTCATTGGTGCTGATTGCAAGAATAAAGACTGGTTACTTCAGTGAAAGGATCATAAAGTCAATCATGTGGATAAAATTACTGAGCCATCCAGCCAGCTGGTCTCTATTTGGCCCCACTTTGGTTCATTAGTTTATGGGGCGAATTCACTCCATATTTAAGGAAAGCAAAAGCGGCATCAAAACTCGTTTGTAATTAATTGCAGCTTTTTAGAAAGGAATGCATTTGCAAATGAAGAATATGGAATGCCAGATCCTGATTTCTGATTATGTTATGCATCTGTCGAGAATGCAACTTTCTTTTGTGTTTATGTTAACGCTGGGTATAGGTTAGACACTTTTTCAGACCCTTACCACTACTATCCGTGTTTTCAGAGTTTCTCCTTGCCAACTGCAGAAACTTTAAAATAGCGCATCATTGATTGGCGGGATCCTGTGCATCTCCAAACAGTATAAGAGTCATTCGAATGCCTGGCCATCTAATCTGGTGCCTGTCGCAATGTATTGTCATTCAGGTGATTAGATGGGCTTGTGCAACTGTAAGCTGACGTTGAAATGACAATACATCACAAAAACCTTGCGATTTCCACGCTTTGTTAGTGGCAAAATGGCTAATGTTAATTACTGGGGCATTTAATGGACCCAGAAATAACAAATACATGATTCTCTTGATTTGGAAACCTTTTACAAAAGGACATAAAAGCAGTCAAGCAACTCTGGAGCTGTGCCTCGACACATCTAACTCCTCATAAGGACCAAAGGAAGGGCAAAGGACACAGATGCTTTTAAACAAAAGGAACCCAGTAGGACAGAGCACTGATACTTAATGCTAGCTCTCGTAAACACAGAAAGGAAAAATCTGTTGAACGAAGAAGCCAAATGTCATAAATATGCCTCCCTATGTCAAAGACTGGAATTAGTTCTCACAGAACACAACAGGCGAAGGCAAAACAGAACTTCAGTTGGCTACTTCTGGTGGAAATAATCCGCCCCAGAGTAAGTCAAGCCACTGACAAAAGCATTTCTTTGGAAGTGATGGGTACTTGGGACAGGAGCCCTGTGGCTACAGAGCAAAAGCTCAAAATGTGTTTGGAGGGTTGTCCAAGTATGCAAATCCCTACCAGATGCCATGAGACACGAGGGCCACAGGACTCATCGTGACATTTGGACCACCTTTGGACCATATCTCATCTCCTTCCAAGTCCTGCCCCACCTGAACTTGCAACAAATTACCCACAAACTGAAAGTTAAAGAAAAAGTCAGCAACATGTAATTGGACCCTAGGAAAACGAATTTGTTTCAGATGAGGGTGTCTCAAGACCCTCATTTGACATGAGGAGACTCAGGCCCAGAGAAAGGAAAATGGTGAAGGAACTTACTCAAAATTACATACTTAGTTAGTCAGTTGGGGTAATTAGCAGAGTATTTTACAAAATGACTTTAATATGTGTTTTAACTAATCTTTCAAAACAAAATAAAAAACCAAACAAAACACAAAAACTTATGAGGTAAGTAGAGAAGGTATTATCTTCAAAACATTTCAGGTAAAGGAAGTGAAATCTGGAGAAGTAAAGTAATTTGCCCAAGACCATCTAGCTAGGAAGTCCTGATCCCTTCTATATAGTTCTTTTTGACTCTCTGAGCTTTCCATTACTATAAATTGCCTCCAGATTTAAGTTCCTTTTTCTTCCCATGTAGTAGCCAAGCATAACGAAAAGCTAAAGCATGAGGAAAGAAAGAAAGGAACAAAGGAGTAGAATTAGCTTTGTGTCTAATTCCTCAGATAATAGCTTTCTCAATTAGAGTACATATGCTGAATACCTCCCGAGCATATCAGTTGGGGAGAAAAACCTACAACTCTGATAATACTTCATAGATGAGCCAGTCTTTGCATTCTTTGAGCCTATTTTCCCTCTCTTAAGGTCCCTCAATATTCCTCCTCCCAAATCCCCTCAAAATTAATACAGGCTCAATAAAGTAAAAATGAATTTTTGCTTTCAAAAAATGACATAGGGCCCTAAGAAATGTATCCTGTCAGAAATGCAATTTTAATGGCCTAAGTTATATAAATGACATATAATAAAACATTATAATTACCTATTATTTACATGTGTGTTCTAAGAATTACTTAAAATTAATTGGGAGCAGGATTAACAATTTTAATCACTTTATGAAATATTCATGAGCATTCATAAAATCCACAAGGCTTTTCTTTAATGAATTAATGATATGTAATATCTTTTCACAGAATTTAAGGGCAGAAAAACCCAATTTGATAATGCAGTGTAAGGTTCTGAAGCTACTCTCCATCTCGCTGAAGAAATGACTGCGGGCACATTGTTCTTAGGGGTCCATTCCATCCATTGGGACACTGTGAGTCTTTTCCACTTTTGATCATGAACCAGGTTCTCCCAGCTGAATCTATTTGATGTGACAAAAACCATAGCCAGAATACCTTTGCAGATAGTACTTATAGTTTCTAAAATATGCATTCTGATGCTAGGGGCAGGAAATCACAGCCACTGTGTAGACCACTCTGAGCACTAAGCTGAAGGAATATCTAGAATCTCAGGGCAAGATCTGAAATTCTTTCTTTCTATAATGGAAGTGAGAGAGAGTCAAGATGAGGTGGTTGGGGTTAGTCATCTGGAAGGGGACAACTCACTATGTGAATATGGGGGTGCTGAAGTATATTCTTGGTCTTTTTTTTTTTTTCTTTTAAGATTTATTTATTTTGTTTGCAAGAGAGAGAGCTGGAGAGGGGGAGGGAGAGAGGGAGAGACAGAAGCAGGCTCCCCACAGCTGATCAGGGACCCCCCTCACAGGGCTTGATCCTAGGAACATGGGATCATGACCTGAGCCAAAGGCAGATGCTTAACCAACTGAGCCACCCAGGTGTCCAGAGTATCTTCTTAAGTCTTAATTGTTTGTGTTCTCCATCCACCCCTACACTTTTCCTCAAATGCTGCAGGGAGGCACCAACTATAACCAGGACTCAAGTAAAATAAATGAGATAATTAAATCCTAACATGTTGTCAAGGAAATATTACTGGCAAAATGGGGGAGATTGTTTTTATCTTTTCCAGTTTTGTAACCCTGGCATTTATTATATAACTATAGTTAACCCAATTAACTATAGTTAAATAAGACATGATGCTTTGTCTATAAGTTGAGTCTAAAATTTTACAGTTAATAAAACAACCTTTATAATATGATAATGATGTGAATTGTAGAATGCAATAGTATAAATGAATGCGCAGAAAAAAACTATAATGAGTTCTATGTCACTAAATCCCTATGAAGGAAAATAGCAGAATACATGAAGGGATGGCAGATTCTCTGTTAGATTTCTTTCGCTTTTTTCACTTCCTTTCACTCATACTCAGTTGCTAGAGTTTCCTTTTACTTAGGTCATCAACTAACTTGTGTTTTTCATTTTCCTTGAATATCCTTCTCAGTAAATGGTGTTTATAGGAGTGGGTTGGGTATGTGGTAAGTTTTCTGACTTCCTGACTGAGAATTTTTTCCTTTTGTTTTTACACTTGAGTAGAAAATCAGGAGTTCAAAATTATTTCTCCCCAGGCCATTGGAGGAACTGATCCATTGTTTACAACATTCCACAACAATTCAAATTATCATTCTTTTCTATGAATCTTGGTTTTCTTGCTGTTGTTTTTTTTGTTTTTTAGTCTCCTTCAGTTCACAGAATTTGTTCTCTTTGTAAAAAATGATTTCTTTTACCCCTTTGCCTCTCTCCAACTCTTGATCTCTTGCTAGATGGATGTTGGATAGCCACATCTTTTAACATTTTACCCATCATTTTCATCTCTTTTTCTTTTTGCTCTCCATTCTAGGAAATGATGTCTATTCCGTCATCCTGATCCACCAGTTTGGTTACAGCACTCTGGTTTCTCTTATTTAGTTTGTACACTAAAGTTTTCATTTGTCACCCATACTTCTAATTATCTCTTTATTGTCTATAATAATTTAATGTCTTATGTATTTTTTTCTTATTGTGGTCTATTCTAATTTTATGGACCTACTGACTTCTTTATTTTCTCTGAGGAAATTAATTAGAATTCTCTTAAAGTATTTTTCTGCTTCTTCAAAGGTCAGATTTTTTGTTTGTTCACTTTCATTCTTCTCGTTGATGCCATTGACTTTTTCTCAATGGCCCCTGCTCGGTGATTCTCAGTTCATATTTGGAAATGATGGGCCAATGTAACTGATAGGGATTAATTAAAATGAATTGACTCTTTAGTTACAAATAGCAGCATGTAAACACACTTTAGTACTATGATTGGTTATATTTTCTTTAGTAAAATTCAAGAGGAAATAGAATGGGAGGGCGGAAGATATGAAGGGAAGGCAGCTCATCTAAAGGAACAAATATTTCCGACTCCAGCTCCAGGTATCTCTGAAATGTTTGTCCCTTTAGATGTGACTTGAAACTATAACCAGCACACTGCATATTACAAATGACAAAACAGGCAGGGGGTTAAATGACTTGGCAAAAACAGTAATTATGATTTTCTTTTTGCATCAATAATTTAGAAAGGAAACACATTATACATTTCTTTGAAGCCACATTGACCTTGCCCCGCATGTGGATTCATCTTTCTAGAAGGTGATACTGAGATGATGAAGTACCCTGAGATGAGGGTGGATATGGCATCTTCAAAACAGAATTCAAGAGACATCCGCGTCTCATATAGACCACACTCAGAAGGAGATAGAGGCTGACCAATGACCACTGTTTTGCAATTTCTAAAACGTAAAAGTAAATTACTTAGAACAAGTGGCCAAGTTTCTTCCAAACTTGTATTGCATCTCATCGTGTGAGTTCAGGTTTCACCTTTAGAAGCAGCAACTCTGTCTTTCATTTTAAGATGATGTGAACAATTCTATTATCAAAGATGGCCAAAAAAGAGAAAGAGACTCAGGTTTTGCGCGTATGAAGTAGGACGGCTGTAGACGGGCATCCTGGCTCGGTCATGCATTAACTGATTTATTGTGTGTAAATTGCTTAGCCATTCTGAGCTTCAGTTTCCTTATCAGTAAAATGATTATTCAACAACACTTACCTTATAGGGTTGTTTAAAGATTAGAATATAGGAATTCATTAAATAGTAAACTGTATTCTTCTTAGAATAGTCAGTTGAACAAGCACTGAGTGTTTATTGGGTATAAGATTAGGCCTTAATCCTTTAATTGAAATATATAGCCAGCAGAGTTTTAGGGAACTGAATCACTTGGGAAGATAATGCAGCCTATAAAGTATATGTGCCATTCTGCAAAGTTTATAAGTCTAATCATGATTCTTAAATTGGCACATGAAGAAAAGACAAATGAAATGCTATGAGTAATGTTTTAGATTCTTACTAATTTAACAGATTGTTAAGTGGGATTTACTTTGTGTCCTGGAGTCTTGGGTGGGACCCAAAAGATGAGGAAATCAGTGAAAAGGCTGCCCATTCTAGGAAAAGAGGCTAGGCTCCATGTGTGGGACCAACCTTTCTCTTCTAGTCTGTAGAAGAGAATTCTACAGAGGTTTTTTTTCATTTGGTTTTTTGTTTGTTTTCTGTTGTTTGTTTTTGAGACTTCTACAGAGTTTGAAGGAAGCAGGTGAGGATATACTTTTTAACAAAGCTCTATGATTGTGGTACAATTCATAACACATAGAATTCACCAGTATAACATGTATAATTCAATGGCTTTTGCATCAATAATTATATTAGAGGGGCGCCTGGGTGGCTCAGTGGGTTAAAGCCTCTGCCTTCGGCTCAGGTCATGATCCCAGGGTCCTGGGATCGAGCCCCGCATCGGGCTCTCTGCTCTGCAGGGAGCCTGCTTCCTCCTCTCTCTCTGCCTGCCTCTCTGCCTAGTTGTGATTTCTCTCTGTCAAAGAAATAAAATATTAAAAAAATAATAATTATATTAGAAAGGAAGCACATCATAAATTTATTTGAAGCCACAATGACTTTGCCTTGCACGTAGATTCATCTTTCTAGAAGGTGATACTGAGATGCTAAAGTACCCTGGGATGAGCGTGATATGGTTCAGTGGCTTTTAATGTATTCAGAATTGTGAAGACATCCCAAGAATCCATGTAAAAACATTTTCATTGCCCCCAAGTGAAACTCGTCAGCCCCTACCTATCACTGTAGATCCCCACCTGCCCTTCCCAACCTACTAATCCTAGGCAACCCCTAATCTACTTCCTGCCTCTATTGATTTGCCTATCCTGGATGTTTCATATGAACAGAATCATACAATTTGTGGTGTTTTATGAGTAGTTTTTTCACTTAGCATAGCATTTTAAGTTTCATCCATGTTGGAGCATGTATCAGTAACTCATTTTTTTAATTAGCTAATACTATTCCATTGTATAGGTACATTTTACTTATCCATTCATTAATTGATGGACATTTAAGTTGGGGTTACTTTTGGCTATTACGACTAATGCTGCCATAAACAGTTATATACAATTTTTGTGTGTGTTTGCGTGCACATGTTTTCATTTCTCTGGGGTATATACCTAGGAATGTATTGCTTGTTAGAATGGTAACTCTATGCCTAACCTTTTGAGGATGTGCCAGATTCTTTTCCAAAATGGCCAAACCATTTTCTACTCCCCCCCCACCAGGGAGTGAGGGTTCCAAATTTTCCATACTCTTGCCAATACTACTTATTTTCTGTCCTCTTGATGATAGCCATAATAGTAGGTATGAAGTAAAATCTCATTGTGGTTTTGATCTGCATTTCCAACATGGCTAATGATGTTAAACGTCTTTATATGTGCTTATCAGCCATCTATATATCTTTTTGGAGGGCTGTCTAGTCACAGCTCTTGTCCATCTTTTAACTGGTTGTCATTTTGTAGTAAAAGAAAGCTTATAATATTCTCAGTTTCACCCAGCCATGTGAGACTGCTCCAAATGAATGATACACAAACCCTTAAGGTGTCTGCCAGAAGGAAAGCCTGACATATCATTCTCCACCTAGGATCTCGTGATCTTCAGAAACTTCTAGATCTAGGACTGCTGTTGAATTGGAGCAGAGTCGAGAGAGAGCCGTGTGGTTGATGGCCTTAACTTCTAGAGTTTGGGAGGCATTGGAGTTCAGTTTTTCTCCAGGCTGTATTGTTGATGACTAGAACCATTTAGAAAGGACCCTCCTCATGAGTGCTGGCTGTGAAGGTTCTATGGTCTGAATCTTTATATTCCTCCCAAATTCATATGTTGGAATCCTAATGTCTAATGTGATAGATTTAGGAAGTTGGAGTCTTTGAGTGGTGACTATTTCATAGGACAGAGCCTTAAAAAAGAAAATTCTCTTATTAAAGAGTTCTAAGAAAGCTCCCTCAGCCTCTCCACCATGTGAGGATACAGTAAGTCTGGGACCCAGAAGGGCACAGTCACCCTGCTTGTACTGAACTTGTACTTCCCAGCATCCAGAACTGTGAGAGAGAAATTTCTGTTGTTTACAAGCCACCTGGTCTATTGTACGTCGTTAGAGCAGCCTGAATGCGCTAAGACACAGGGGCAGCAGTCCCAGGAATATAGCACTAAGTTAAAAGCTGAAGCAGAATCAGAAGTTATTGGCTTGAGCATGTGTTACCTATGCATGACAAGGCAGTACTCACATCCCAGTCCAGGGATCTCCAAAGACACCCCTCTCCCTGACGAAAATAGTCCATGAAATAAAGTCTGAAGAGAAAGAGCCACATTGTTTAAGCACTGATCAAGAAAACTTTGTCCTTATCCCCCTCCTCGGGCTGCTCCCTAAGCCAATTTTCCCATTTCTGGTACTCAAGTTGTAAGGTTTGTGTGTGTTGGGGCAGGAGAGAAAGTTTTGAAATGATTCAAGTTTGATTGAGATTAGACTGGATATTTTTACACCTGAAAATAATACTGTTCTAATACTCCAAAGTGACCATAAAAGCCACAGGGAACATTCTGAGATATTTTGCAAACGAGTAGAAAGAACATCTAAGTGGGGATTTCTAAAAGTAGAGAAAATGAGCCTAATTCTTGATTGTACCCCATCAAATCTAGCCTGTTCAATATATACACGCAGAACACACATATACGTATCTGCATATTCTCACAGTGTTGCATTCATTCTAGGTGGACGAGGTATCTTTAAGCCCTTTGGTCTATGTGTCATAGCAAATAGTGAAATGGAGCTGTATGGACTTTCCAATCACAGAATGTGGGGCAGTGACAGAGCCAAGGAACACGGCCCAAGACTATGACTCACAATTCATAGCTAGAGTATGCAGCCCTATGATTTGGAATGCTCTCCAGGGCTGTTAATATTTTCAGTGACTCTCATAACTGACTGCTTAGTTCACATTATGTGATTAAAGAACTTCATTCTCCTGGGAGACCTCAGATCTTTTAGTAAGAGTCATTTTGGTAAATGAAAACACTCAGTAAACAAAATGGCTCTTTGAAAGAATAGGATATGCAGAAATGATTTTCCAAACTCATATATTAAAATAAACAACACGTTAGTTGCAGAAAGCCAACTATTTACGTAGCAGGCTCCAAGATGCCAGATTGGAGCAACAATATGGGTCAGTCCCTGAGAACCTGAACCCTTGCGCTCTGGTCATGTCAGGCCCAAGTTCAAGAGAAAGCTCATGTGCTGAAAGGCTTGGCATAGCATCTTAGAGACCCAGAGCACGGAGGCCCTTTACACAAACAGAACAAATCCTTTTCAGTGCTTTTAGACCTTAACAAACATGAGGTGATGTATAAAACGTCACTCCCCTCACCACACTGCCAGCCCCCACCTCGCGAACCCCTTGCACTCTTTTCAGCATTTCTTAAATGTGCCCCATTGAACAATCTGTATTCATTGTAACAAATACAATCTCATTGAATTAGATTCTGAAGAGACTTTCTAGGGAGAAAAAAGAGGACTGATCCTGTATTCTCTTTAGTTTAAACAAGGGACAGAGCCCCAGCAAATGAGGAATCTTGGGTGAGCTAAGTTCCCTGGAATGGGTAGGGAGGGAAGGAGCAGGGTGAGAGTTGGATGGAACTTGTGCTGGGGAAGGAATCAGTTTCTAGAAAAATCAGTTTTTCAGGACTAGAGAAGCAGAGCTGTTTTATGTTTGTGTGATTGTTAGGTATCACCAGGTCTATTTTCATTTTCCTGTCACCATGTGATACATTTCCTTTTAATTTAAATTTCCTTGGGTGGCAGGCAGGGCTTGGAGTCCAGATCATCAGCATTAGAAAGTGGGAGAGGAAAAACATGCCAGTAGCTATTTGCAGATGTAATAAAGATTTGACTAATCTGCAAATTTATGGCTTGTGTTAGCTCACTGGGCATCACAGTCTGATAAAATCTATACTATCCCTCAGTCTCCTGCAATTCATGGCCTGGTATCATTGGGATTATCTGTGTTCCTCTCATTACTCGCCCATTGCTTTGGTTGTACTGGGAGTAAAAAATAATAAGCTGTAAGCTTCCCTGCTGCATAATCTAACAGACCATTCTCCATTCCAAGCCCAATGTCAACGACACAAAGCAAATGAGGAGCGCGCCGACAGATTTCTCCTTCCTTCACCAGGCAGCTGACCTCTCTCCCCTCGAGCTGTCGACCCACACAAATGTTACATTTAGGAACTTGTCCTTGATTTTTAGGAGTTAAAAATCCCTAATAACTTAACAAGCAAAACATAGAGTTACCCTTGTAATGCATCAGCACACAAATTAGCTAGACAAATAAAAAGGATTAAAAAATTCTTGAAAATAGCACTTATCATCAGTCTCCCATTCAGAAATAATGAAAGGAGATGGTTTATACAAATTTAGTAATAAGACATGACATAAATGTAAATATAACATGTTACGACCTTTCTTCTGGTGAACAATAAGCATTTTGTTCATTCTTCAGAGCCTCTTTGTTTACAATGAGTGTGGTGATGAATCGAAGTGATGACATCAATTACATCACAAGTTTATATTATTTTCAAACAGACAAAACGCAGATATTTTAAGGTAGGTAGCAAAAATGATGAGTTACTGTCTATTCTTGGTCTCTAAATGAGTTATACATATTCAAGAAAAGAACATTAAAGATGCTCCACAAAGCCAGGATCGTATATTACTTTTACTCTGAACAAAGATAACATTTGTAGAATCCCATTAGCAATAAATCTTTTAGACTCTTTCACTTAAAATCTTATGATCCCAAAGGGAAGAAGAGATAATCAGTAAATAGAACTCTGATATCTATCAGGAATTTGCCTGAATTAGAGCTTAACTAACTTGACAGAGAGATTGAGAAAAAAATTACCTTTAGTTTTCTGGTGAATCTGTCTGAATTTTTCTTTAAACATATCACTAAAATGGAAACAAAAACACAAAATATGTTATTCATATCTCAACAACCTGGGATGTGTACTATATAATTACCAATGATACACAGCAAATATCCTCAGGAGAAAGATAGTCACAGACTATAGAAAAACCTTTGAAAATACTGAACTTTAATATGTTTTTAGAGGTATTACATAATAAAGTACAGAAGTTTCATATTATGTATTTCTCCTTTTAGTGATTTTAACATTAGAGAAAAAATTAGATGAAAATTGTTTTATAAATCCTCCCTTTTCTTAACTAACCAATGGATATATCAGGAATTTAAAAAAAAAAAAAGAAGAGATGGGAGAAAGTTAAAAACATTCTGGAATACTGTATGTAATATACCCAGCAACGCATAGTCATCATTGACTTTTTGGAGCAGTGTTGGGCACTGATTTGGTTACGGAGGCCCTATGGATTGAATACCCATTTCCTAGTGTAGTAAAGTTTGGATCTTTTCACCTTATTTATCTGAAGAAAGGGATTCCCCAAAGAATTTGGACTGTATCAGGCAAGAGACTTTTCTTGAGATGAGGGTTGCTTCATTAAGATCTCTGCAGAACCCTCTTTGCTTTTCCCTTAAAAGGTGTACTGCCCATGAACTTGAACTATAGCGTATCATGTTAACATGCTAGGTGTCCTTGGGAACCATGACAGATGGTGGAACAGGGCAGCTGCAGCACTACTGGTGGCAACGTCAGGGAGCAATCCTTTCCCTCAAACCAGCGAGGCACTGGAAGCAGAAAAGAGCCGTTAGAGTAAGTCTACTTAAAATTGAAACCAAAATTTCAGAGGACAATAGCAGGAAAAGGGAAGTTTTGGTTGGGACTGTATCTAGAACTACAAAAGGAAAAAGTAGTGAACATATTTTCAAATACAATTTACATTACAATAAAAACTGTTCTCTAATTCTTAGACTAGTGAAGAATTAACCAAATCTTGGATTTTTGGATAATCTTTCCTACATAATTTTAGGATATCAAAGTCTGCATATTTGACTTTCAGGCATGCTGATAGAAAGGATCAATCTTGCAAAGACATTCTATGGCTTTATTAATTTTCAAACAGGATTCCTAATCATCTGGTTTTCATATTGTTCTTTTTTGAATCTCATCTTTTTCATTTTTCCCTTTTTCAGTTGGTTGACCTTGATAGATCCACAGTGACTTGAGCAGATCTCTACTATCACCTTAGTTTTTCAATTTTAAATAATTTTTTAAAAATGTGTTTATTTGTCAAAGAGACAGAGTAAGAGCACAAGCAGGGAGAGTGGCAGGCAGAGGGAGAAGCAGGCTCCCTGCTGAGCAAGGAGCCAGATATGAGATTCTGTCCTAGGACCCTGGGTCAAGATGTGAGCCAAAGGCAGATGCTTAACTTACTGAGCCACCCAGGTGTCCCTCTAATATCACTTTAACAAACTTTATGCAATTTGAAGATTTTCAATTTAACTTTTAAATTTGCATCCTATATGCATAGGAAGTTGTAGACATTAGATTCTCAACAGGATTCTAACCAATCAAGATATTGATTCTCTGGATTAAAATAGGTGCTATATTAATGGCAGAGGGGCTTTGAATTGGAACTAATCTTACAAACGGTCAGTTCACCACTGAAAATTTTTGTGCTGTGACAATTTTTGATATCCCATAGTTCATTCATTTTCTAAAGATTTCGTTATTTATTTGAGAGAGAGAGTGCCAGAGGAGGGGTGGGGAGAGAGAGACAGAGAAACTCAAGCAGACTCCCCACTGACTGCGGATCCTAACACTGGTGTCAAGGGGCTCAATCTCACGAACCTGAGATCAGACTGAGCTGAAACCAAGAATCCGGTGCTTAACCGACTGCCACTGAGGTACCGCCCGGTGAACAATTTCTTAACTGATGAGAATCACGAAATGAATATTCAGATGAGGAATCAGACACCTGTGTCCACTTGACGATCTACTGGAGATCCAGAGAAAGCAATATAGGTGTTAATAATAGTGAAACCGCTAATTTTTTTTTGAAGTTGAACTATGTAATAAGCACTTAACATATATGGATTTGTGCTTCAGAATTCCTACGGCCATCTGCAAGAAGGAGGGGAAATTTGATTTCAGTTTACCTATTTTTTTTTTTTAAAGATTTTATTTATTTGACAGAGAGAAATCACAAGAGAGGCAGGCAGAGAGAGAGGAAGGGAAGCAGGCTCTCCGCTGAGCAGAGAGCCCGATGCGGGACTCGATCCCAGGATCCTGAGATCATGACCTGAGCCGAAGGCAGCGGCTTAACCCACTGAGCCACCCAGGCGCCCCTCAGTTTACCTATTTTATAGGCTCTGGAAATGCAAAGATGGATCATGTGTCTCTTTCCACAAGTAGCTCAGATCTCCCAGCAGGAGAAACATGGGAACAGTCAGTACAGTAGAGTGTAATTTAAAAACATTACTAATGGTTGTAATACATTTATGATGTGTCAGCACTGGACGCTTTACTAAGATAATTCCATTGAATCCCCACAACATAGTTGCTGAATCTAGACTCACACCCAGGTCTTCTTGAAGCCACAGCTGTGTTCTTTACCCCCGTGTCTCCCTGCTTCTTCCCAGTAAGTGCAAAGCAAAGGTTTATGCCCATGTGCTGTCAGAACATTCAAGAGGGGCCCTTCGCCTCATTTGGGGTGCTTAGGGAAGCTTTCTTGGGGGTTTGCTGTGCGAACTAGAATGCTGGAAGACAAGCCCATAGTGCCTTGCCGAGACAGAGCAAAATGGAGATGCAGTGGAGGAATGGGCTGGGTTCTGGAAATTACTCTTTGTTTTCTTCAGTATTATAAGCACAGTTATAGTATAGACCATTTTACACTACATTACCTAGAATATAACAATGCAATTTCATTTACAATCGTGCTTAGTGTTCCTGACTAACACCAGAAAATTCCAAATAAAATCTTATGTCTAATCATCATCCGCATTTTTGTGTAAAAGATTTCAAAAGCCCGCAGCCTCAGGCAGTGTACTTAAGAGGGATTGTTACTCAACTGATCACTGCAGCTTCGGATTCCTTCTACAACGTATATTTACCCAGAAATGTCACATGGGATTTTGCATTTATATAATGCTTTTTAGGGCAATGAAAACCCAATAAAATCAGTCGGCTTATTTAATGTTCAAAGTGTTTAATAAGCTTTTTTTTTTTTTGAATGAACCATTTAAATGAGTTTTTTTCTTTTTCCATTAATTAACTCACCAGTGCACCAAATACGTATCAGATAAATGAGTTGATAGGGTCCCCAGTTTAGTTGAAGATGCAATACGGAAAGCACTAATTAGGCAGGCAAGGGCTCCAGATAATTAAATAGTGATTAATAGATTTTTGTGCTACCAAAATTAAAAGTAACTAATTGGTTGAAAAAATATTTAAAATTGTGTGCTCGGTACTTACATGTTGAAAGTGATTCTGAGGGATACTAAGATTTTGTTGGTTTTGTTAAGAGTGAAGGTTTTAATTTTTTACTAGTTTTTTCTCCTTCTGATATCTGGTGTCAAAGTGTTCCCGTGTTAATAGTAGAATATAATGGAAGTTTATGCAATTAAATACAGCAAGAGAGTTTATAGACCATTTATCATTGGATAAGGGTCATATACTGTGAAATTCAGAAAATAAAAGGGAATTCCATTTGTAGCCCACTCTTGCCTGAAGCTCACCTAATGAAATCTTTCTCACTCATAGAATTAACAGTGTATCCAGCTGAAAAGTATTTAACATTCTCCGTGCATACTAAGCATGCAAAAGTAGAATAAAACCTTGCATACTTACAGGGGATTTTTGTTGCTTTTTCTTCAGCCCAAATTAGGCAGCTCTTGTTCATTTAGTGCATTTGAAAGGAGCTGAACTTTTAAAATTCTCAACTGTCAGTCCCCATCATTTCGTTTGACAGCTGACACTTTCAGAGTGAAGAACACACAAATCATGGGAGTAGAGTGAAATGCTGCTAATAAATGCTATTGTTTTTCCTGATGGAAAAGGAGCACCTTAAACAACTGTTTGCAGATCCGGCGGGTTTGTTATGATGCAAAATGCATGTTTGACTGTCACCATTTTTGTTTACTACCTGCAGAGCATAAAATTGCTGATTAAAAAATTGAAGAAACATAAGGCCAGATTCATTAAGAAAAGAACCAGGCTTTTCTCCCCTCCACCCACCTTTACACCCCACTCTCCCATTTTAGTGTGATAAACATCGAGTCTTCCTTCATTAAGGCAAGAAACTAATAAATAATGTATGGTTCTTGAGATTAATTATGAGATTTCTGTATTTATGGAAAATAAGAACACTGAAAACTTGTCTGCTTCTACTCTGCTTGCTAAATTGGGGAACTAGTGACGATTGGCTCAGCCATTTTGGGATTTTATGGAAGATGGTCCATGATAGTTTTAGAGGCTTTATAATTTTGTTGTCTACCATTAAACTTGTGAGTGAGGCTAAAGTGTTTGTGGGTAAATTTGAAGGAGCTCCTTCCGGATACAGAGAACCTCTGTATATCTTTTAGAGCTATTGACCTGACCAAACTATATAGCATGACTCATTATATTTTATTGAAACCTTTGTTAAGATTAGTTAATAATCTTCCAGCATGAAGACCGTTCCCATCTTGTTTAGTATGCAATCTTTCCCCTACCATAGAGAAGGATAGAGGAATGGCTTGAGAAAAAAATGTGTTTGGTCTGTCTCATGGTCTGTTATCACTCAAACACTTTTACTGCTGAAATGTTTTATAAATATTGCTATCAAACTTAATAACTGTCTTTGACTAAGTAACCTCAGTAAGATGTGTAATAGATTGAAATTAGGTCTGACTCAAATAATGATCTAGAAAGGTTATACAGTATGGGATGTGATGGTTAATTTTATGTCTTGATTTACCTGGGGTGCCCAGGTTTGGTCAAATATTATTCTGGGTGAGGATGTGTTTGGATGAGATTAACATTTGAATCAGTAGACTGAGTAAAGCACATTATCTTCCCTATTGTGGATGGGCCTCATCTAATCAGCTGAAGGCCTGGATGGAACAAAAAGTATGATTTCCTTTAAGTAAGAGAGAACTCCCCCTGCCTGACTACTTGAGTTGGGACATTGGTCTTTTTCTGCCTTTGCACTTGAAATGAAAATCAGCTCTTCTTATGTCTTAAGCCTGCAGGCTTTTGGACTAGATCCTGGTTCTCAGGCCTTTGAACTCCAGCTGGAACTACACCATTGGCTCTCCTGCTCTTTGGCTTCTAACTACAGATCTTGGGACTACTCAATCTCCATAATCACATGAGCCAGTTCCTTATAATAAATCTCTTTCTATATACATACATCCTGTTTGTTCTGTTTCTCTGGAGAACTATGATTAATTCATGGGGTTAAAATTCTGGAAAAAATATAGTAGTGAGAAAAGTTCAGGAGTGGATCATATTTCTTTTTTCTTTTTACATCATGACTTTGAGTTTTCAATGCCAATAATAGGAAAAGGAAGTTATTTTCAATATTGTTTCTTACTGATGAACTGACAGAGATAACTCACTTAACTGTCTAGACAGGAAACATACACGCATACATTGGAAAATATTAAAAATCTCATTACCACATGGCCTTGAACAATGCTAACATCTTATGCACATATTTACATCATGTGTATACAAAGTACAGTTGACTGAGAAAGTGCTCAATGGAGCATCCATAAATTAGTCCTACTGATACTCTACATATAATTTTCTTGCACCTCAGTGTATCTATAAATCAGGAAATGCTTTGGACTTTTATGGAAAAGTAACCTTTACATTCAAGGGAATGTATGCGCAGATATAAAGCACGTGATCTCCATGGTTTTCATCGGAAACCATGGAGAGTCTGTGCGCCCCACTGGGAACCTGGAAGCTAGCTCCTCTCGGAAAAGCCACTCCTCTGCTTTCCAGTTTCACTGCTCTGACCTCTCCTCCAGGTTTCCCTTAAAGTGTGTTCAACCTTGAGTCACCATCTCTACTGTTCGCTCACTCACCTTCTCAAAACCAACAGATCAGAAGTCAATGGGTGCTTTTTTAAAATTCATGACTGTCATAGGAGGTATGATTCCCAAGATGGCTGTGACAAATAACCAGTCTTTTGGATGGATAATATCCAGAATGTTATGCCGTGGCTAAGATTTTACCGGAGTTGCCCGTTATGCCCACAAATAAGCTGTTTGCTTGGTTTGTCATTCCCTTCCGAAGGTACTTAGGAGGGGCAGAAGCCTAGAGTAAGCAGTTAAGTTCCTCCTTGTGAGAGCACAAGTGAATTAAAGTTCCAGTGACTCAAGTCTCAGAGGCAATTACAAAGGTTTTCAGTAGTTAAACCAAGGTAACTTGCAAAGAGCCCAATTCCATTGCTGACTTGATCTTTAAATCAATATGTTTCCACGGACATTATATATGATAGCGTATGTAGGCTGGGAAACAAGGAACTGAGGCCTCGGAACAGATTTAAGGGGGAGAAAGTGAGTCTTTATATGAGGTTGGATTTTCAAGTATTATCTAGGGCAAAAGTTTTTTAAAATCTTAAATTACCTGTCACTCTCTGGCAGAGAACAGTTCCAGAGACTCGGGTTGGCTCTTACGGAGTCACTCCACATAATGTCAGAGACCCCTGAAAGGGTACTTTGAAAGATATATTGCAAATTGTTATGCAATTCCCTACTCCTCTGGTCAGGAGAATTAGGAATTTGGGAGGTTTTTATGTGGGGTAGGGGAAAGAGAGGGTAAAGAATTGACGTGGAAATTTATTTTTAAGGACACTAAAACCTGGGCAGTTTTTACTGCATAGCCACAGGATACTGGCTAAAATAATTTGAAAGAAGGCAGTGGAGGGACTCAGCTAATGGCTACAGAGACTGGGTTCTGGAAAAACCCTTTCAATACAGTTTAAGTGGAGGAGGACATCATTGGTGTGACTATCACATGGCCGGGTCACAGAGCAAAGCCAGTTAGTAGTGCTCTCTGAGCCATGACTTGGATAGAAGGCCCATTTTACGGATTGCAGTTGAGTCATCTTTTTAAATGTTTCACGTGCCTAAAAGCTTGGGCTTTGGAGAGAGACAAGCTTGAGTTCAAATCCCAGCTCTTCGGTTACTAGCAGGGTACCCTGAGAAATGGACTAAGTCTCTTTAGGCTCTTTTTTTTTTTTTTTTTAAGATTTTATTTATTTATTTGACAGAGAGAGAGAGATCACAAGTGGGCAGAGAGGCAGGCAGAGAGAGAGCGGGAAGCAGGCTCTCCACCGAGCAGAGAGCCCGACGAGGGGCTTGATCCCAGGACCCTGAGATCATGACCTGAGCCCAAGGCAGAGGCTTAACCTACTTAACCACCCAGGCGCCCCTAGGCTCCATTTCTTCCCCTGCTAAATGGGTTTCATAATAGTTACCCACCTCATATTGAAGGAGATTCTAGATGGAACCTGCTTAGCAGAGGTCCTGGCACTTAGCAGGTGCACCATGCAGTTTAGCTGATTAATTACTTGCAGAAACTAAGAAATGAAAGCCGACATCATTAGGGTAAATGTAATGCAAAGTAGGTAGCATAAGGCAGTCCCGGAAATCCGAGTTGGCCTCATGCAACTGAAACACTCTACTGGTAGTACAATGAGTTTGAAAGAATGAAAAGTTTCATCTTTAGTTTTATCAGCAGTGAAAACACTACAGGGGAGCCACTTTCTAAATGCTTTCTAACAGTGGCAGCTATTAAAATTGGACAAATGTAAACTATTGCATCTTCTTGGATAAGACTGATTCACTGAGTGTTCCTCTAGTGTGAGCGTGTATTGCAATCTTGATAAACTTAAACAGAATTGATAACAATACTTGAAAATAAGACATCGCAAAGACTCATTCTCCAGTGACTTTAGGTGGTGTGAATGAACCTTTTGTTAGTGAAAGAACGATAAGGATGTTATAGCTCTCTTACATTCACAAAGCTTGGTGGGGGGATACCCAAATATCAGAAACATATGGTTTTAAAATTCTGTGTCTGAGCCTGCAACATTCACAGAGTTTTACGTAAAGAGATAAAAATCTGTGCGAGGACTGTCACAAGCTGTTTGGGTGAACAGAACCACTGTTGCTAAACCACTGTTGATATTCTTAAATGGGTTGCAATGAGAACCACCTGTAAGCCAGACAGGTTTGGGAATGGTGAAAATTATCAAGGGATCCAGGTCAAAATAATGTAAATAAGATGGGTAAAGAGAGGTTGATTAGTATCAGTGAGTCACAGGGTGATGAAAACCTCAAGGATGAAGAATGCAGTAACAGGTGTGACTTCCTCCAGAAGCATGGCAAGAGTATGTTTCTGAGGGATGAGAATATCACTCAGTGGTAGTCTGGAAAATTGGGATTCCTGAATCCATTCACTTTCCATATTATTTAGCCTAATTATGCGAGGCATAAAATGGTCGGGAGACTTCACAGCTTCAGAAAACATATACAGCCTTGAGAAATATATTAACCAGATTTGGAGGTGAAGAACTTTCTGGAAAAGATACTTGGAAGTTTCCTTTGTTGTCTTGTTGGAGCAGTACAAGTCGAGATGGGTGATGCAAATTTGTCAGCTGTTTTATACTTGCTAGGTGTATTCCCAAACCTTATCTCATTTGACCCTCATGCCATAGGCACCATGAAGGAAGTCTTGATCAGTAAAAAATCTTCATGAGCTATGTTGTTCTAGATGAATTTGATGAAGCATAGTGAAAATAAAGATAACTAGAGATCAAATGAATTAAATTGAATCTCTTCTGAGCATTTGAGTCTCAAAGATTCTGGTCTCATTCTTTGAACACTCACATTAATATATTTTCTAGATATTTATTAAATGGTTGAAGCACCAAGGCTGTTTATATGGTGGTGGTGGTAGAGTGTAAGCTGAAAGGATTCCTAACCAAAGAGTTTTAGAGCAGAGAGGAGAAATGCATGTTAATAATTAACCTTAAAACAAACAAAACAAAATACTGTGCTAGCTGGATGGAGAGGGAAGGATCAAGCACACGAGCTCTGTAAGCAATGGCCTGGTTCTGCTACTTATTAGCTGGATAAAATCAGGGAAAATTCTTTTACTTCCTGAAACCTCAGTCTCCTCCTTGGTAAAGTAGCACCTATAACATGTCTAAAGCACTTACCATAATGCCTAGTGTATACTGAGTATTCAAACATGGTAGCTTTCATTAATCGTTATAAGCTATGTGTTATGTTTAGGGGCATTATGGAAGACTTGATGGCATGTTACTTGATCTGATTTTTCAAAGACTGAGATTTCAACCTTAGAAAGTAGGGTGGTATAGTTAATGAAAACGAAGTGAAACAAATGAAAAAAAAGTCTTATACTTTGATGTTAAAAAACTTGGTCCATTCTCCTATTTTTGATCAGTTTTTATTGGCTTTCTATTATATGTCAGGCACTGGCTATGTGACTTAACCTGTGTGAGCCCCCGTCTCTGGATCAGAAAGTTGAAATAAAGAGCATATCTATTTTTCATGGTTGGTGCTGTGAGGAAGAAATGTAACAGTGTTTGAAGGAAACATTGTTTGGATCTGAAAATTATTACTGCTATTGCAATTATTACTTCAAGGTGAACAGAAAGGATAGGAAAGTGCTGAGAGGCTGGCATGAATTAAAGACATGGCACACTGAATGTGAGGGGAATGACCAAAAGGTAGCTATGACAGGAATGTCCAGGTATAGAAGGAAGTACTTTGATGGAGTAAACTATGGAGGGCCTGAATGCTGGGCTCAGGGTTTGGGCTTTACTTTGTGCCCAACAGAGAATCAGTGAAGGTTTTGAAAGAGTATTACATGTTCTGGAAAGATTATCCTATACCCTATATTGCAATGGTCTGGGAAAGCACCCATTGGTTACATTATTAGTGAGGAGAACATAAAATCCTTAATCACTGGTTACCAACCCTCCCCCCCTTTTCCTGTCTCTGGTCTATGTCATTATTTGACTATCCTTCAATAATTCTCAGCCGAGGTGTCCATAATAATCTTCTATGGAAATTCAGAAATGTATGAATGTCAAGGCTCCAGACTATTGAATTAGCATAGGGATGGTAGGGCCAAAGCTATATATTTGAAAGTCACTACAGGTGATTCTGATGTCCAGTCAGGACTGAAAACTTTCTTTGGAACTTTTTCTCTACTCAGTAGCTCCTTATGAGTTAGTGAGGAGGGTCTTGAAGTTGTAAGAAATATCCATATGTTATGGTGGTCTATGGTCAAGATTTCAGTGGAAATACAAAAGAGGGGAATCTTGCCACTTGGTTCTGGCTCAGGGAAACCAACAGCAGGGCACTGGACAGTATGGGACAAAGAGACAGCATGCGTGGATGCCCAGGTGACTGGATCATAGTTCAGAGGTAGGAGGGTGACTGGGGATTATGGAGCTGAGTAAACAACAGGGGTCCAGGGATTTCTTCTCATGTTGTACCATGAATATGACTCAGCTACTTTCCCAGGCCATGCTATTTCTGTGTGTGAAATTTAACCCCAGCTTTTACTACCAATTCACTGATTCTGTTTTACACCCTCAATGGAAATTCCAGAGAGAGACAATTGGATTGGTCCAGTTACTCCTGTTGGATGATCTGCCTTTGGTCAGGAGCTTTCTCTTTGGTCAAGCCAGTCATGATTGGGAGGCAGGTTCTCATAGCGTGGGATGTGTGAAAGAATTCCTTTAAAGGAGCCTAGGCTTCCCAAGAGATGGATGTTGAGTAACATTATTTGGAGTGAGCTCCTCTGGTACAGGTCTAAGCATTTTGCATGTGTATGGACTAATTCAATTTTCATAACGTATATAATTTGCATTTTAAATTTACTTAACAAATACCAAAACTTCATATAAATGTATATTTATATAAACATTTATAAATATTTGTAGCAAATAATCATACCAGACACTCTCCTTAGCCCTTTATAATTATTGACTCATTTAATTAGAACTTACAAGGTAGTCACCATTATCTTTTCATTTTGTGAAAGATACGAGTCTATGACTCAGAGACAGAGTCATAGACTCAACAGCTAGTCAGAGGTCCTATGGTGAAGACTGGCAGCACTCAGAGTTGAACCCAGGTATTCTGGGCACATGTTTACCTGTTGTGACTCTTTTGGAATCTGTTTCTTTACAAGGATAACCCAAGGTACTAAAATATGTTTGACCTATTGTGCATCCTGAGATGATCTATATAGTGATAAGAGGATGGACAGGTAGGATGGAACCTGCTTCTCAGTGAATTCTGGTCTCCTAGGTCTGATTCTGGTGCTCTTCTCCACCAAACCATTTTCGCTTTAAAGTTCTTTTTTTTTTTTTTAATATTTTTTTTATTGTACAAGTAGGCAAAGAGGCAGGCAGAGAGAGAGAGAGGAAGAAGCAGGCTCCCTGCTGAGCAGAGAGCCCGATGCGGGACTCAATCCCAGGACCCTGAGATCATGACCTGAGCTGAAGGCAGAGGCTTTAACCCACTGAGCCACCCAGGTGCCCCCCTTTAAAGTTCCATGTATCTGGCATGAGGTGCTCAATAAAGCTCTATTAAAGAAATGTGGTATGAGTAAATGAATAAATGAATGAATGAACACATATATAAGGGAATGAGATTTCAAAAAAAATGAAGAATAATTGTTGGATTTTGAAGGAAAATGGAAAGAATTTTTGGCTGAATGGAAAATCATGTAACTAAGGATCCCAGTGTTAAGAAAGAATATGGACTTTGCCTCCTATCTCAGGAAACTCCAGTGAGACCGAACAAAGCGTTTTAAAGATTTTGCTCCTAATTTTCTTAGTTTGTAGAATGTGACCAATTTGACACCACAGAATTTAGGAAATTGTTGCTGCTTTTCCAGCAAAACTGTAATGAGACTCAGTCATCATTTAGTATTTTGTAGTGAGTCTAAAAAGAACAAAAGGAGAACAAGTAAAATCTTACCAACTTGCAACACAAGGCATGTTGGCTTTGGATGGGGTTTTTATTTCATGCATTTCTTTAAGGGAAAAATGTAGTGACCAAAAAGAAAATTCAGAGACTCTTTTGGAATATGTTCTTCAAAAACATATTATGAAGAAAATGTATTTTTAGTTATCCAGCAAGGCAGGGATGACATTATCAGTGGAAATGGGATGCATACCCTGCAGAGGGAAACCGAGAACAGTAACAGCCCAGTTCTATGACCTCACTGTGGAGGGAGCAGCAGACAGAGGAGGGAGACTACCAGCTGCCTATGTGCAATCAACAAGCTCAAGGAACTAAGAGGAAGTTTGATGCCAAATTAAACCTGCCTATGGACCTTATTTGTTTCCTTGCAGTGAAGGGGAGACGCTGCCATTCAAACAGATGAGCTGCATAAAGCAGGCTATGTACAAACTGGAATCGGGGTCTCCAGTCAGAAAAGGTTTTTGTGTCTGTTCCCATTGAGAACTTGGTTTAGACAAGCTCTGTTACAGTAAGTACATTGGTTCTAATCAGGGAGGGAAACCCTAAGAAATGGTCACACAAAATATTTGGACAATGTCACATGATGCTTGAAGATTGTGCCCCAGTTTTAAATGAGAGAAAGAGGACAATTTACCATCAAGAGCTGCTTGGGGTGGTTCTTCATTTCTGGTGCCATCTTATGAATAAATATATAGGGTATGAAGATGCTCATGTAACAGGCTTATGTTATAGAATTCCCTATATTGTTTACATTCTTACTCTCTTTCAGTAAGTCAAGTTTTACTTAATTTAAATTTACTTAATTCTGTGAAACCGTGTCATTTCGATTTACTTACACACATTTCTTGCAAGGAAGTCAGTTCATTCTGGATATCCTTTTACTGTTGTACAATACCCCTCCCCATTGCTTTTCTCCTTTCAATTTCCTTTCTTTTCCCCAACCCACTAACTGAATATGGTTATGGTATGTGGACCATAACAGAATGAAATATGCAATGAATCTGATTTGTAACTGAAATTCTAGAGATGCATATACTGATAACATTTTTTTTTAGCAAGATGGTAATGGTAATAATAAAATGTACCTTGAGTATAGGAAAGTACTAGAGGAATAGAAATTTATTGGAATTTCTTAAAACCTATCTTTTGAGATCCATTCATATAGAAAATAGATTTCTATTTGATTCTATTTTCTATTATTTCAATAGATTGACTTATTTATGTTACATTTTATAAGGCTATGATGCTCATTATTTATATCATTCTTATAGTTTTCGATACCAGGAGAGGAACACTGGTTGTCTGTCTTTTTTTTTTTTTTTTAAGATTTTTAAATTTATTTGAGAGAGAGAGAGAGAGAGACAGAGAGAGCATGAGCTGGGGGAGGTACAGAGTGAGAGGGTTAGCAGACTCCCCACTGAGCAGGGAGTCTGATGTGGGACTCCATCCCAGGACCTGAGATCATGACCTGAGCCAAAGTCAGAGGCCCAACTGGCTGAACCATCCAGATGCCCTGAGGGGAGAAACACTAGTTTTTCTCATCACTTTAAGGCTGGGGAGTAGAAGCAGAAAGAAATAAAATGATATGCTTAAGTTATGAGGCAAAAAAAAAAAAAAAAGGAAAAGATGAAAAAAAGATTATTTTGGTCAACTTAGTACAAAGTGATTGTCATAGACCAGTTTCTCATATCAAGTCCCCATTCTCTAGTAAATTTCTTAATTTATTAAATTATTTCCCCGGTGATGATTTATGAATCATTTTGTAAGATGAAGCTAGTTTTCACTTTTCAGTAGTCATCTTTAGATGACTTTAGTTAAGTCCCCAAATCTAGAAGTGATGTTAATGGAAGGTGGCATGAGGAAGACATTTGGGTGAGTTTCAGTTAGCACAGGAGTTCTGACTCTCTTACTTTCGGAAATTTGGTGAACTTCAGAGAACACTACTTGCTAATAGTGCTTTGCATATGGGACATCAGTTGGCTTGGATCCTCTGGGTAGATTTCAACATGCATTGATTTGGTTAAGTGTCCCTCACTGTATTTTTCATGTACTTTGTCCCTTGATTTTGGCTGAGGGTAATCACAGAATTATAGAAGATGTCTTGTGACTCAGCCAAATAACCCAGTTAGGTAAATAAAGAAGAATACAATGTTGGAAGAGAAACTAGATTATTGAATTTTGCTTTTAAGTTCTCAATAGAGAGTCTAATGATAAAACCCAATCAAACCAACCAACCAACTAACCAACCAAACAATAGCAACAGCCCCAGTTACATGTAACTGCCCCCCCAAAAGCCCCAAACAAACAAAAAACCCAGACAGTTTTTTAGAGAGGGATAAGGGGAGGGGCAGTAGGAGAAGAAGAGAGAAAGAATATTAAGCAGGCTCTACCCCCAGCACAAAGCCCCATGTGGGGCTTGATCTCACACCCCTGAGATTATGACCTGAGCCAAAACTGAGTTGGATGCTTAACCGACTGAACCACCCAGGTGCCCCTCCCAGGCAGTTTTTTGACTGTTATTGGAAACCAAATTAAATGTCAAACTTTAGAACAGTAGGATAATTTTTTAAAAAGATTTTATTTATTTATTTGACAGACAGTGATCATAAGTAGGCAGAGAGGCAGGCGGGGGGAGGGGGAGGCAGGCTCCCTGCTGAGCAGAGATCCTGATGTGGGACTCGATTTCAGGACCCTGGGATCATGACCTGAGCCGAAGGCAGAGGCTTTAACTCACTGAGCCACCCAGGCACTCTGGATAATTTTATGAAGTTAGAAAAATTACTGAAGTTTGTCATTAACATGGATTTATTTGTTTGTTTGAAAAGTGTGTGTGTGTGTGTGTGTGTGTGTGTGTGTGTGTGTGTGTGCATTGTAGAAAAGATGGTGGGGTAAGTTAACTACTTTTGAGCTGTTGGTTTTCCTAAAACTCATGTTTATTATTTACAGGGTCAGAAGAAAATGTGAGATGGATTTTTCTACCCCATCTGACAGCTTCAGTTCATCAAAAAAGAGAGCTAAACACAGCCGTGAAGACAGAAGGCTGAGGCAGCATTCTGTTAATGATTTGGGACAACTCTGAACCACTGTTCACAATGATTCCATTGAATGGGGCAGCAGAAGTCCTATGACCTTTGGCATGGAAACAGCAGCAGCCCTCAAGGATTTGTGGATTTTATTTTACTTATTTTTTCAAGATTTTATTTGTTTATTTGCCAGAGAGAGAGAGAGAGCACAAGCAGGAGGTGTGGCAGACAGAGGGAGAGAGAGAGGCAGTCTTCCCACTGAGCAAGAAGCCTGATGCCCCTGAGATCATGACCTGAGCTGAAGGCAGACACTTAACTGACTGAGCCACCCAGGCACCTCGGATTTCTGTATTTTAAATGAATGAACAAAATGATTTGTGAGGTTGGACAAAGGGAAAAATATCAACCTTTTTTGGGCTGGAGAGAGATAGAGGAAAGGGTTAACTACCCGTGGGAGATTTCCAAAGCCAAAGGTGCCTTAATTTCTACATAGCCTTTTTTCCCCTCTTTCCATTAATTATTATATTTAGCAATATAATTATTATATTTAGCAAAGTTCTCTGTTTCTCACATTTACTAAATATGGCATTTAGAATGACTGGCCCTTTTGACATTCCATGAATTAAAACTTCTAGGTTGTTAGGAGATAATTTTGTCTCTCTTATTTAACATCATGAAAAATGATTGTTTTAAAGATCTGAGGAAAAAAAGATATTACAAAAAGGTGGTCCCCGTACCTCACTTCAGTTTCCACTTGAATTGCCTGCTTTTCTTTTTCCCTTCCTCCCTCCCTTCCTCTTTTACTTTCTTGATTCCTTCTTTCTGTCCTCTTATCCCCAAATGTACAAAGCATGCAAGGCATAAGTCGATGCTTTATTAATAAATAATATTTCAAAAGTGGATATATACATCTTCAGTCACTTGCCTTTTATTTGTTCATCTTTTCAATGTTGAATTGTTTCTTAATGTATCATTTTATTTAGTTTTAGGCTTTTTAGTTTTTCTTTTTTTTTTTTTTTAAAGATTTATTTATTTATTTATTTGACAGAGAGAGAGAGAGAGATCACAAGTAGGCAGAGAGGCAGGCAGAGAGAGGGGAAGGAAGCAGGCTCCCTGCTGAGCAGAGAGCCCGATGCGGGGCTAGATCCCAGGACCCTGAGATCATGACCTGAGCCGAAGGCAGCGGCTTAACCACTGAGCCACCCAGGCGCCCCTAGGCTTTTTAGTTTTTAAGTATATTAGATGCTCTGCTACCAGCCTTTGACCAGTATAAACACTTTAACTGGGATTCTTATGTAGCTTCAGTATAATTCATTATAGTGATATAGCAAGATTGTAAATCAAGTTTGGAATTATGAAAAGTTAACTTTTATCCACTGTAGTCATAGCATTATCATGGTTTAATATATTGCAATCATCTGAAAATTGGACATGGGGTGTGTTGTATATAAATATGCCTACCTAAAAGTTGATTTGAAGGCTTCATTCCCCTTCCATGACAGACAGTATTTTTCATATAACTATTCTGAAGCACACTGCAAAAGATAGCATTCTTTTCTTTCCAATAGAGTAGCCAAGATACCAAGTCAGATGTCTAAACTAGGTTACATTTTGAGAATAGAGTCCCGTTCCCCTCCTTTTTCCTCTCTCTCGTCTTAGCTTTGATTACATTCATCATGGTTCTCCTCCCATGATTTTCACTCTTGATAACAGGTGGTTTTGAATGATATTCTGCTGGTAGGTGTTTTGTCACACTAGAATAAGGAGATTTGCACATATAAGAAATTATACTTCCTACCTGTAGTAGTTTAGTTTGGGGTCTTAGAAACAGAACAATTCTAGTCAATATATATGGAAAGTAGCCTGATAATGTAAGGGAGAAATATTAAAATTTGTATCTTTAAGGCTATTAATGAAAAACTAAATGTATTTCTTTGACAAAATAATTTAAAAATTACTTTATTACTGCAGGCTACATGCTCTTTTTGTTCTTGGAATAATTTTATGAGTTTTCACACGTTCACGTTGCTTCAGTAGCCCTACATATTTCCTTGTTTTATGCCTGAAACTAAATTAATTACTTTGTTTAATTTCATGGACATGCCAAGCTGCAGTTATGAATAGCTACTAATACCAGGTGTTTATACAGAGAGCATGGGATGTGACAATAAATATCTACCCAATTACCAAACAACTGAGGGCAATATTGTTTCCAGGTAAGCTGGACAAATTGTAACTTCTCTATTTTTAATAAGAAATGAAATAATTGCAAAGTCAGCACTGAGGTTTTGTTAAAAATCCAATGATACCACACTGTCAAATTACAGCTTTATCAAGAAACCAGTTTGCAAATACAATATTACATAAGGCAGGTTTTTTTTGTTTTGTTTTGTTTTTTTTAAAGCCAAAGATCTCAAGGAAAACAGAGACACCCCTTGAACATCCTTCCTACCAGTGCTGTGGAAATATTTTGACAGACCTTCACAAGGTGAAGAGAAATCAGTGTGGGAGGGCAGATCAGCCATGAGCTTTGGAAGACAGTAGCCCAAAAGAAGATACGAGCACGTTTGCCAAATACAAAATAACAATCACAACAGCAACAACCAATTTTTGTATCAATGCTCTGGACTTCGTAAGGTTCATATTTTTATACAAATTGTTTTATTTAATTCTTAAGCAACCTCGTGGAGGAAATCGGGAGAATTAGTATTTCTCAAAATGATTCTCATTTTACAAAGGAGAGAATCAATTTTGAGCCAGAATTAGGAGTAAGGTGAGGGCTGAAGATCAGATTGTAGGTCAGAGGGTATTAAAACTGAATTTAAGATCCCCTGAAAAAATAATACATTATACGTTTATTAAAATAAATAGATAAAGCTATTCAGTAAAACAACAACAACAACAACAACAACAACAATAAACAAACACAAAAACCTGAAATTAAGTGGAACCTGCCCTTTTAAACAACCTCCACTTGGGGGGGGGGAGAGTAATCTCTGTTCGCAGTGGGGTGAGGAGGGAGTGGTCGGACTTGAGGGTTGTGCTCCCCATTGGGCTTTGAGTTCTGAGTTGAAATTTAATCCTGAATTATAGCTGTCTTTTCTTAGCCTCTATTCCTAGCATTCTTCCAGGCCAGAAGAAGAAAAGTGTATGAATACCCCTCAGTTTGGTTCTTGTGGTTAACCCTTCACTGTTGGGGTGGACTTCCACCAGCCACCCATCCTGTCCCCACACCTTACTCCACCCTCACAGGATCCCGAGCCTTATTTATCTGAACTCTCTTGGCTCCCGTGAGGCTAAGTTCTTGTTTAGCCACCAACAGTAAATAGCTTTGGTTGTTTATAGTCACTTTCTCTTCCTGTCCCACTTTGATTTTTGCCTGGACACACCAAAGAAGTGAAGTCTCTGGAACCATTTCTTGCTGAGATTTTGGAGCCTTAGGAGGGAGCTTGTGTTTTTAAGACTTTTCCCAGAGTTGCCTACTCCTTCCTTTGTTATGTACGATTTCTTTCTTTTTTTTCCCCAAAGATTCTATTTATTTATTTATTTGATAGACAGAGATCACAGTAGGCAGAGAGAGAGAGAGGAGGAAGCAGGCTCCCCACTGAGCAGAGAGCCCGATGCGGGGCTCAATCCCAGGACTCTGGGATCATGACCTGAGCCGAAGGCAGAGGCTTTAACCCACTGAGCCACCCAGGCGCCCCACTATGTACGTATTTCTTAAATTTGGGGCTACAAGTGAGGTATTTGTGTCTTGCTTTCCTTTTCAGGTATTACCTCCAGGTATGCACAAGGGGGTTGGAAATGGCACAAACCCCACTGGAAAATGTTTGGTTATTTGTTCTGCCTTCTTTTTTAAAAGTGTTTTTGGTGAGAGATACATTCCTTCTAAGTTTAGTTGCTGCTGGTGATCCCTCCCCTTTTTAGTTGTTATTTGTTATGAGAGTGTCTGAACTCTGATTTCACTGTTAATTTTACTTAAAAATCCCGTCCAATCTTTTTTCAGTCAAATTACTAAAACACTAGGTATGCAGTCATGTAGGCTATTTGTAGTTTTTCTATTAGAATGTACTTTTCTGTGAATATTGTTCCTGTCTAAACTGACTTTTGGCCTATCTTAGGCAAGTGGCTAACCCTTTGTAGAATCTGATTAATAAGCCTGTATTTCATTCCGCCCCTCATGGCATTTTATACTATTGACCATTTCCTCTGTGAAACTCTATGCTTTGGTTTCTACTAAACGTTTCTGAGTCAATTCCAATCTTTCGTGTTTTTCTTGCTTGGTTTCTTCATGAGAACTTCTTCCTTTGTTCTTTAAAAACTGTGTTCCAGGGGCGCCTGGGTGGCTCAGTCAGTTAAGCGTCAGCCTTTGGCTCATGTCATGATCACAGGGTCCTGAGATCTATTCCTACGTGGGAGCTTTCTGCTCAGCAGAGTTTTCTGCTTCTCCCTCTGCCTCTGCCCCTCCCCCTGCTCATGCAGTCTCTCTCTCACTCGCTCTATATCTCTCTCTCAAATAAATAAAATCTTCAAAACAAAAACAAAAAAAAAAATCTGTGCTCTACGTAGGTTTGTCCTCATCGGTCATTTCAGAGAATATGCTTTACTGTCATAATCTCACATATTATATACAGAAGTAGGAAAAGAATGGGGAATGAGGAAAAAATTAGATGTCTTTGTGGGGTTATGTTGAGTTAAAGGTAGCTATGATTTCTGAAAAGAGATTGTACTATTAGCACTTAGATATATGAGTCAGGGTGAAGTGAGGAAACTATGCCACAAGTTTAGATATAGAAATACCTGGAAACAATTGAACAACAAATCTTATATTCTTATGTTGGAAAAACTCAGTCTTTCCCTCCCATGTGTCTCCATTATTTCATTACTACACTCACACAGAACACTTCTCTTCTGACATTTCTGTTTACTGAAAGTGTGGAGGTTTCGCCCCCACATCAAACATTGGAGATCATCTTAAAGCACTGAATTAACATCACTCTGTCAGGCACTTTCTTTCCACTAAAGTTAACAGACAGAAGGTATAAAGCTTAAAAATTATTTGACTGAGTAAGATGAGGAACAGATATTCTGCAAGGAACCATCCCAGCCTACAGTGGCCTTTTATAAAAGCCTTGCTAGGAGGAGTTCTCTCATTTGTATTTCTGTTGGGTATTGGGGAACAAATCGTATTTAACTAGAGAAGGACAATGAAGCTCTGAAACTGTGAACAGATTGGAGTTTCTGGTGACCCATCCAACAGCCAGAGAGGTTTCCTCCTTTTGCCATAGATTGGACCAAGAAAGAAAGGGAACAAATAAGGTAGGAAGAAATAGTGAGTAAATGGTATATGGACCTGGTCCACTCATCTTGGGGAAATTAACTAGTTCAGCTGTTGTCCGCTTCAATTCCTGGAAATCCTTATTTTCAGGTCACAGTTGATGAGCATGTCCAGTCAGGGTTTGTGCTTTCTTTAGAAATGGCATGTGGGTCTAAGAATCTATTCCTTGGAGTTTGGTGGCACAAAGTCTGGTTCCTTTACAATGAAGTTGAAAATTGTCTTTTGGGAGATGTCTTTTCCAGTAGATATCCAGCCTGCCAGGCGTGATGTTTGAGGTCTTCACCTTCCGGGAACATACAGAAGAAAGATCATTCTGCTAAAGCAGGGTTATTCTCAGCAGGAAAAATTAGGCCTCTGTGATATTGAAGTACATCCCCTTTTACCAGATGAAGATCAAAAGAAGCAGGAGCCATACCCTTTGGGGTCCTGCAGTTAACTCAGAAGATGAGTTTATGGGTTCCAAATGGGCTAGATCTGAGATCTAGAAGAACCGATGTAGTGCTTTTGGCTAGGGTATTTGAAGTGTCTCTACAGATTCTGCCAACGAGTTTAAATAATACTGTTAGTACATTTGACGAATCCTGAGGATTGAGAATGAAAGTGTTGAAAAACTGGCCAAACACCACAGACCTATTAAAGCACTTGACTGGTAAAGTGAGTTCCCTGGTCACTGTGAAGTTTGAGGGCAGTTTCTTAGGACAGGATGATATTCTAAAACTTACAAACCATTACTAAGATATATTTATATCCTTGAGATGGGAAAGCTGTATAAAATATATTTGCCAAAACTCAAATGGTCCATTGGGCCATTTAATATGTCCAAGAGCAATGTGGATAGATTGTCTTGAATTGTATTTTGGGCAGGTGGCACAAGCAAAGTGGGTGCTCTTCGTGACCTCATTAATATTTCCCACCAGTATTTGTTCATTAAAGTATCATCTTACCAGTGAACCAATGCTTCAATGCATGCACATAGTCAGAAATGTGAATTTCAGAGTCTCTGGCAGGACTGGATTAGTATTTGGTCCAAATCAGAGCTTCTTTTTAAATGGAACCAACAATTCTTAGATTTCGAATCTTTTTTTTTTTCCTTTTTTCAGGAGAAATTTATTATTGAGAATACCTAGGTATTGAGACTACCTAGTCAAAATTTTGTTTTAGATTATCACTTGGGGGGATATCCTTCTGGACCAGGACAGGCATTTTTGTTGTTGGTTCCTTGAGAGCAGACTTCTTTGAGAAATATGGGTGAGGAGGTTTCCTTTAAACTTCATTCTGAGATGCAAAGCCCAGGGACTTTGATAATGGCCAAAGTGGCTGGCAAGAGTATGGCATCTAATAATTCCTGGACATAAAGATCATTTTTGATTCTGTCCTTGCTGGGAGTGAGGAAGACTGGCTGTTTTCATGGCATTCCAAAGTCGTGACTTTCTGTGGACACATCTCTATTGCCAGTCTAGGTATTTGCGGTTTTGTCCTGGGCTAAAACACAGGCCGCAGCAAAGGCATATGATTGAGCCTGTTAGACTGAGGTAGCCCAGAGCCAAAGTGCTGCCTCGAGGACTTAAAAAGAGTTCCAACAGCATACTCATAATAATATTTACTACTTTCACCTTTTAAATTAAGAACTGCTCATTAATGATGAATCGTCAGTGTTGTTCAAGGTGTTTATTACAAGTCGTCATGGGGCTCAGGATGTGGGATCAGAAGACGATCTGTCAAAGTCAAATAGTCATGAGGAGTGTCATCCTTAGAGGAGGGAAGAAGGGTGGCCACGTTAGGAATGTTCCAGAGTGCAAGAATAACGTGAGGAGCAGTTGGCAACGGGGGTGGGCCGAAAGGTGTTGAATACAATGAACAGTCTGGAGAGAGAGGGCAACGGGAAGGTGATGTTCAAGGACAGGGAGATTATCAAGCTTTCTTTTAGGGCTTTAAAGTCTAAGTCATCCTAATTCTCCCAAATAATAGAGTTAGGTTGGTTGTTTTTAAGTAAAACACATAGGGGTTGGGCCATAAAAGAGAAGTTTGGAATCCAGTTTTAACAGTAGCCAGTTAGACCAAGAAAAACTTAGAATTAATGTTTAGTTTTGGATTTTGGGAAGTTCAGATTTCCATGAGGCCTATTTTTGGATCGAAGTATAACTTCTGCTCTGAAACCAGGTGCTCCAAATGTGGAACTGGAGTTTGAACAAAAATTCTCCTTTGAAACTTTGTGTCCCTTTAAGGTTGAAAGTTTTAACAGGTGGATTCTGGCTTCATGAGAAGAGGCCTGAGAAGAGAAGCAGAAAAGCATATCGTGTATGTACTGTAATAAAACAAAACCTGCAGGGAACTTTATACCATCTACATCTATCTGCCTTTAAGGTTTGGGAGAAGCAGGAAGGACTTTTGGTAAAACCCTAGGAGCAGTACTGTGCAGATGTATTGCTTTCCTTCCCAGGGAAAGGCAGAGAGATATTGACTGGCCTTATCCACAGGAACGTTAAAGTGGATGATTTATCCACTACATAAATCAATCACAGGGGAAAATTTGTTTTCTGTGGGGATGGAGGCTAACAAAATATGGGGATTTGGAGCTACAGGGTGTCAAAGGATAATAGTATTGTTTATGGATTGGAGATGCTGAACAAATCTCTATCCGTGGCCACTGGGTCTCCTCACAGGCAAAATAGGATTATTGCAAAGACTAGTACGGGGGATGAGAGTCTCTGAGCCTTATGTTCTTCTATTATGGTCTGATGCCTTGAAGGGTCTCTTTATCTATGGAGTATTGATTCTGGGAAGATGTTTTGAGGGATCTACTTGGATTTTTTTTTTTTTAAAGACTTATTTATTTATTTGAGAGAGGTGCAAGTAAGGGGAGGGGCAGAGGGAGAGAAACTTCAAGCAGACTCCCCACTGGGCAGAGCCCATGACCCATGAGATCATGACCTGAGCCCAAACCAAGAGTCAAACACTTAACCAACTGAGCCAGCCAGGTGCCTCACTACTTGGATTTTCACAGGAAAAATAAAACTGTGCTATGGATTCTGCCCATTATCCATTAAGAATGTTCCCCCAAAAGATATGGCAGCTGATTCGATAAGGACAAATGGTTAGTGTCCTTAAAATGAGCTCTACTCCATCAGAAGTGGAGTAAATACAAGATGTGGAAGCATTGTTCAATTCAGCTGATTAACCATCTTGGTTGCTGCTATCAAGTCTAGAATTATCTCCCCCTTTCAGGAGAAAGAAGTTACAACATAATATTTCTCTAAGAAATATCAGCCCAACAAATAAACAAGGGTTGAGGGACTGAGGAGAATCATTTAAGTCCTCCAAGGCATGGCTGTGTCATACAGTAGGGTGGAGTACCAGAAGTTTAGTCCTGGTGTTGAGATTCATTCCCAGCCTGGAAAGTTGTTTCTTTAAACCAGTTAAGAGGAAGGGTTGGGAAGAACCTCCTGAAGTTCTTCAGAGTCCCACAATTGGCACTTAGGAGGGCATTGGGAAGACTTTCTGGAGAATGGAAGTCGCCTGAGTTAATGTTTGTAATAGTCTTTGTTCCAGTATCTGGCTTTTTGTAATAATCACAAAGGTAGGGTTTGGGGGGTTGGTTTTGTTTGCAAGCTTCCATTTATGGGAGTTGGAAATTAAGGATTTTACTGGCCTGCCTTTTAGTTGAATCATCTAGGGCATGGGTGAGCTAAATTAAGGTTGGAGTAGACACGGTCACCCATTCCATCCTGTTCCCTTTTTTCCCTCCTTTTTTGATAAGCTCCAAGCCCAGCACGGAGCCAAACATGGGGCTTTAGCTCATGACCCTGAGATTAAGACCTGGGATCAAGAGTCAGCTGCTTAACAAACGGAACCACCCAGGTACCCAAAATGTTGGTATTTTTAACTGGAGGGGAAAGATCCTGGTTTAGTGCATTAATGAGCATAATGTTGAGAGCTGAGTGGATTCAACATCCACAGGAAGACCAGAAGTTTACTTAAAAACAATTTGGTATTGGCTATAATATTCATGCACAAGCTTACTGGGCTTCTGGGTATAAGCCTGAATCTTATTCAATCAACAGGTTTTGGGAAAGCCCTAGGGACTGTCAGGTGAAATCAGTTAGTGATTGCTGATCCTGAATATACAATAAGGCAAGGGGTTGGTCTCTGATTTGGAGTTCAGAGATTTTTTCCAGATCATGCCCGTGAGCTCTTCCCTTCCAGGGCTGGGCTTGGCCTCCACCACGGAGCCTGAGAACTAACGGGTACAAATCTGAGAAACTTGGTTGGTAAGTCTGGACTAAATTAAATTTCTTGGCAATTCTATGAGAATCTTTAGTAAATCTAGGAAAATCTTAAACTGTAGATCACGGTCTGGCCTTAGTCCAGGTGGCAAAGGAAATTAGGGGGTTAGTAAGATCCTCAGAAGGTCTAATTTTAAAGGAGCAGATTCTAATGGGTTTGGGTGAGGAGTCAGTAGAGAGAGGTTTGGAGAGAAAGGGAAATTCAATTAGAGGGTCGGGATGAAAGATATGAAAGGTATGGGGGCACCTGGGTGGCTCAGTGGGTTAAAGCCTCTGCCTTCGGCTCAGGTCATGATCTCAGGGTCCTGGGATCGAGCCCCACATCAGGCTCTCTGCTCCGTGGGGAGCCTGCTTTCTCCTCTCTCTCTGCCTGCCTCTCTGCCTAGTTGTGATTTCTCTCTGTCAAATAAATAAAATATTAAAAAAAAAAAAAAGAAATGAAAGGTATGAAGGAAGGGCAAAAAAGGAAGAGAAGATTAGTGAGACACTGAGGGGTGAAGGGGGTTTCTGATGCCTTTTTATTTATTTATTTAGTTGTGTGTTTTCCCTGGTCAATTTAGAAACAGCATTTTGTAAAGAAGTGATTTTGGAATCCTGAATATCCTTGGAAGCCTCAGGATACCAATTGAAATAGGTACCCTCTTCAGTTTATTTTCTTTTAAAGCGGTGGTCTTCTAATTTGGTTCTAAAAAAGCAAATTTGGGGATATTTAAAGTTCCCTATAGTGGTTATTAGAGTTCTAAATTATTTTTGGTTACGTTGGTCCAATTAGTTAAAAATGCATGGGAGGAAGGACCGTACTTTTTAAACATAAAAATGGTTGGGGTCCCAGAGAACTCTCCTGAGAGCACTTGTCAGATTGATATCCCCTTATTCAAAACCAGAGGCTCAAAAAATCCAAATGAGTACTCATCAGGAAGGACAAAGCATTTTTTAAAAAAGATTTTATTTATTAATTGGAGAGAGAGCATGCTTGCGCATTTGAGCAGTAGGGTGGGCGGGGGAGGGACAGAGGGAGAAGGAGAAGCAGACTCCCCGCTAAGCTGAGCAGGGAGCCCCACTGGGACTCCACACTAGGACCCTGGGATCATAACCTGAGCTGAAGGCAGCCACTTAACTGACCGAGCCACCCAGGTGACCCAGGAAAGACAAAGCCTTTAAACAGATCCCAAATAAAGCTGGAGAACTCAGCCAAAAGGAGGGAGTTCAGATCTGAGAGGAGACTCAGGGACTAAGAGGAAAAAGACTCATGGAAGCTAAGAGAACAAAGTGCTCAAGTGGGTAGCTCACATGGTTCTCTGAGGTAATTTGTTCCTCAGTGGTTCATCTCTTTCCCAGCCTCCTATTGGTCACCATGGATCATTGACCTTAAAAAAAAAAAAAAAAAAAGGAGCCAGTCATTTTACCAGCAAAATGAGTTTATTTGGGACTAGCAGAGGAATTTTAATTTAGGACAAGCAAACTGTGGTGAACCATAGGAAAGTCCAGAGAACAGAAGAAAGGGGCTTAATTTAAAGGGGATTTCACTGAGTTTCTGCACTGCCACTGGGCAAGGGGAAATTTTTCCTTTCTCCTGCTGGGATATGTGCAGTCAGCTTCTTTGGTGGGTCACGGGATGCTTCTTGTGGTGAGGGGTATTGTGTGACTGCTCTCCCTGCCTCAGGGCTTCCAACTCCATTTAAAAGGATGTTTCCTTTATTGGCACAGGAAAAAAAAATGCTCCTAGTATTCATATAACTTAGGATATTAAAGGGTTTCAGGAACTCTGCCACTGGGGCAGAGACCGATATGTATTTTCTCTTTTCTCATACTGATCTATTCCACACATTTAATGCTTGAGCTCTAGGACTATAACCCACCCCTCTCTGCAGTCACGTGAATCTCCCAGAGAAAAACGAATATTAACATGTCTCAGCATGTTCCAAACTTTGCTAATTTTTCCTCACTCTCTTGCTATCTTTATTTTTTTCTATATTTCCATTTTTCTGTTTAGTAAGTCATAACGCTCTAAACCTTTTGACATAAATTTCCTGGGAGTCCTCCTACACTTCCTTCTTTTCCTTTATCTACAATCAGTCACTGATCAAGTGCTATGAATTCCATCTACTGAATGATATCAGCTTTAATCTATCCATTCTGTTCTGTTCCTAATACTTCCAGCTGCAAGTAATAACAAATCTGACTAAAAGCTGTCTCCAAGGATTTGGGAGTTTCACTTAAAGTTAAGCTAGAGTTGTCAGAGCTCTAGAAGGGCTTTTCTGGAACTCTTTGGGTCTTCCCCTCAGGGCTGTGTGCACCAAAGCAACAATAAGTGACATTTTTTTTTTCACAAAAATATCCAGAAGCCAAAAGGATAAGGTTCTTTCCTACAGTGCTAAATCTTTTTATCAGCGTAGAAGATATTTTCTGGGCATACATGGCCAACTATCACCACCCCACCCCACCCCACCGCAATACACACACGCACATACACACAATCTCTCTCTGTCTCTCTACCAGCATGAGAGCCCCTGGTCAGCTCTGGATCACACAGCTAGGCTCTTTCTGAGCTCCTGTTGTCAGGGGTGGGCTCTGCCAGGAGCGAAGTGGAGTGGAAAAATAGCTGTTAAGTGTCTGTTACATTCCTTATCTTCCCCCCATTTTCTCTACTCTTGCTGGAGTTAGGGTTTTCTATAATGTCTGCCATGGGTTGTTTTCATAGACTCCTGAATTATCTCCCTGTTGCCCATATCACTAACATCCTTTCTCCTGGAGTGAGCTTTCTAAATGGTATTACAAATACCTAAAAAAAAAAATTATTTCTTTTGGGCACCTGGGTGGCTCAGTGGGTTAAAACTTCTGCTTTTGGCTCGGGTCATGGTCTCAGGGTCCTGGAATCGAGCCCCGCATCAGGCTCTCTGCTCAGTGGGGAGCCTGCTTCCCCCTCTCTCTGCCTGCCTCTCTGCTTGCTTGTGATCTCTGTCAAATAAATAAAATTTATTAAATTAAAAAAAATTATTTCTTTTAATTTGTCGTTCCAACATTTTTCATGCTTGGTGAAAAAAGGTTGAATAAATTAAAACCTCATTAACTCATTGGGATTCATTTAAAAATTGTCAGTAAGAATAAGAAGCTAGAACTTTTGAGAATCTGAGGGTCGATGGGGGAAGTATTGCCTGGGAAAGCATTTCTTTTCCTTGGTCAGGAGAAAAAATATAGGTGTTCTACCACTTTTGGGGCATTGGTGGAATGACCTCAAACTGTTGAACATAAATCTAGTCACCATATTTTACAAGCATGTAATATGGATACCTATATATAGTTTATGTTATGGGTACATCTGATGAGTTGAAACATCATTAAAAAAATTATAAACTATCAGAGGAATTTGTGCTTTACAGGAATGTTGCTTTGATTCTTTCATTAAAAAGAATCTCTTGGCGAACCATAAGAGACTATGGACTCTGAAAAACAACCTGAGGGTTTTGAAGGGTCAGGGGTGGGAGGTTGGGGGAACAGGTGGTGGGTGATGGGGAGGGCACGTTTTGCATGGAGCACTGGGTGTTGTGCAAAAAGAATGAATACTGTTACGCTGAAAAAATTAATAAAAAGGGGAAAAAAAAAAGAATCTCTTGTAAATTCAGAATTTAAAAAATTGCTTTCTGAAATCAAGGAACATCTGGAATATATATATATTTAATAGAAGTTCAATAAAATATAGAAATGTGACATAGCATGCCTTAGGCGAATAAAGAGGCTTTCAAAATAACTTTTTTTTTTTTTTTTTTTTTTTGGTCTGGGCATCTTTTGGAAAAATAATGGTAGCCTTATTTTTGGTCTTTTTTATATCTTCGTGGCTCCTGAAGGATGGTCTGAATTTTCCTGAGGCTCCTAGAAGAGGCTGAGCAGAACAGGGCCTCCATCTCCAATGCAGCATTGTCCAATTTGAAATATGTGAGCTATATTGCAAGTCACATATGGAATTCAAAATTTTCTAGTAGCCATATTAAAAAAAGAAAAAGGGAAAAGGGAAACTATAATGATATATTTTATCTAACTCATATCCAAAGTGTTATCATTTCAACATGTAATTTATATAAAAATATTGAAATATTTTACTTTCTTTGTACTAATTCTTCAAAATTTTATTTTTACTCTATACTTAAAGGACATCCAATTCAGTCTAGCCATATTTCAAAGTGATTGAGAGTCTTAGGTGGCCAGTGGGTACCATATTGGTAGGGAGGATTCCTGATATCATTGACAAAATACTCAGGGACCAGTGTAGGAAGTGAAGGCATGTCTTTGTTTAAAATTGAAAGTAAGTGGCTAGATTTTGGGATGCTTCAGAAAGGGACACATGGCTTGCTACATGTGGCCAAGAGAGACTGCTAGATCTGTTAACTTGGAGTCCTTGAAGGAGGACTATGGCAGTGGGCTGAAGTGTCTCTAGGTCTCTCAGCTAGATAATGGCTACCAAGAACATCTTGGGAGTACGGAGGGCTCTTTCAAGGGTCAGCAGAAGGAAGACATTTTGCCATTTTATGCTGCTAGCCCATAAGTACAGAAACTTTAATGCTTTCTGTGGCTAGTCTGCCTGCCTCTCCCTGAGAGTGACAAACAGCCTGACCTGTAGTAACATTCAAAGAAAACGCAACCGTCTACAAAGAGTATGCACCGCTAATTTTGGGAGACTGAGTCACTTGAGGAAAGAAGAAGAAATTAAACAATGAAACTAGAAAGGGTTTTACCAAATTAGAGCTAATGAAGGAGATTGAGGAGAAATTAAACAAATAGTAATGACCCTCAAGGAGATGTATTTAGAGTATTAAAGATTGTTCTAGAACTATCTTAGTCAGTTTGGGCTGTTACTATAAAATACCATGGACCGGGTGACTTAAGAAACAGACATTTATTGCTCACTGTTCTGGAGGCTGGGAAGTCTAAGATCAGGGTGTCAGCAGGTTCAGTTGGTAAGGACCCTCTTCCTGCTTTGCACTATTCTCATGTGGTGGCAAGAGGAAACTTTGGTGTCTACTTCCTTTCTAGTCAGGGCACTAATCCCATTATGGGGGCTCCACCCTTATGACATCCTTTAAACCTAATTGCTTCCCAAAGGCTTCTGCTCCTTAATAGCATCCCACTGGGACTATGGTTTCAGTATGTGAATTTTGAGGGGCTATAAACATCAATCCATAATAAGAATGTATAAAACTGATTTTCAACTGAACAATTTTAATGGTTGCACTGAAAAAGAATATCATTTTTGTCAAAAATAGAATTAGTGTCCTGGAAGATCAAGAGAAAGAAATAACTTATAAAACCCAGCAGAAATACAGAGAACTATGCCTCCATGGTTCAGACGATTTCCAGGGGACTTCACCTGTGAATAGCAGGACTTCAAGAAAAAGAATATAAAATACATAGAAAAGCAATATGTGGAAGATCAGATTATTTTCAAGAATATACCTCATTCTTTAGTGGCCATGTGGGAAGTGTGCCAGTTTCTGAGCTGAGACATTTAGAAGTCAGCCAAATTTCTGACAGCTCTCTGAAATGCCTCCTTTTTTCCACCAAGAGATGCATGTGCAACAGAGTTATGGTTCTTTAAGGTATTGTCCTAGAAAAAGACACGTGCACTTAACCTAAACCCTATATGACGTTGAGAGTCTGGACTAGCCAGTCGAGCTGAGCCCAGTCCAGACCAGCTGATCTGGAGCCAACCTAGAAACCTCAGAGTAGGCTTATTGTAAACCCATAAGATTTGGGGGTAATATGATTGGCAGCATCACCACAGCAGAAAATATGGCTCATACAAAGTAATTCAACAAACAATTGAAGATCCTTGAGCTGAAGAAAGACTTCAATCTGTAGATTGAAATGGCTCATTCGGTCTCAAAAAGAATTAAGGAGAACAAACGTACAATCTATATGTCCTGGTGAAATTTTAAGAATAAATTGGAAAGAGAATCAGTTTGGTAGAAACATTTTTATTCTTTATAAAGAAGACAGAAAAAAGAACCAGTAACCAAAAATTCTTTACCTATCCAAAATATCATTTATCTGTTAGGATAAGAGAAAGTTAAGGAACTTGAGAATACACCACTGAATTACCTGTTCGAAGAAAGCCCTTGAGGAAGGACTCCAACCCTTTGCCAATGGATTCAGATAATATCTCCCAAGATAATGGGAGATAAAGAGGAAAATGTGGTAACAATTCTTGCAATAATTAAGCCTTAGTAGGTGATTTAAAAATTAACTGAGAATTTATTGTATAGAGTAAGGATTCAATAACTGAGAAACACGGAAAAGGATAACATGAGCATAGTTAGAAATTAAGAATTATAGACTACCTGAATAAAATTTTGTGGCACAAAGAAATATTCTAAAGATCTCATCTCATGGGGCACCTGGGTGGCTCAGTGGGTTAAAGCCTTTGCCTTCGGCTCAGGTCATGATCTCAGGGTCCTGAGATCGAGCCCCGCATTGGGCTCTCTGATCAGCAGGGAGCCTGCTTCCTCCTCTCTCTCTGCCTGCCTCTCTGCCTACCTGTGACCTTTGTCTGGCAAATAAATAAAATAAAATCTTAAAAAAAAAAAAAATCTCATCTCATTAGGGAAGGGCAGATAACTGGGGAGTAAGAGAGCCTAACAGTCTCTTGGAATGTCAGAGGAAAGAGGAGAGGAAGCAGTGATCAGACAGACGTATTGGTGGAAAGCATGTTATTATTTAATAATTGATGTATTAATAGAATGTATATTTTAAATTACTATCAGGGAAGGGACTGTAATTACTTGTGACATCAATAAACACAAATTTTATTTCCAAATTAACTGGGGTGGAAGGAAAAGAGGAAGAAGGAAGAGAAACTTAATCCAGCAAAACTTAAGGGAACAGAAGAAACTGTAGTAAATTATAGTAAATACTAAACATAAAATCAGATAAAAAGAATAAAAGCCATCCCAGTTAATGCAAATGGAACAAGTACCTGGCCCTATGCCAAGTGCTGGTGAAGAATGTACCCCCCTTTTTAAAAAAAATACTTTTGATTATCTGACATAGGATGCAATTTGAAACTTTAAAATTAGAAATAATCAAAGAAAGTTGACTTTTTATCCATTTAGTTATGAAAGTAACACTCATATTTTAGATTCTGTTATTTCCTTATCACATTTTTACTAAGAGAATTACATATTTTTCCCCCCAAGTGTTTAGCTACTAAGTGGGTTCTAGAGATAATGAGAAAAATACTTAAAAACTTTTTGGCACAAATATTAAAAATATGAAATTGTTTTCTCAAAGTTCTAGCAAAAACTGGCTCTTTACTCAATTTTTATAATAAACAATTTCCAAGTTGTTTATCTCATGCAGAGTTGATTGTTTTTATGGGTATATAATGCCTTTCAAAATCCATTTAACTTGTTCATAGCTTGTTAGATAAACTACTAGAAAATTATTTACTTTATCCTTGTGTTAATTGAAGAAGTTTTTTTTCAAAAAAATGGTTTATAAGGAAGGAGGATATTTTCTTAAACAGTGTATCAAAAGAAATATTGTATGTAAGACTCTACATATACTGATGAAGTAAGGTATTTAAAGTCCAGTTATATCTTCTGATATTTCCTCATTATGGAACTTTACAAAGGAATTTCAACAGGGAAGGAGAGCATAAGTGACCTTTAAGCAGATAGTGACCAAGTTCACGTACACACAGTTCAGCTCATCTACTGCACCACTGAGCCTAAATCAGTCTTGTTATTGCGTTTGAGTTGCACTTCTATTTTTTATTATTATTTTATAATGATTCCATTTATTTATTTGACAGAGAGATAGAGCACAAGTAGGCAGAGCAGCAGGCAGAATGAGAGGGAGAAGCAGGCTCCCCAGTCAGAGGTGGGGCTGGATCCCAGGACCCTGAGATCAGGACCTGAGCCAAAGATCGACACTTAACTGACTGAGCCACCCAGGCGTCCCTGAGTTACACTTTTAAAATAAATATTTTTTTCTCTGCTCTTCCTCTTTATCTGTCTTTTTTGTTAATCTTAAAAGTTTCTGACGATTTTCAAAATCAACTCCCAGCTTTATAAATTGCTCATGAACAAGCATTGTCAAAAGGAAGATTCAAACCAAGCTAATAATGTCTTTGTGGTAGCTCAAAACAATTGTTTCCTGGGTCTCTAAAATCTGTTTTCTGTAATCAAAAAGGGTCAAAATCTATTCTCACATTCCCATTTCTCTCTGATATCCACAACATAGCCCCCAAGTCTTTGATTTTTTTTTTCCCTTTGCTAGTCACCATGCAAAGAATTATACAGCTCAATAAAATGGAAGACTCAGCACTGTGTGGTTCATACAAGTGGCTGAAGGGATTTTGAGATAGGTTAATGGTTCTGATTGTTTTCTCATATTGATTTTTAGGATGATTATATTTTATTTATGGGGGAAAAACTTGGACTTGCATGTGAACTGCCTTGAGGGTAAACTAGGCCTCTTACACACAGAAAAAAATTTATGTGAATTTGTAATGATTTGCAGGAAATAAAGAAAGTAGAATATGCTTGTAAATAACTCCTTTCATTTAAAAAAAAAAAAAAGGAACTCTGACTTTAGAAAACCCATTTGGACCTAGTGGTTGAATTAGTACTGACCATTGAACTGACCACTTTTAGTAATCAACAAAAGGTCATCCTTTTCGGCTCTGGTCCAAAGTAAGGTCAAAAGGATTGATCATCTAGGGGGCTGGGGTATAGAGCTGGGGAAAGTCCTCTATACTGGGTGGGTGGGAGGGCTGGTCAACTCTTCAGGGCTTAGCTTTTGAAATTACTTACAGCCTTTCAAAGATCGCTGCACATGCAGGTCACATTAAGGACGGACTGTGCTAGTTGCGGAATCCTGAGATAAATGCATCTCTCTTTGCAGTACTGGCTTGAATTTTTTGGATCTATTTCAAGTAGAGCAGATGACTAATCACCCCCTTCTGCTAGTTGATAATGGGTTGTCTATAAAACCTTGTTTTTGTATGGTTACCTTATTGTGAAGTTCACGTCTTTTGAGGAACATTCACAACTGAAAGGCAAGGAAAATGTCCACTCCAGGGTGTAGTAAAGCTGACAAGGAAAAAGAAAAAAAACACTAAATGACTTGGCTCTGTTGTTTTTGAGTTTCCTGAGAGAAAGTGGCCTTGACCCCCATGCATTACTGCTTCTGAGATTGTAACAGCAGATGGTACAAACTGACAGTTCGTGAAGACAACTAAAGGTGTTTATAACATTGCAGGGTTGTGCAGGTGACTTTAAAAACAAAGGATTTGGAAGTGATAAAAAGTGGAGACTGGCAGTAGAGATGGTAATAAAGCCACTAGCTACTTGAGGCAATGTCCTTTTTTATTTTTTTTCTTTTATTGCATCTGATTGCAAATTAAATTGGGGGGGGGGATTAGCCCCAGGCAGAAAAGAATATTCAGCCCCTGCCTCAGTGGTTTTCAAAACAAAAAACCGTAGTCTTTGATTTTTAGATTTGATTTTTTTTTTCTTTTGCCTGCTGGTTGCCATACAAAGAGATATAGCTCAATAAAATGAAAGATCCACAACGCTGTGTTTCATAGCAAAGGCCTGGAGGGATTCTAAGCCAGGTTAATGGATATGATGGTTTTCCCTTCATTGATTTTTAAGATGATTATATTTTATTTATAGGCGAGAAAATAATAGTTAATCTTAGATTTATTGAAAACTTATTGCAAGGCTGCATAAATTGATAACAATAACAGTACATTTAGGGCAACAAAACTAGACTTGTCTTTAATCCCTTAAGTGCTGATGTGCAGGGAATCTATTGACTTGAAATTAAATATGCTCTAACCTACAACTGAATCCAGGTGGGGAAGAGTTATATTTTTCAGGCTGCTCTGAAAGATTTTATTACACAAAGCTTTCGTACACCCGAGGTGTTTCTTTTGTAAAAACTATGTAGAAAATCTAGGAGCTGAAAGCTCGGGGATATCGGCATGTTGCTCTCTGGGGGCTTTAAGAACTGACTTCCAAATCAGTCCATCATTTGTCAGTTAAAAAGCCTACTGGTCAACCGTAATTGTGTCCAGAGGTTTGGATCTTAAACCAGGATGTGTGTGTTCTAAGAGGCAGAAAAAGCTCGAAACATCAGCTTATCATGACTCAGAACTCCATTGCCTTAAAACGACCTGTTTTCATATCTTAAATGAATTTGATGCAGGCGGGCTAAGTCTGAGGACCCAGGGGAGGGGCCTGCAGGACTAGTTAAGAGAGTCCCTGGCTTCATGCGGGACAGACATCAAAGATGAACCAAAGAAAGTGAAAGCAGAATTTATTGAATAACGTGAGTGACAGACAGAGAAGAGCAGGAGTGTCTGGGAGAACTGGAAAGGAAAAGAGAATGTCATCGGTGGAGGCTAGGGATTTACATTGGAAAGGGGTCTGGGATACTGCTCCTTTAGGAACCCAGGGTAGGGTCCAATCAGAGGCGAGTGTCAGATGAACAATAATTGTTATTCTATAAACCAGCAAACGTAGAGGGTGTTGATGCCAGCCTCCCCAGAGGGTTTGCTCAAAGCTTATATCCCGGAACACGTTTGGGATCTGGCTCTTCTTAGACGTTATCGAGTGTTTGGGGCCTAGGACAAAACTCAGAGATAGCTGAACTTTTTTGCTTTCCCCTTGAAGTGGGAACATACCTTCTTTGGCTTATTCAGAAACAGGGTCTAGCAGAGAAATGACACAGACACAGCCTTTCTGAAATGGAGTCCCTTTAGCTCCCCTATCTAAAATTCTGGAACCTTTTGGATTTGGAGCAAATGAATTCCCGTTAGCCAAGCAGGGACAGTAACCTTACCCGACTGGGCTAGAACACTGGGTCTTTGTCTCTCAAAAAGATTGAATAATTGTCACTACAGCTCTGTGGCTCAGAAATATCAGCTCCAGGCCCTTGAGACGCACTGCTTATCCAACATGGAGGAGCAAAAGCCTACTCTCCAGCCATTTGATTAGTCAAAGTTTTCCAGATAATTGGATGTTTATGCAGAGAAAGGAGAAGAAATGCCTAAAGTGTGCTCTAGCCACAGAGAACTTTGACCACTGAGTCACCCAAAATAACAATGCAGCATTGTTTTAAAGTATTTTGATGTTCACTTTTATTAAAAGTTCCATATTGGACTTGCTTTGCCAGTGTGTATACTAAATTTGGAACAGTATACAGATTAGCATGACCTTTGTGTAAGGATGAAATGCAAATTCGTGAAGTATTTTTCTTTTGCACTTTCAGCCAGAAGTACAACATGTATGGGCAAAAGCTAAAATGGCTTAACATTATGTTACACTTTACACTGAAAATGTATTACTGTGAATGGTCTATAATTAAGCCCAATGAGACATCTAGGGAGTCCACACATGCATCAGTGAGCAGATGCGGTTTACTTATTTATAGAATGTTTCTTTTTGAAAAAGTAGTGGTGGATACATTTGGATCACATTTATACAGCTATAAAAATAAAGATTTGATTAGGATCATTCTTCTAAAAAAGTGCCATGTTAACTCATAGTGTAGCTAATATGAATGGTAGAAGTTGACTTTTGTCTATAAACTGAGGTATATTAAAAAAATAAAGTTTATTGGAACAGAAGTGGATTCTGATGGGCCAGCACCGAATTTCAGGGGCTGGGAGTGCTTTGCTGACAGCAGCTAAGGGAAAGACTTGTGAAGAGAAGTGGAAGCGAAGCAAGAACATATTAATTGGCTATCGTTTATGCATTTGCCTTATTTGGGAAAGCCAGGATGGTTGGTTGTGACAGGTTGTCCTTAGGTTTTGATTTCGTAACCTTGACACATTTTAGGCTTAGGGGTTGGTTTGCTTCATCAGCCTAGTACAAGGTATTAGAACCACCTCAGTCTACTGGCCTCCTTGTTTAATTTAACACCTGCAAGGCTAATGTTCATTTTCAAAGTACGCTATGGTCTTGTTTTCCACAGAATTCGACTTGAATGCTCAGTTACTTTTGGTTAAATGCAGTGACAGGATATGAAAATAACTTGCCACCACAACTACACGTACAACGATCTCTGCAAGAGCAAACCCACATTCTAAGATGGATGCCAGGAGTCATCCTGTGTCAGCGTCCAGGATGTAACCAAGGTAGCAGAACAGAGAAACAAAAGAGTAATGGGATTAATGAGATTTCCTCTTTCACTTGGCTATTCTACATTTAGTGGATTGATATATGTTATTTGAAGTTCTATAATTCAGTGAAAAATGAGACTAGAAAAAGAATGTATTAGAAGTTTTATCTCCAGTCCATGAGACTCTATCAAAAAGGAAAAGTTACTTTTTAAAGACATTTTAATAAATGAATAAAATAAATATAAAATTTTACTCATTGATAAAGTCATGTTGCATTTTCCTGCTAGGAAAATGGAGAAACTCAAATCTTTAAGCTGTACATGAATTTAAAAACACAAGGACATGGTATTTGAGAAATAAAGACCAAAAAAGGAATTTGCTTTTTTTTTTTTTTTTTAAGATTTTATTTATTTGACAGAGAGAGAACAAGCAGTGGGGAGAGGCAGAGGGAGAGAGAGAGAGAGAGAGGGAGAAGCAGGCTCCTTGCTGAGTGAGGATCCTGACCTGGGGCTTGATCCCAGGTTCCTGAGACCATGACCTGAGCCGAAGGCAAATGCTTAGCGACTGAGCCACCCAAACACCCCGGAATTTGCTTTTAGATAAGAAACTGACCCATACCTTGAACACACACACACACACACACACACACACACACACACACACACTATTTCTGCTAATGTTTTTCATTTAACTCCATTCTTCCTGGTCCCATCTTGAGTTGTCAAAAAATTGTCCAGAAAACTGCAAAAAAAGCAACTCTGGTAAACATTCTGTTTGAGCCAGGATGATAAAGAACATGAAGATTCTCTCATGAGGAAGCCCATTTTCTCAAGATTTGAGGCTCACTTAAAAATAGTTTGCAATTGTAACAGTAATCATGTTTTCTCAAAATGTTTAGTGCTTCTCTGATAAGAAATTCTCACCTAGATGGTCTAACTTAGTTTTATCTTAAATTTATCTAAATGTCTCCCTATAATACCGGAGTGTCTGGGTAGCTCAGTTGGTTAAGCATGTATCTGCCTTAGTCTCAGATCCTGGGTCCTGGGATCCAGCGCCACATCAGGCTCTCTCCTCAGCAAAGAGTTTGCTTCTCCCTCTCCTTCTTCCCCTCCTCTGTGCTTTCGTGCTCTCTCTCTCTCTCTCTTCTTCTTTCAGATAAATACATAAAATCCTTAAAAAAATGAATTTCTTCCTGTAATATGGAATTACAGAAACTGAAACAGGGTATTATGGTAGGTTTTCTTTAACTGAATTTTTTTTTCTGATGTCAAAATTTGTAGAGTTCTTTTTTTTTTGTCAAAAGTTTAGAAAATCTAAGTGAACAAAAAGAAAGAAAAGGCCATTACTTGTGATTCTCTAATCTAGAGATAATCTCTGTTAACATATGAATATAGTTGGAATTACACATATTGCTTAGTTACCAGTTTGTTTTTTTAACCATATATAATGAGAAATTTCTTTTAAACAGACAAAAAAATGCATAGACCATACTTTCAAATGATTTAAGTATTTTTATTTTTTTTAAAGATTTTATTTATTTTTGTGTGAAAGAGAGAGAGAGAGCAAGGATGAGTGGAGGAGGGAAGGGCAGAGGAAGAAGCTGATTCCCCACTGAGTGGGGAGCCCAGTGTCAGATTCAGTCCCAGAACTCTGGGGTCATGACCTGAGCCAACCACAGACATTTAACTGACAGTCACCCAGGTGCCCTTAAATGATTTAAGTATTTTTTTTTAATATTTTATTCATTTATTTGACAGAGAGAGAGGTCACAAGTAGGCAGAGAGGCAGGCAGAGAGAGAGGGAGAAACAGGCTCCCCACTGAGCAGAGAGCCCGACACGGGGCTCGATCCCAGGACCCTGAGATCATGACCTGAGCCGAAGGCAGAGGCTTAAACCACTGAGCCACTCAGGCGCCCCTGATTTAAGTATTTTTAATCACAGTATGTCAGAGTGCACATGTTCTTTTTGGCCAAATCATATTTCTGTTAAAATGTGCTGTTTTCCCATTTTTATTTCCTTATGATTCTGAAGATGGGTGTTTAATTGGATCAGAACAATGCATATTGCATAAGGTTCAACTTATTATCTTTAAGTTTTATTCCTGTGATATTGTGATATAATAAGAAACATGTATTTTGCACTTCATCCCATGCTCTTGGCCAGAGCTCCTAAAATATTTGTGATCCTCTTTTTTCTAAAGATTTATCTTATTTATCCCTTTTTAGGGAGGAAGGAGAGGCAAAAGAATCTTAAGCAGACTCTGTGCTGAGCATGGAGCCCGACTCGGGGTTGGATCTCAGGACCCTGAGATCACCACCTGAGCCAATACCAAGAGTGGGAAGCTTAACTGACTATGCTACCCAGGCAACTCCAATTTTATAATTTTCTAAATGATAAGAACAATAGGAACGTCTTTTGTTGTAACATTTGCCCCTGACAACTGACTCAATTTTGGAACATAAAAGTGAAAGGAGCCTCTTTTGTTAATTGTAACAAGCCCCTTTCACCCCATCTGGCTGTGTGTTTTAAAGTGACTTTTGGAAATACCCTAAGGATGGGGAACTGGTTGCCAGTTCTATCACCCATATGTTTAGAGAGTTGGAACTTTTGGGCCCCATCCATACCTCCCGGTAGGGAAAGGAGCTGGAGGTTGTGTGGATTACCACTGATTAGCCAACAATTTAATCAATAGCCAATGATTAAATCAATCATGCCTATGTAATAAAGTCTCCATAAAAACCCCAACTAAAGAGGTTTGGAGAGCTTTTGGGTTGCTGAGCACGTGAGGTGTGGGAGGGTGGTGTGCCTGCCCAGAGAGGGTAGGGGAGCTCTGCCCTTTCCCACATACTCTGCCCTATGTATAACTTCCATTTGGCTGTTCAGGAATTATAGTCTTTATAATAAATGAGCAGTAGTGGTTGAAGTGCTTTTCTGAATTCTATGGGCCATTCTAGCAAATTATCGAACCCAAGGAGGGGGTTGGGGGAAGACTCTATCTAGAGTTGATTTGTCAGAAGTACATGTGATAACTTGGGATTTGTAATTGTCATCTGCAGTAAGGGGAGATCTTGTGGAACTGAGCTCTTACTGGTAGTCTGTGCTAACTGAATGTAGTTAACGTCAGGATGGTTTAATATGAAGGGACAAAAAAACCTCATATGTTTGGTGACAGATGTGCTGTGAGTTGGGAAACTAGCTTTTTTAATTCCTGCTCTTGGTATCTTATCTCAGTTTCCCCTGGCAAGTTTTCCAATCTGGCATGCATTTTGTATACTAAATAGACTTAATAAAATTTGTGAGTAAATGCTACAAAGATATGTGACCATTCACAATAATAATTACAGCTCTCTGAAGCCTCATTTTAACTCTAAGTTGACATAAGACATTAATATTTCAAGGAGAATAAAAATACTAAAAGTCTGGTCTAATAATTTATGATAAAAATTTTTTGATCCTTATTTATCTAAATAATAACCCCTCATTGACTTAGCACACAAGAATTATAATTATGAAAATCATTGTTAGCACTCAAGACGATCAACTGAAAAACTCAGGATTTCTAAGAATACATTAAAATCATATAAAACTGCTTGTCTATATGCCAGAAATAACCACTTAGAAACCATAATGGAAAATATTTCAATTTATAATGACATCAATTATATAAAATGCATGAGAATAACCTTAACAAGGTAACCTATGATTGGTTTCGCTGTGAGAAAATTTTGATTTTACTCCCTACAGACCTCAAAGCAAGACTTAGCAAGTGTTCATATTCTCTCCGTAAATATACTCCTCAAAATATTTTGGAACTCTGTAGGATTTACTAAAAATATCATTGACTTTTGGGAGGAGGGTTTACATGGCTTTTCCCACAATACAATTCTTCCTCAGAATGTCTTCTCTCTCCTGCCTCTTTTTTGGCATATTAATAATTAAATCAGGGGAGATTCTCTTTTGACCTTTCCTCCATGCAGCCTTTAATCTTGGAAATGAATAGGGCATGTAAGTGGTTCAAGACATTTATATATGAAGCGCTCACTGAAATGGTAGGAAAAGCATTGTTTTTATATGTAAGTGGAAAATGATATGAACTGATAAACATACACAGGAAATGGAGAGCTAATAAACTTATGACAAATATTAAAAAAAGAATTTCAAACAAAATAAGCACATCATTTCACTTAATAAATGGGCAAACATTCAAGGAAAAAGATGAACATGTTCATTAAGTTTTTGTGAGATGTCACTTACATCTTGGTGGTAGTTGAAATTGTCAGTATTCCAACAAGGAATTTGGCAATATTATCAAAAATCTAAAATGTAGCCGATTTCCTTGACTTAGTTGAGAACCTCATGTTTCACATGAAATGTCTTCTGAGCCTCCTTGACAACAGCTTAAATCTTACCACACCAGACAATGTTGGCTTCTTAAGAAACCTATCTCACTAGCCAGACCCTTTGGTGGATCAGAATCACCTAGTTAATGGCATTGCTATTCCTTACGCGGAGACCTGCAGAACTCTTCTCAGATGGCTAGCAGTAGATGCTACTTACTGAATAATGATTATATTTTAGTATGTTTTCTCAGGGTTTCCTCCTGTTTTATCTGTTAATATTCATAACAACCCAGTGAGAGTAGGTATGGTTATTATCCCCATTTCACATATGAGAAACAAGTTAGTTAACTAATTTCTCAAGGTCATGCAGGCATTTTGACACAAGTCTGAGCTCTAACCTTGAAGCTATATTGACTATAAAAGGATTGCCTAGGCTTTGCTTCATCTACCCCTTTCCCAAGCATTCTACTCTTCAACCACACTAACATTCTTTACATTTCCTAAGTGTAACTTAGGGAATTGTATGTTAATTTTTTTACCAAGGATTCCTGCACTCAACCAACTTCTCCTAAAACTTGACACTGAAAAGCCAGCACTAACGTACTCATCATGTCACATGTCATTGGTAATGATGTTTTTGTTCTTTTCATTGCCTACCCAATATCCATTTTCCTCTTTTTAATAAAAATATTGTCAGGTTTCCTTGGAGCTAGGTGTGGATGTGTTTCAAACGGTAGTTGATGTAGGGGGTAGAGAGGAAAGTTCCTTAAATAGGGAGGGGATGGCCTTGCTGCCAGTATTTCCTTCTTGCTAGAGCTCCAACATCTACACTGTGATCTTGAGGATTAAGGATAGTAAAGGGAAATGATCAAAGAAACCCAAGTCCCTAGTAACTTCAGAAACCACTCTACCATCTTTGGCCTATTCACTTACTTTAGGTACATCTCCGTTTTAAGTAGCTGAATGCAATTCCTTGCTGATGTATTTGTCAAGGATAGTTTAAAGAAACAAAATTCAGTCAAGTAAATTTGAAGATCTGATTGGTTTTATGAAGTGGTTTGTAATTCAGGCCGCATCCCATCTAGCAAGTAGAGGAGAGCTGCAGGGAGTTGTACAAAATGCAAGGCTTTTACAAGAAGGAAGGTGAAGCAAGGGCGTTATTAGCAAAGGAGAAAAAAGGACAAAGGGTCTTAATATACAGATGACCTCATCTTCCTCTGAGGGATAGAGAAGGCCCATGTAACAGATTACCTTGTTGGTACTGAACAGAAAATTCCTGACTGTCCAGTTAACACTGGTAGGGAAGGTCGAAATTGAAAGTGGCAAGGGTATTAAGTCCAGATTTGGTGACCTGGCTTAAGTGATGTCTTTTGGGGCCTGTGGTTTTCTTTTTTCTTTTTTTTTACATAGAAACTGAATTTTACCTTTTTTTTTTTTTTAATTTATTTACTTGACAGAGATCACAAGTAGGCGGAGAGGCAGGCAGAGAGAGAGAGGAGGAAGCAGGCTCCCTGCTGAGCAGAGAGCCTGATGCGGGGCTCGATCCCAGGACCCTGAAATCATGACCTGAGCCGAAGGCAGAGGCTTTAACCCACTGAGCCACTCAGACGTCCCTCTTTTTTTGATATATCTAATATTTATACTTCAATCCCTAACAGAATAGACATGTCTGCAAATTCTTGTTCAATATGTGGAAATTTTTTTTTTGAATCAGGAAAATGTAATATTCTCATAAAACTCAACATAATTAAACACACTGGAGATTTATGAAATTTTTTTCTCTTTAACTGGACACTGTAATCCAGTTTAAGCAATGCTCTTTCTATATTATAAGATACCAAATAATGCATCTACCTTTATTCATTTTATAATCCATTTCTTACCAGGTTTCTGGTACATAGGGTAAAATAGAAAATTGGGACAATGCTACACCTGATTTAAGGTGAGGATGTCTTTACATTTGAACATAATGTTGAAAGTGAGATTTATCCCTCAGTCACCTTGATAATTACCTTAGCAGTCTACTCTCACAGAACTTATTTTGAATTTGGATATGCTCTTGCTTTTTTGAATATATGCTGCTTCCGGGGAAGGACTGTGTTAGCATTGAACAAAACTCTTTTCTTTTGAAATGTTGAGTTAATATTGAATTGATGGGGCCAAGTTGTTTCCTTTGTTACATTGTTTACAGAATACAAGAAGAAAACCTGAGGTTATATATTGCCCAAGTCAGGCGCACAGATAATTGATTTGGTGGGCAAGAAGAGATTAGGCAAATGAAATAAGGATTCTATTTTAAAACGTAATATCCTGAAACATACCTGATTACATACTTATGATCCTGGATAGATTGAACCAATAAAATCCAAGAAGCATTTTATTTCCTCAGTGTATGTGTGCAGCAAACCCTAAGCGATCATTTTAAGAGGCTTATGGTATCCAACCAGTTTCACTTTATCTCTGGCATTCTCCCATTGAGATATTGCAATAAAAATAGACACTCCTACTCAGATTTTTATTCATATTTCCATGATGTTTGTGCACTTGAAGGTATTTATTGCTTACTTCAGGAAGCCCATCTGATTTACCTTTTCAATAAGAACTGATTAAAGGAACATTTAGCTGAAGGGTTCACCACCCCCTTCCATTGAGACATAGCATTTCTTTTCTTTTTCTAGGCTCACCCTATCCCACCCCCACCAGTAAATCTATCAAGGGGCTTCTGTAACAGATTTTTCCTCCTGGTTCTTTCTCTACTCTCTTTACCCTCATCAGAAATACTAAGAAGACATTCAGGCCAACAGCTTAATTATTTCTTCATTTTTCTCCTCTTTGATATCTCTTATACTTTACCTTCATAAACCTTCAAAGTCCTAGTTTTTGAGCTGTTAAAAACCCTCTAGTCATCTTGACACTAATGGCTAACCTTAGAAGGTATGGAGAATTTATCTAATTTTTCGAGTGTAAAATGCCCAATACATGATACCCAGAGGTGAATTCATGAATTGAAATTAGAGACATTATCAGAGTTTTCAGCTGCTATACAAAGTGGACAGTCTACTCTCTTCATGAACTTGAGATCTTTTTCAGTCCTGGCATGATATTATAGGTAACTAAATTTTACCTTCTTTCTGTTATTTCCCTCGCTTCAGTATCAAGTTATGAAATCCCTTGGTTTTCGATTTTTAAGTGCTGAGAAGCTCTGTGGCTGTTAGGGAGACAACATCTCTGTTCCTAGGGAGTTGTTGCTGTGAATACTATAGTTACCCTTTACTCGCTCATTCTGTTTCTTCTTATTTTGGTGGCTCCTTGTTTCTTTGGGAATCCTTGCTGGAAACACCTTACTTTCCCAAATACATGTCAACTCGTCTTTCCATCCCATTAAATGTCCTTCTGCTACAGTATCTGTGACTGTCTATAGACCTACCTATTTAAAATCTATTTATGTACTTTTATCTATGAAATGTGAAACTTTTGATGCCCACTAAATTCTAAACACAGAAATGTATGCTTTACACACATTTAAAAATTTGATTCTCCAAAGAATCCTATAGATAGATATTACTACATTTTATAGAAGAAACTGCATCTCAACTTATCCACTTATAATAACAACATAACAAAAATCATTTACTGAATGCTTAGTGTATGGTAGGTGCTGTATTAAGTTCCTTACTTATTTTTTTAATGTGATTATTGCTTTGTTTGAAACTGGATTTAAAGCAGTTTAATCATTCTCTAATTTTCATAGTGACTCAAAAAGCAGAAATCTCATTTTAGAGATGATGAAAAGATCTTCTACTTTGTTTATTCATTTTATGTTTACACAATCAATCCATTAAAGGCACTTTGGGTGGGGAGACCCTCTTCCTAATTGCCTACCCTTGCCTTATTTTATTTATTATAAGCCCTCTTGGTAGCAGAAAATTTTTTTTTTCATTTTTTTTCCCATTTTATTTATTTTTTCAGCGTAACAGTATTCATTCTTTTTGCACAACACCCAGTGCTCCATGCAAAACGTGCCCTCCCCATTACCCACCACCTGTTCCCCCAACCTCCCACCCTTGACCCTTCAAAACCCTCAGGTTGCCCCAACCTCCCACCCCTGACCCTTCAAAACCCTCAGGTTGTTTTTCAGAGTCCATAGTCTCTTATGGTTCGCCTCCCCTCCCCAATGTCCATAGCCCGCTCCCCCTCTCCCAATCCCACCTCCCCCCAGCAACCATAAATGACTCTTAATCTCACAAAACAAACTGGGGGTTGCTGGGGGTAGCAGAAAATTTTATATATAGCACCTGTTCTGCCTTATATATTTACTTGCTTTATAAATGCTACTCTCTATACCAGACTAGAAAATATAGCCAAATTAAAATAGAAAAAAATTCTGTTCCATTTTTCTGGAATATTCTTTTCTTGATTTATTGTCTGACATCCTTAAGCAAAAGTCACTTATTGGGGGAATATTGTCATCCCTGTATTAGATCTCTCTTTTAAATGTTCCTTTAGTTTTGTGTAATTCTCCCTCAAAGAATTTAGCAATATTTCGATTAACTAATTTTTGTTTGTTTTAAATAAGACTTCACTTTTTTTATAAAGAGCAGTTTTTGGTTCACAGCAAAACTGGGAGTAAGGTATAGAGGTTTTTCATAAACTCCCTGCCCTACACACACACACAGCCCCTTCCACTACCAACATCCCACCAGAGTGATACATTTGTGACAGTCAGTGAACCTACATCGACTCATCAATAGCTCCCAAAATTCATAGTTTACTTTTGGTTCACTCTTGGTGTTGTTCATTCTATGGGTTTGAACTTGTATGACTTGTGTTCACCATTACAGTATCATCCAGAGTAGTATTCTTACTGACCTAAAAGTCCTCTGTGCTCTGTTCATCCCTTCCACCTCCTAGTCCATCCCCAACCACTGATCTTTTCCCTGTCTTCATAGTTTTATCTTTTCCAGGATATTACGTAGTTGAAATCAGATTGATTTCCTTCACTTAGTAATGTCATTAATTTTACTCCATGCCTTTTCATGACTGGATAGCTCATTTCTTCTTAGTGCTAATATTCCATTGTCTTGATATACCACAGGTTATTCATCTACTCACTTCCCAAGTGCCATGTAGGTTGCTTCTGAGTTTTGGTAGGTATGAATAAGCTGCCACAAACATCCATGTGCAGGTTTTTGTGTGGATGTAAGTTTCAACTCCTTAGTAATTGATTTAAAAAAAATAAGTTCATTTAGTCAATGTATATTTATTCCTACCTTTTCACATGCCACACAGTGTGCTGGTGTCTGGGTCTGGAGTGGTGTCTGCTTTCATGTCTTCTGTCCTTGGAGAAGGTAGGGTCCATGAGGCCAGATGTGTGTCATTACTGTATTCATGGATTCTAACATGTTCCCTGACATGCTGATATATAAAAGACATCTGTATCTTAGAGATTGAGAAAGGTTGAAAGGAAGAGGATAAGCAAAGATGTAATAGGCAAAAACAAACCAGGAGGTGTTTAATAATATCAGACAGCTTTGACTAAAATCCCAAACATCTTAAAATGATAAAAGTATGATCTTCGGTGAAAAGCTGGTTATGGACATTTATGTGCCATGGAGCAAAATGTCAAAATTCATTATTTATTGACTAAATAATGAACCCACGGTGAAACCTTCCTTAATTTTTGTGTATATATTTTTTCAGCTTCTTTTTGCCATAAAATCCCTAGGTATAGGAAGTCATGTGAAACACTAGGGTCCGGCCATCAATTCCTGAAATATAAATGGATTCTTGGATGCAACTCATTCATACAGTGAGGAGATTCATGGACTACCATAACGTACTGAAAAACCAGACGATTTATTTTTCCTGTGTTAGCAAACCTGGGCCACTGCCCTGGTTTGTGTGGTTTTGTTTTCTTTTGTTTTGATTTACTTTAATTTTATTTCTTTTCAGCGTTCCAAATCCATTATTTAAGCACCACACCCAGTGCTCCATGCAATACATGCCCTCCTTAAATTCTCTTCTGGTAATGCTCTGTCATGTTCAACTCAAAGCCACGTGTCTGTGTTTCTGGAGTCTGTGTTCCTTATCCCTTGTGTGCTGTGTCCTCCTACCTAGCCTCCTCTGCCCTTCCTTTCCTCCTATCCCTATAGGTCAATTAGACTTTTGGTGGCAAGTAATAGAAAGAGCTGAATAAAGAGACACAAAGACAAAGAGCCCTTATTGTAAAGTGTTACAGTTAAATAATTCTTAAAACTGCATTAAAAAAAAAAATCCAGTCACACACTCATTTAAATGTAGGTATCGGGGCGCCTGGGTGGCTCAGTGGGTTAAAGCCTCTGCCTTCGTCTCGGGTCATGATCCCAGGGTCCTGGAATCAAGCCCCGCATTGGGCTCTCTGCTCTGTGGAGAGCCTGCTTCCACCTCTCTCTCTCTGCCTGCCTCTCTGACTACTCGTGACCTCTGTCAAATAAATATATAAATTAAAAATCTTAAAAAAAATGTAAAGGTATCATAAATATATGCTACTGCATACAAGAAATCTGAAAATATATCACATGAAGACATTCTTTGTACTCCAATAAGAGAAATAAATACAGGAGGTAGCAACAAGATTAAGTAAAAAGGAAGAGTATGAGTTAGAATAGCTTACTGAGTGCTAGTTTTATCTTTGAAAAGGCATGACAAATAAAGCAAACAAAGATAATGTCTGAGCAATATAGAATTAAAAATGTAGACATGCATTTTAAAGTGGTGAGGAAAGAGGAGACCATCTGTACGTCTTATTTTCAGGGGAAGAGGTAAGGATATAGATACAGCTGAAAAATTACTAGAGAAAAATAAGCATAATATGATGACCAATGACCAGAATAGAAAGTGAGTGCATGATTTTAAGGCTAGAAGAAATTGTGTAGTAGCTAATAGGAAGCAGAAAGAAAAGAAAAAGGAAACCTCCAGAATAGTAAAAATAAACGTGACAAAAATATGAAATAACAGGGGAGAAACGCTCTAATGTCACAGTAAATGGATAAAATTTGCTAATTAAACATAGAAACATGGATTGGATTAAAATATATGATACATGATAAATGAGGCCCCACAAAGAAAGGGGAGACAGCTGGTGTTCAGGAAATTAGCTCATTAAATGCAGAAAATTAAAGCTGGATTCCTACCTTCTACCATATAGATAGGTGGATGCCAAGTAAATTAAAGATGTAAATGTGAATGCTTAAACCATAAAACCAAGAATAAAATCTGGAAGGATATCTTTGTGACCTAGGCATTAGCAAAAATAATTTGTCATACAAAATTCAAAAATAAGAATCCAAAAGTCAAAAAAATAAATAGAGAAAGAGAGGGAGAGAGAAACGTGACAATATCAAAATGAAGGGATTACTACTGAATGAAAGATACAATAAATGAAGTTCATATACTGGGCTAAGATATTTGAAACATCTAAAACTTCCAAGGAATTCATATCTACAGCAGGAAAAAAAAACTGAAAACCCCCAAGAAAAAGACACAAAGTCCAGGAGGAAAATGCACAGAAGTTACATAAAATTTCACGGCAAGAAAACTCAGAATCTAATAGATGTCTGAACAAAAGCTCAGTGGCAATAGTTATCAGAGAAATGTTAATTAGGACAATAAATAATGAGATGACACCTAACACTCAATAGCATATAGAATATTAGAAGAAGGAGGTAAGTTGGAGTGAATCGTGAGGAACCCTCTTGGTCTGTGATGGGAGGGCCATTCCACAGGGCCGCTAGGCAGCATTCGGTAAGATTATGTCTGTGTACATCCAGCAACCCCATGGCTATCTCAGAGAAATTCTCCCTCTTGATCCCAAGGTGATATGTCCAAAAAGACTTGAGTTTTATTTTGTTTTTGGCTGGAGTTTTGGATTAATCAATACAATAAATAAGAAAAATATGGCATGTTAATACATTTTATAGAAACCTAGATGCACCAAAAGGAACCAGAAGGATGTAGAACTAGAAACTAAAAGTCTGGGTAGATTTTTAAGTATAGCATTAATAGGCTAAAAGTGAGAAGCAGAACATGGCTCATAGCATAACATGATGTGTAATTTATTTTTTTTTAAAGATTTATTTATTTATTTGACAGTGATCACAAGTAGGCAGACATGCAGGCAGAGAGAGAGAGAGAGAGAGGAGGAAGCAGGCTCCCTGCTGAGCAGCGAGCCTGATGTGGGGCTTGATCCCATGACCCTGGGATGATGACCTGAACTGAAGGCAGAGGCTTTAAGCCATTGAGCCACCCAGGCGCCCCACATGATGTGTAATTTAAACACAGAATCACAAAACCCACCACTTTGTATTTTTTGAGAATACGTGCATATTTACGTGCATCTACGTCTTTAAATAGATGGCTAGGAAGACAGAGTAAAGGAGGTAGGATCTTGGCATGAAGGGAAAAATTAATAAGAGAAGGTCTTGGGTCACTTGGTGTCCCGAGGCAGCGCAAGGGACAGGGAAAGCAGAGGGAAAGACTTGGCAAAGGGGAAGCAAAACGGGTGGATGGGAGTCTAGGTGTCCCTTCCCCCTGCACCTGCAGCAGCTTGCTTTCCTGTGCTCTATAGTGGATTTCTGAGTCAGGTTTCACTTAAAAAAAAAAAAAATACTAGTGCTAAAAAAGCAGTTCTTTAGACGCAGACCTAGTAGATAAAGGCACATGCTTGGAAACAAGTTCCTTAAATTCCACAGCCTGCCCCAACACAATCTGTGTGCCTTAGGGTGAAACCCTGAAACCTTCTTTGTTTCCCTATCAGTACGCTGGAAGTAAAACACCTCTGTTTTTCTTAATCTCTCAAGATTGTTATGATAAGGAAAAAAAAAGCCTGATGACCCTTGAAATTATATCTAAAATCAATGAGTCATGCAGGAGAATACCTGTTGCCGGGCGGTATTAATCTCTAGCGTCGTTCTTGCCCAGAGCTTTCTCTGTAGCACCTGTGAGGAGTGAAAAATTACACGGGATCAGACACAGACATAGGCTTATGGAAATCTCTGTGCTCACCCCAGACGCCCCTCCTAACCCCACCCCAGGTGAGTAATGAGATGAGGCCCTCAGAGGATGTGCCAGTCACATCCTCCCTTATTAGAAGCAGATCTAGGCTAGGGTCCCTCAGGACCAAATAAATAGTATGATTTATAAAACATCTTGTGTCTATTGTTTCCCTTTCTTTTTCTGATTTATCTTTTTAATTAATCCAGTAGTTCTCAAACTTTTTGGTCCCAGAGACATTTTATATTCTTAAAAATTATTGAAAACTCCACAGAGCTTTGACTTTTGTGGGTTATATCCATTGATATTTACTATATTAGTTATTAAAACTGGGGTTGAAAATTATTTATTCATTAATTCATTTAAAAATAAACACATACCCATGGTAGTTAACATAAAAATCATTTTTCCAAGCAAATAACTCTACATTCCAAAATAAATAATATTTTCCAAAAGCAAAAAAATAAATAAAAAAAATAGTAGCATTATTTTTAGTTTTGTAAATCTTTTTAGATTCTTATAACTGCTTCCAGAAGAGTATGTTCGGTAAAACATCAAGTTTTGGTATCAAATATGGCCCTGGAAAATTTTGTGGCATTTAATACACAATTTCTGTGGTTCGAGAATAGCCTAATATGTTTGAGATTATTGTCTTTCATCTGCTGTTGAAAGAGTAGCATTTTCTACTTTAAACTTAATGAAGGAATTCAGGGAAATTTGACTTCAAGATATTTGTCTCACAAATGACTTTTATAAGGAACATTAAACATGTCTAGAATAACATTAGATTGAACTATATGAAATTGCTAATACTTGACCATTTTTTTGACCTGTAAAAACAGAAAATTCATGTAAGTTTATCTAAAAGTATAAGAGAGTAAAGCCTACCTTTTTTTTTTTTTTTCGAAGATTTATGTATTTGTTTAGAGAGAGCGAAAAAGACCACAAGTTGGAAGAACGGGCAGAGGGAGAGAGAATCTCAGGCAGACTCTATGTTAAGTGAGAAACCCAATTTGGGCTTGACCCAACGACTCTGAGATAATGACGGGAGCCAAAATCAAGAGTCAGACACTCAACTGACTGAGCCATCCAGGCACCCTGAGTAGAGCCCATTTGTGTTCTTTTAAATGATCTTTGTTAAGGGAAAGCCTTAACTTCCTTAAGGAAGAATTTAGGTTATACATCAAGAAAAACAGTAGTCTTGGAGCAGGTCCTGAAAAAGTTTGAAGATGTGGTTTATGGGTTGAGTTTTGACTAATGGTGGAAGATTCAAGATGGCCTCGAAGTTTATGATAAATTTGACTGTTCTCACTTTGTATTTTTGACCGTAGTACGTAACATTTTGTTTGAGAGGAGAACAGATTTCAGTTTTTTTGAAATCAAAATACTAGATATCAGGGGTACAGTTGATAATAAATAAGTAAAATTGTGCATTTTATTATTGCTAAATAGTTCTTTAAAAAACCCACCATTATAATACAGCAATAATACTTTTCTTTGAATCAGCAGTAAGAATGTATTTATAAGTTTGTCCATTCAAAACACTTATTGTGATATATATATCTAATATTTAATCATATAAATATCTATCCATGCAGTGATATTTTTACTCACAATGTATTCCTTCTTAGACCAAAGCCCATCTTATCAAACCCAAGAGTTATGTAGAGATATTCCGTGGCATTGATGCTTCATATTTTAAAATATAAATAGTTACTGTATTCTGATATTCTAATGTGCTACAACCAAAGCAATCACTTTTTAATTTATGTTGAATCTAAATTTTAATCATTTTTTTCCTTGAACTGTATACTAGTGATAAATTATTTGAAAGACAGTGTGAAATGTCCACAAATCTTATGTGGCAGTATAGCTCATTTAGTGTCTTAAATCAACAGTGTTTTGCACTGAGAGCTACGGAGCCAGGATTTTTAGCTAAAAGAAAGCATAGGAAAACTCCAAAGACTTTCTTTTATTTTAGACATCATTGTACAGAAAATCCAAAGGTTTTGTTTTTTTTTTCCATTCTCACTCAGTTTTGTTGGTATCCAGGTTCATGGCTAGCTAAGACAAAATGCCTGCATTTACTGAGTATTTAATCAAAGACCATTCAAAGCATTCTACCACCAGCCTTAAAGAATGTACATAAAGCAGAGGAACTCTAAGAAAGTATAGGACAGTAGGGATGGAAATCATATAATAGAGGATATAATTTTCAGGGGAGGGGAGAGGTCAGGTTCAGGAAGCATAGGAGACATCCAGTTACTGACATTAAGGAAGCAATGCATGGAGTTCATAAAGAAGACAAAACTGTCAGTGTCTGCCGCAGCCTGGTATTCCCAAATCCTGTGTCCCATATACTGTCCTATCCAATGAGCATCTTTTTTTTTAAAATTTTTTAATTTTTTTTTACCATTTTTAAAAATTTATTTTCAGTGTAACAGTATTCATTGTTTTTGCACCACACCCAGTGCTCCATAAATACGTGCCCTCCCTATTACCCACCACCTGATTCCTCAGCCTCCCACCCCCCGCCCTTTCAAAACCCTCTGGTTGTTTTTCAGAGTCCATAGTCTCTCATGGTTCATCTCCCCTTCCAGTTTCCCTCAACTCCCTTCTCCTCTCCATCTCCCCATGTCCTCCATGTTCTTTGTTATGCTCCACAAATAAGTGAGACCATATGATACTTGACTCTCTCTGCTTGACTTATTTCGCTCAGCATAATCTCTTCCAGTCCCGTCCATGTTGCTACAAAAGTTGGGTATTCATCCTTTCTGATGGAGGCGTAATACTCCATCGTGTATATGGACCACATCTTCCTTATCCATTCATCCGTTGAAGGGCATCTTGGTTCTTTCCACAGTTTGGCGACCGTGGCCATTGCTGCAATAAACATTGGGGTACAGATGGCTCTTCTTTTCACTACATCTGTATCTTTGGGGTAAATATTCAGCAGTGCAATTGCAGGGTCATAGGGAAGCTCTGTTTTTAATTTCTTGAGGAATCTCCACACTGTTCTCCAAAGTGGCTGCACCAACTTGCATTCCCACCAACAGTGTGAGAGGGTTCCCCTTTCTCCACATCCTCTCCAACACATGTTGTTTCCTGTCTTGCTAATTTTGGCCATTCTAACTGGTGTCAGGTGGTATCTCAATGTGGTTTTAATTTGAATCTCCCTGATGGCTAGTGATGATGAACATTTTTTCATGTGTCTGATAGCCATTTGTATGTCTTCGTTGGAGAAGTGCCTGTTCATATCTTCTGCCCATTTTTTGATATGATTATTTGTTTTGTGTGTGTTGAGTTTGAGGAGTTCTTTATAGATCCTGGATATCAACCTTTTGTCTGTACTGTCATTTGCAAATATATTCTCCCATTCCATGGGTTGCCTCTTTGTTTTGTTGGCTGTTTCCTTTGCTGTGCAGAAGCTTTTGATCTTGATGAAGTCCCAAAAGTTCATTTTCGCTTTTGTTTCCTTTGCCTTTGGAGGCATATCTTGAAAGAAGTTGCTGTGGCTGATATTGAAGAGGTTATTGCCTATGTTCTCCTCTAGGATTCTGATGGATTCCTGTCTCACCTTGAGGTCTTTTATCCAATTTGAGTTTATCTTTGTGAAAGGTGTAAGAGAATGGTCGAGTTTCATTCTTCTTCTTCTTCTTCTTCTTTTTTTTTTTAGATTTTATTTATTTATTTGACAGAGAGAGATCACAAGTAGACAGAGAGGCAGGCAGAGAGAGAGAGAGAGAGAGAGGGAAGCAGGCTCTCTGCTTCCAGAGAAGCAGTACTTCTCTGGGACTCAATCCCAGTACCCTGAGATCATGACCTGAGCCAAAGGCAGCGGCTTAACCCCCTGAGCCACCCAGGCACCCCTCGAGTTTCATTCTTCTACATATAGCTGTCCAGTTTTTCCAGCACCTTTTATTGAAAAGACTGTCTTTTTTCCATTGTATATTTTTTCCCGTCTTGTCGAAGATTATTTGACCATAGAGTTGAGGGTCCATATCTGGGCTGTCTACTCTGTTCCACTGGTCTATGTGTCTGTTTTTATGCCAGTACCACGCTGTCTTGGTGATCACAGCTTTGTAGTAAAGCTTGAAATCGGGTAACGTGATGCTGCCAGTTTTGTTTTTCTCTTTCAACATTTCCTTAGCAATTCGGGGTCTCTTCTGATTCCATACAAATTTTAGGATTATTTGCTCCAGCTCTTTGAAAAATACCAGAGGAATTTTGATTGGAATGACATTAAAAGTATAGATTGCTCTAGGCAGTATAGACATTTTAACAATGTTTATTCTTCCAATCCAAGAGCATGGAATGGTCTTCCATCTTTTTGTGTCTTCTTCAATTTCTTTCATGAGTGTTCTGTAGTTCCTCAAGTACAGGTCCTTTACCTCTTTGGTTAGGTTTTCCAATGAGCATCTTATTCACTAGGCCACCTCTCCAATGCATTTAGGCGGGGAAGGAAACGGAGATACTGATCGTCGCTGTGGATGGGCTCTGGGAATTTGCCAAGGAATCACAAATCAAAGAGAAGTCTGTCTCTTCTCTAATTATTAAGTCATGTTCATTTTTCTTTGGAAAACAATAGCAGAGGCTTAAATGTACTCTGGCAAAAGAAAGTAAGTCAAATAACTGCTGAGGATTTCTTTTAACTTATTCTTCTGGGGAGGAACTAACCCCAATATCTTTTAGTTTCTCCTCTTAGGCCATGTTTCTGTCCAAACCATTTTCGAATCTGCTTTCTGATTCCCGTGTTTTCTGTGTTGTGCCTGTGGCCTCCCAAACCCAAACACAGTGGTGTGTTTGGAAAGATGGTTAACTAATGCTGGTTAACTAATGCTAAGTCAAAACATGGAGGGTGGGTAAAGCCATATCACTGTTCATATTTATATGTCCAGACCATGGTGTAAGTGAGATATCCTAGCCAGATGGGAAGTAGACCACTCCACCTTCCTCTTTCTGCAATGAAGCTTCTTTCTTTTCTTAGATACCATCCTCTCTCTGACTTAGAGATACACTGGACAGAAACATCATGGATGGACCTGGTTCCTGGGTGTTTGAGAAATATATAATGTAATGTGTTTGATAAAAGCCACTTATATTATTTCCTGAGATGTACATATGATAGGAAATTAGGATGCTAAAATGTATGTTGAGAGAGGATAGCACACTTTCCCCCTAACCAAAAATCAGTGTAGCATAATATCTTGGTTTGCTTTTTAAAAAAATTTGCTAATCTGTTACCCTGGGCATAGAAATTGGGGAGAGACATAGAGGTATTTTACAAGACCCATGGTTTATCAAGATATAGTATTAATTTGCCCTAAAGGCCTCAGGTGAGAGGTCTCTCTCTCTCTCTCTCTCTCAGTAATATGTATTATACATAAAATTTTAATCATGTCACCCCTGCACCCTGTTGCTTTCTCTTTATCTGTTCTTTTGATCTTTTTACACTGATCTCCTAGAACAAGCCTGACAAGGCATGTAGATCAAATAGCATGGAACTGCCCGAGTTACAGGCTTATTCTCATAAAGGAGCTGATAAGTACTGGCGTGTAGCGAAATGCCCACTTAGTTATAATTTTGGAGAAAGCTTGGCTGAATATTTTAAGTAGGAATCTTGTTTACCATTTTAGTTTTTCTGATGTCATTGATGACGTGAAATGCTGGTTCAGGTCATAAACTCAAGCAGGTATATTGTCCTTAGTAAGAATCTTGATTTAAAGTCACTATTACCAAGACCAACAACACCATGCAGGTTTCCGTGCTTCAGAGAGCACTTATTCTCAGAAATTCCCTTCAAAAACGTGTTGGCTCTCAGTCTCTTGGTTTCCTCATGTGCAATTGTCTGACAATATTTCAGTAATGGGGCAGCTCTGTCCTATAAAGAGCTTCAGAAAATAACTTCATAAACACAATGCATTTATACAAATAACATTTAATACAACTTTGAAAATATAGTTTAAAACTAATTTGATTAAAGCCATAAATTTTCCTTTATCTGTTTCCTTGTTACCATTCATGGTTTGACACTTGTTCAGTAAACTGATGTTAATATAATGCATTAGGAAGAATTCCCCTCCTGAGAGCCAGTGTAGCTTAGCAAAGTGATATTTAATGTTTTCTATCATATTTATTTAACTAAAATGGCTGATTAGATGTTAAACAGAACAGAGGTTAATGATCTTTGTTATTGGTATTATAAAAAATTAAAAAAGAATAAAATAGAGTTAATGATGTATGCCATTATTGTTATTATGGAGATTAAAAACATGCAGTTGTTGGCTGCCGTGAAAAAATGGGCACCAAGCTGTGAGTAATTAGCAAAAGTATATTATCTTCTAACCTTATAATTAATTACTTTGTTTGGCTGCAGTACTTTTTAACGTTGGTCTTCATTGGCTTCAAGATACTATACAAATCTGTACATAATTTTAACACTAAGTGGTGAAAGCAAACTTATGATGATTTTCTACATTTGTGAAAGAGTCAGTGAAATCTACAGTCAATGAAGAAAACACATAGGAAGAGACAAGTTAGCCAACTATTTCTAGATGCGGAGAAGTCAGTGGGAACCTATTGGAGGAAGCTTTCAAGACCCTCGTTGGCTTTGGAAGCAATCAAAACTTCTAACTCTTTGACCACCTCCACTCAACAAGGAAGGCCCTTTGTTCTTTGGAGTGTTCAGGAAAAGACTTCTGTTTTCCTTTTCCACATGCATTATTTTTAGGGTTGCCAGATTTAGGAAATAACTGGATGCCCAGTTACATTTAGAATTCAGATAAACTACTAATAACATTTTAGTGTAAGTGACTTTATGCAATATTCTGGACCTATTCATACTAAAAAATTATTTGTTACTTACCTGAAATTCAAATTTAACTAGAAATCTTGTGTTTTATCTGGCAACTTTATTTAGAGTTTTTTTTTTTAAATATTTTATTTATTTGACAGAGAGAAATCACAACTAGGCAGAGAGGCAGGCAGAGAGGCAGGCAGAGAGAGAGGAGGAAGCAGACTCCCCACGGAGCAGAGAGCCCGATGCGGGGCTCGATCCCAGGACCCTGAGATCATGACCCGAGTTGAAGGCAGAGGCTTTAACCCACTGAGCCACCCAGGCGCCCCTATTTAGAGCTTTTTGAATTTTATTGCACTAGCCCTGACTAATAAATTCAGACATCAGATTTGAAATGGAATGTTCTCAAAGGCATTAAAATGCAAGTCTTCCTCTCTTGTAATAAAACTGAAATTTGTCATGTTTTCTAAACTAAACCATAATTTGTGTATACAGAAATCACAAGAACATTTATGTCTGTTGATATGTTTCTACATGGTTGGCCTACATAAATTTCTAAATAAGGATGTCTTTTCCTAAGTTCTTCATGTCTCTGGTTTCATAGGGAGAGATTCTACACTAGATGGGTATGACAGACTGAGTGTAGAAATGATAGGATAGTGAAATGTGTGTTAAAAGCTACTGATCTGTTACTGACTTTGGCTATCCTTCAACATTCCCCTGCCCTGGATCCCTAAACTGTGGTCACCATAAGATAAATAATGCCCGGATAGTTATAGATTTCTAATTGTCTGTTGAAGAGATTACTAATGCATACTTTTTATTCTTTTTGTAAGGAACTAATGAGAGCTCTCCTAAGAAAGGTTAGGATATTTGAGTCTGATGAAATTTACAAAGCTTGTTTTTAAGGTTAATCAGTTAAAGTAAACATTTTTTATGCTATTATACTGTTTCGTGCTTCATGCTTAAAGTGAGTAAAATTTGGGGGGGCTATGTGGAAATAGGCTTGATTTAGTCCTTTTATGGTGTTTATTGGACTTTCATAATTTGCTCCTAATTATGTTATTCTAGAAGGGAGGACATATTAGGCTGAGGGGTTTTTTTTTTTTTTTTTCCTTTGTTAAGTCTTTGGAGGAAATAGAAAAATAAATTTGTCCTTGATCTTGATCCAATTTGGATGTAGGTCAACAAAGGTGTGATTTCCTAGGCGGGATAATCCTTTATTTTTGTGTTGCTATCAGGGAAGACTGTTGTGTAAAAAGAATCCTAGTGTCTTTAATATTTACACATGAGTTAACCATGTTGACTTTTAACCTGATGTTTCAGTTGCCATTTGTTTATAGGCAAGTTTTCTTGAACTTGTTAATAGATATATTTTATATTTTTACTGAGACATATAAAAACTCAAAGTCTTTGTAGTGAATCTGTTTATTCAATTAAAATTTAACTTTTACTTTATACCTTTTAGAAATTGAATGTGTGTGGTCACAGAGACAAGCTAAGGTTGAACCATATGAAATTGCTAATATTTGTCTGGTTTTCATGAACAAAAATGACAACATTATATAGAACATTCAAATACAAGCTCTTTTGTCTTCCTTGGAGAAACTTGGGAATATAAGCAATATATAGTAATACACGGAAAGTTGTGGTCATGTAAACCAATACTGCATACTTTTGTCATCCATATGTGTTGAATATCGGCTGCATTTTTATCTACCTAGCTTTTTCTTTTTAAATTTTATTTATTTACCTGACAGACAGATCACACATAGGCAGAGAGGCAGGCAGAGAGAGGAAGAAGCAGGCGCCCTGCTAAGTGGAGAGCCCAATGTGGGGCTCGATGCCAGGACCCCGGGATCATGACCTGAACTGAAGGCAGAGGATTTAACCCACTGAGCAACCCAGGTGCCCCTCTACCTAGTTTTTTTAATTGAGTCCCTTTTTATACTTGATTTTAGCAAAAGGCTGAGAAGTGATCATTGAGTCACTTTTTAAAACTTGAGTTAATACAATTGTTTTAAGTAATATTATCCATTAAGGCATGCTGGTTTGGAATGCTAGCTTACATATTTTCTAATAGCTCTTATGTTCATCAGCATACCACCTTATCTACTGAATGCGACTTGCACCATACCTTGGAAAACCACTGGTATTAACAGAAAATGCTTGTGGTAGTTCTGTTACATTAGACACTTTTTTAACTGTTTCTGGAAATTCAGGCAGAGATGTAGCTACCAGGGAGAAATTTCTGTTTTCAATAACATAAATCTGCGACAAAAATAGATACAACAAATTTCCCCCTAAATTCTATATTAAATTATAGGACATATTAGGTTAAACCAGAAGAAATCAGCATTCTTATGGCCCAAAAATGTTTGCATAGGAGTATTGGGTGTCTCAGTCAGTTAAGCATCCAACTTTAGGTTTCAACTCCGATCATGATCTCATGGGTGATGGGATAGAGTCCTGAGTTAGGCTCCATAGGGAGTCTGAAGATTCTTTCCCTCTGCCCCTCTCCTACTCACACATGCACGTTCTTTCTTTCAAAATAAATAAATAAATCTTTAAAAATTTGCATAGTGGCAATTTCACGTAGCTTAATCTAGTGTAGTGGGGGAATATTCCTTTTCCTGAGAGAAATTAAACACCATTATAGATTAGCTATGAAGTTATGCAATATATTTGTCAGACAGGTTTTCCTACCATCCATTGCCACAAGTAGCTTGTTGGAGGGACTCATTGCCTCAGCAATTTTATAGCGGTATTTTACTGACCTTTTATATAAAGCAAGTGAAAGCAGGGCTGATGGTAGTAGGACTAGATAAAGTAACATACCTGCTTGTGATTACTTTTATCTTACTCTGATTAAGTGAGACATCTACAAAGAAGATCACCTCTTACCAGATAGATCATTTGCCTCTTATCCACAGCCAGTCAAGTGGATAGAAGTATATCAACATAGCTGGGAGCAATCATCATCTTGCTAAGTATATGGGAGGCAGACAAGCATGAGATATGTGCACATGAATTGTCCTTTTTCAAAGGTCAGGTCACTACATTGCTAGCGTATGCTTGGATGCAGTATGCCCAAGCGTCCAGAGTTTAATTTTTCTGATGTCACCACTTGGATCCCATAATATGTGGTGACACGGGAAAATAGTAAGAAAATAACAAGAAATTTCAGTAGCATGAAAAAGATTTTGCTACCTTTGGAAGAGCCAAAAGATATGAGAAGATGTGTCTCATTCCTTTTCTGCAATATTTTTTTTTTCTTTTCAACAGGTGCTTATCATTATTTGCTTATCATTATTTCTTCTTTTAAAAATAGGTGGGTTTTTTTTTTAGAAATTCAACTATTGTTACGAATGCAATGAATAAATGCAGTGCATTATAAATAGAAATTCATATAGTGTTAGCTATTTTTAAAATATATTTTTTAAAGATTTTATTTATTTATTTATTTGACAGAGAGCATAAGTAAGGGGAGCAACAGGCAGAGGGAGAGGAAGAGGTAGGCTCTTTACTGAGCTGGGAGCCCAATATGGGGCTTGATCCCAGGACCCTAGATCATGACCTCAGCCAAACACAGTTGCTTAACTTACTGAGCCACCCACACACCCCTAGTGTTAACTATTTAAAGAACTTAATTTATTTTTGGAAAAGACATGGTTTTGCCAAGTTCTATAATTCTATTTTGGGTGATGGTATTCAGGACATTTTTCCAGTGAGAAGACATAATTGTGGTGGGATGGTAGAAGAGGGAAAGGAAGGCATGCTAAAACAGGTATAAAATTTATTTACTTATTTTTATAGTGAAAAGTTTTATTGAGGTATAATTTCACATAATAAGCTATAAATATTCAGAGTGTATAATTTAAATTTTGACTTATGTATACACCCATGAAATCATCATTGCAGTCAAGATAATGAACATCTATCATTCCACAAAGTTTCCTTATATCTGCTTGTAGTTTCAGCCTTTCACACCTTCTTAGTCTCCCATCTTTGCATAACTGGTGAGCTGTCTTCTGTCACTATAAATTGGTTTGTTCTCACTAGAATTTTATATAAGTACAGTCATACAGCACATACTCTTTTTTGTCTGGCTAAGTTCACTCAACATAATTATTTTGAGATTCACTTATGTTGTTGTGTGTATCAGTGGTTTTATTCCGTGTATTGTTGAGTGGCATTCCACTGTATGTGTGTATCATAATTTATCTATTCATGTACCTGTTGATGGGCATTTGTATTTACAGTTTTAGCTTTTTTTTTTTAAAGATTTTATTTATTTATTTGACAGACAGAGATCATAGGTAGGCAGAGAGGCAGCCAGAGAGAGAGGAGGGGAAACAGGCTCCCTGCTGAGCAGAGAGCCTGATGCGGGGCTCGATCCCAGGACCCTGGGACTATGACCTGGGCCGAAGGCAGAGGCTTTAACCCACTGAGCCACCCAGGTGCCCCCAGTTTTAGCTTTTTCAAATAAAACTGCATTGTGCATTCAGTTGCTAGTATTGGTATAGCATTAAATTGTTGAACACATAGAAAATGTCCCATAAATAATTGTTTTATTTAAATACATATTCCAAAATTACTGGAAAGTAATAAAGTCAACTTTAATAATTTTTTCTACATTTATTAAGTGTATTTAGCAATTTTTTAAAGTTTTAAAATTAGGGTATGGCTCAACCTCAGCGATAACATTCAGAATGTTTTTTTTTTTTACCATTTTATTTTTTTCAGCGTAACAGTATTCATTGTTTTTGCACAACACCCAGTGCTCCAAGCAAAACGTGCCCTCCCTATTACCCACCACCTGTTCCCCCAACCTCCCACCCCTGACCCTTCAAAACCCTTAGGTTGTTTTTCAGAGTCCATAGTCTCTTATGGTTCACCTCCCCTTCCAAATTTTTTTTTTTATAAACATATAATGTATTTTTATCCCCAGGGGTACAGGTCTGTGATTCGCCAGGTTTACACACTTCACAGCACTCACGATAGCACATACCCTCCCCAATGTCCATAACCCCCTCCCCCTCTCCCAATCCCACCTCCCCCCAGCAACCCCCAGTTTGTTTTATGAGATTAAGAGTCATTTATGGTTTGTCTCCCTCCCAATCCCATCTTGTTTCATTTATTCTTCTCCTATCCCCCAACCCCCCATGTTGCTTCTCCATGTCCTCATATAAGGGAGATCATATGATAGTTATCTTTCTCCGATGGACTTTTTTCACTAAGCATGATACGCTCTAGTTCCATCCACGTCGTCGCAAATGGCAAGATTTCATTTCTTTTGATGGTTGCATAGTATTCCATTGTGTATATATACCACTTCTTCTTTATTCATTCATCTGTTGATGGACATCTAGGTGCTTTCCATAGTTTGGCTATTGTAGACATTGCTGCTATAAACATTCGGGTACACGTGCCCCTTTGGATCACTGCTTTTGTATCTTTAGGGTAAATACCCAGTAGTGCAATTTCTGGGTCATAGGGTAGCTCTATTTTCAGCATTTTGAGGAACCTCCATGCTGTTTTCCAGAGTGGTTGCACCAGCTTGCATTCCCACCAACAGTGGAGGAGGGTTCCCCTTTCTCCGCATCCTCTCCAGCATCTGTCATTTCCTGACTTGTTAATTTTAGCCATTCTGACTGGTGTGAGGTGATATCTCATTGTGGTTTTGATTTGTATTTCCCTGATGCCGAGTGACGTGGAGCACTTTTTCATGTGTCTGTTGGCCATCTGGATGTCTTCTTTGCAGAAATGTCTGTTCATGTCCTCTGCCCATTTCTTGATTGGATTGTTTGTTCTTTGGGTGTTGAGTTTGCTAAGTTCCTTATAGATTTTGGATACTAGCCCTTTATCTGATATGTCTTTTGCAAATATCTTCTCCCATTCTGTCAGTTGTCTTTTGGTTTTGTTAACTGTTTCTTTTGCTGTGCAAAAGCTTTTGATCTTGATGAAATCCCAATAGTTCATTTTTGCCCTTGCTTCCCTTGCCTTTGCCCATGTTCCTAGGAAGATGTTGCTGTGGCTGAGGTCAAAGAGGTTACTGCCTGTGTTCTCCTCAAGGATTTTGATGGATTCCTTTCTCACATTGAGGTCCTTCATCCATTTTGAGTCTATTTTCGTGTGTGGTGTAAGGAAGTGCTCCAATTTCATTTTTCTGCATGTGGCTGTCCAATTTTCCCAGCACCATTTATTGAAGAGGCTGTCTTTTTTCCATTAGACAGTCTTTCCTGCTTTGTCGAAGATGAGTTGACCATAGAGTTGAGGGTCTATTTCTGGGCTCTCTATTCTGTTCCATTGATCTATGTGTCTCTTTTTGTGACAGTACCATGCTGTCTTGATGATGACAGCTTTGTAATAGAGCTTGAAGTCCGGAATTGTGATGCCACCCACTTTGGCTTTCTTTTTCAATATTCCTTTGGCTATTCGAGGTCTTTTCTGGTTCCATATAAATTTTAGGATTATTTGTTCCATTTCTTTGAAAAAAATGGATGGTATTTTGATAGGGATTGCATTAAATGTGTAGATTGCTTTAGGTAGCATAGACATTTTCACAATATTTATTCTTCCAATCCAGGAGCATGGAACATTTTTCCATTCCTTTGTGTCTTCCTCAATTTCTTTCATGAGTACTTTATAATTTTCTGCGTATAGATTCTTAGCCTCTTTGGTTAGGTTTATTCCTAGGTATCTTATAGTTTTGGGTGCAATTGTAAATGGGATTGACTCCTTAATTTCTCTTTCTTCTGTCTTGTTGTTGGTGTAGAGAAATGCAACTGATTTCTGTGCATTGATTTTATATCCTGACACTTTACTGAATTCCTGTACAAGTTCTAGCAGTTTTGGAGTGGAGTCTTTTGGGTTTTCCACATATAGTGTCATATCATCTGCAAAGAGTGATAGTTTGACTTCTTCTTTGCAGATTTGGATGCCTTTAATTTCTTTTTGTTGTCTGATTGCTGAGGCTAGGACTTCTAGTACTATGTTGAATAGCAGTGGTGATAATGGACATCCCTGCCGTGTTCCTGACCTTAGCGGAAAAGCTTTCAGTTTTTCTCCATTGAGAATGATATTTGCGGTGGATTTTTCATAGATGGCTTTGATAATATTGAGGTATGTGCCCTCTATCCCTACATTTTGAAGAGTTTTGATCAGGAAGGGATGCTGTACTTTGTCAAATGCTTTTTCAGCATCTATTGAGAGTATCCTATGGTTCTTGTTCTTTCTTTTATTAATGTGTTCTACCACATTGATTGATTTGCGGATGTTGAACCAACCCTGCAGCCCTGGAATAAATCCCATTTGATCGTGGTGAATAATCCTTTTAATGTACTGTTGAATCCTATTGGCTAGTATTTTGGCGAGAATTTTTGCGTCTGTGTTCATCAAGGATATTGGTCTATAGTTCTCTTTTTTGGTGGGATCCTTGTCTGGTTTTGGGATCAAAGTGATGCTGGCCTCATAAAATGAGTTTGGAAGTTTTCCTTCCATTTCTATTTTTTGGAACAGTTTCAGGAGAATAGGAATGAGTTCTTCTTTAAATGTTTGGTAGAATTCCCCTGGGAAGCCGTCTGGCCCTGGGCTTTTGTTTGCTTGGAGATTTTTGATGACTGTTTCAATCTCCTTACTGGTTATGGGCCTGTTCAGGTTTTCTATTTCTTCCTGGTTCAGTTGTGGTAGTTTATATGTCTCTAGGAATGCATCCATTTCTTCCAGATTGTCAAATTTGTTGGCGTAGAGTTGCTCATAGTATGTTCTTATAATTGTATTTCTTCGGTGTTAGTTGTGATCTCTCCTCTTTCATTCATGATTTTATTTATTTGGGTCCTTTCTCTTTTCTTTTTGATAAGTCTGGCCAGGGGTTTATCAATCTTATTGATTCTTTCAAAGAACCAGCTTCTAGTTTCATTGATTTTTTCTTTTTTTTTTTTTTTTGGTTTCTATTTCATTGATTTCTGCTCTGATCTTTATGATTTCTCTTCTCCTGCTGGGTTTAGGGTTTCTTTCTTGTTCTTTCTCCAGCTCCTTTATGTGTAGGGTTAGGTTGTGTACTTGAGACCTTTCTTGTTTCTTGAGAAAGGCTTGTACCGCTATATATTTTCCTCTCAGGACTGCCTTTGCTGTGTCCCACAGATTTTGAACCATTGTGTTTTCATTATCATTTGTTTCCATGAATTTTTTCAATTCTTTAATTTCCTGGTTGACCCATTCATTCTTTAGAAGGATGCTGTTTAGTCTCCACGTATTTGGGTTCTTTCCAGCTTTCCTCTTGTGATTGAGTTCTAGCTTCAGAGCATTGTGGTCTGAAAATATGCAGGGAATGATCCTAATCTTTTGATACCGGTTGAGACCTGATTTGTGCCCCAGGATGTGATCTATTCTGGAGAAGGTTCCATGTGCACTAGAGAAGAATGTGTATTCTGTTGCTTTGGGGTGAAATGTTCTGAATATATCTGTGATGTCCATCTGGTCCAGTGTGTCATTTAAGGCCTTTATTTCCTTGTTGATCTTTTGCTTGGATGATCTGTCCATTTCAGTGAGGGCAGTGTTAAAGTCCCCTACTATTATTATATTATTATTGATGTGTTTCTTTGATTTTGTTATTAATTGGTTGATGTAGTTGGCTGCTCCCACGTTAGGGGCATAGATATTTAAAATTGTTAGATCTTCTTGTTGGACAGACCCTTTGAGTAGGATATAGTGTCCTTCCTCATCTCTTATTATAGTCTTTGGCATAAAATCTAATTGATCTGATATTAGGATTGCCACCCCAGCTTTCTTCTGATGCCCATTAGCGTGGTAAATTGTTTTCCACCCCCTCACTTTAAATCTGGAGGTGTCTTCGCGTCTAAAATGAGTTTCTTGTAAGCAACATACTGATGGGTTTTGTTTTTTTTATCCATTCTGATACCCTGTGTCTTTTGATTGGGGCATTTAGCCCATTAACATTCAGAGTAACTATTGAGAGATATGAATTTAGTGCCATTATTAGCCTGTAAGGTGACTGTTATTGTATATTGTCTCTGTACCTTTCTGATCTACTACTTTTAGGCTCTCTCTTTGCTTAGAGGACCCCTTTCAATATTTCCTGTAGAGCTGGTTTGGTGTTTGCAAATTCTTTTGGTTTTTGTTTGTCCTGGAAGCTTTTTATCTCTCCTTCTATTTTCAATGATAGCCTAGCTGGATAGAGTATTCTTGGCTGCATGTTTTTCTCGTTGAGTGCTCTGAATATATCATGCCAGCTCTTTCTGGCCTGCCAGGTCTCTGTGGATAAGTCTGCCGCCAATCTAATATTTTTACCATTGTATGTTACAGACTTCTTTTCTCGGGCTCCTTTCAGGATTTTCTCTTTGTCACTAAGACTTGTAAATTTTACTATTAGGTGAAGGGGTGTGGACCTATTCTTGTTGACTTTGAGGGGGGTTCTCTGCATCTCCTGGATTTTGATGCTTGTTCCCTTTGCCATATTAGGGAAATTCTCTCCAATAATTCTCTCCAATAGACCTTCTGCTCCCCTCTCTGTTTCTTCTTCTTCTGGAATCCCAATTATTCTAATGTTGTTTCGTCTTATGGTGTCACTTATCTCTCGAATTCTCCCCTCATGGTCCAGTAGCTGTTTGTCCCTCTTTTGCTCAGCTTCTTTATTCTCTGTCATTTGGTCTTCTATATCACTAATTCTTTCTTCTGCCTCATTTATCCTAGCAGTGAGAGCCTCCATTTTTGATTGCACCTCATTAATAGCTTTTTTGATTTCAACTTGGTTAGATTTTAGTTCTTTAATTTCTCCAGAAAGGGCTTTAATATCTCCAGAGTGGGTTTCTTTAATATCTTCCATGCCTTTTTCGAGCCTGGCTAGAATGTTCAGAATCGTCATTCTGAACTCTTGATCTGACATATTACCAATGTCTGTGTTGATTAGGTCCCTAGCCTTTGGTACTGGCTCTTGTTCTTTTGTTTGTGGTGATTTTTTCCGCCTTGTCATTTTGTCCAGATAAGAGGATATGAAGGATCAAATAAAATACTAAAAGGGTGTCAAAGACCCCAGAAAAATGCATTGTAACCAAATCAGAAGAGACCCCAAATTTTGGGGGGGAGAAAGGGGATAAAAAGAGGTTCAGAAAAAGAAAAAAATTTAAAAAATAAAACAAATAAAGAAAAAATATAAAAAAGAAAGAAAAAATATATATATTTATATAAACTAGTCAAAAAACGTTAAAAAAGAAAAGGCTAGAAGTTTTAAAAAATTTAGCAGAAGAAGAAAAAAGAAAAGAGAAAAAAATTTGAAAAAAGAAAAAAAAATTGAATTAGCCGCAAGACTAAAGAATCATGGGGAGAGAGCCATGAGTTCTGTGCTTTGCTTTCTCCTCCTCTGGAATTACACTGCTGTCTTATTAATTGAACCTGCTTTCCTTGATAGATGAACTTCGTCCTGGCTGGATATTTTTTGATCTTCTGGGGGAGGGGCCTGTTGTAGTGACTCTCAAGCGTCTTTGCCTGAGGCGGAGTTACACCGCCCTTACCGGGGGCCGGACTAAGTAAACCGCTCGGGTTCGCTTTTCGGTGCTTCTGTTCCCTGAACGCTTTCCGTAGAGTTCTAGAGGACGGGAATGAAAATGGCGGCCTCCTAGTCTCCGCCCTGGAGGAGCCGAGAGCCCGGGGCCCCACTCCTCAGTGCATCCCCAGAGGACAGCACCCAATCACTCCCGTATCCCCAGCCTCTAGCCGCGCTCCGAGCTCACCCAGCCCGCGACCAGTTCAAGGTAACCCTGAGCTGAGAGTTCAGTCCTCGGCTCTGTCTCTGCAGCCGGCTTCTCCGTTCTAATACCTGCGAGCTCTCCAACACTCCTACACCCCCGATCCTTCTGTGACCCTGCGGGGCCTGGGGCCACACTGGCCCCGCGTGGGCTTCACCCCGGTTTAGCCTCTGGAGCAATGTCCCTCAGTGGAACAGACTTTTAAAAGTCCTGATTTTGTGCTCCGTTCCTCCGCCGCTTGCCGGGAGCCAGCCCCTCCCCCCGTGGTCTATCTTCCCGTCGTTTTAGATTCACTTCTCCGCCAGTCCTACCTTTCAGAAAGTGGTTGATTTTCTGTTTCTAGAGTTGCTGTTCTTCTTCTCTTCGATCTCCCGTTGGATTTGTAGGTGTTTGCAATGTTTAGATAAGCTATCGAGCTGATCTCCTGCTACCTGATGTAGTCTCAGGCTGCTACTTCTCCGCCATCTTGACTCCTCCTTCCCATTCAGAATGATTTTAATCTATTTGTGTGTAATGAATACAAACAAATAATTAGATAGTTTATATAGATTCTACACTGGGTTAACAGACACAGAAAATTTTTAGTATAAAATAATTTAATGGGTTAGGTCTTAGCTATATGCCTAATAAATCTTGAATATAACATTTTCAGTGTTAGTTTAACATAAAGTTTTTGAAATGTTCACAAATTTTAACTACTAGAATTCTAACATACTTCATAACAAATGTGTCACTGAGGAGTTTATTTGCAAATAAACCTAGAAAGAAAACATGGGAGTTGTACATTTAATGTTAAATGAAATTTTATGAGACAATATTTGATATCTGTACTAAGTCTACTGAACTGCATATACTCTGTTAGAAGTTTATGTGAATAAATAGACAAACATCTTGTTTTGAATGGAATATCTTACAGTTATCAAAATGGACAAAAGAAGCTAAGGAACCTTCGTTAATTATCCTAGGATTTCTACAAAGAAACAATAGATTTAGAAATGTTATAATGTTGTTTTCATCTCCTGTTGGACAGAAATACAGGTGCTTTATGAAATGATTATTCACTTGTAAATTCTATTTTAATAGATATTAGCTACATATAGTATTTAAAATATCATGTTCATTTAGTAATTTAATAAAATCTGACTTTTTAAGTAGAAATGAATTTTCATTCTTCTGTATTTATTAAAATGTGTCAAAATTATGCTAAAATCTCTTGAGAATGTAATAAAGTTGGGCACATATAAATATCTTGGTAGAAATGTATTTATTGTTCTAGCTAGTCTAGTGAAAAATTTGTAATTGATAATATTTATGAACTGATGGTGGCAGAAATATAACATAGCTGGTAATTTTATTCAGTCATTCTTATAAATGATTTCAAAAACATTAGGTTAAACATAAAATTTGACAAAAAATTTTTTTGCACTAGCGCCACCACCTTAGCTGTGGTGAATTACTTTGGATAGGGTCTTAGTGTTACTCATTTTTCTTGCTACATTAGATGATGAATGCATAATTTCAAAATAACCAGAACACATATACATAACAGAAGCACAAATATGTTGGAAAAATTTTGAGAAGTTTATATATTCCTCACAGGATAGAAATGGGTTAGTAAATCATTCTTTCAAATCAGAAATTTATTTTCACATCACAGATTTAGAACCTGGAATTCAGGGACTCTGCTTGTTTTGTTTTCTTCTATTATCAGCAATAACCTTAAAAATCTTGAATTTTTCATAGTACAGGTTCAGTATTAACTGTCAGATAACATGTTTCACAAGTAAATTTTTCTATGGAATTTTTGTTCTTTTGATAGCAGTCATAACATTATAACTCTTTATTTCTTCAATGAAGCACAATGTCAGAGGAAATCATTTCTTGTCTGGATTTGTGTTTTGTAACAACATCCCGATATAGTGAAGTCTCCTATTTGATACTGGGATCATAGTTTGTATACAGCAGTTTTTGATTGTATATAATTTAGAAGGCAGAGTTCATCCTTCCTGGTTTTCTTTTATCATGAATCTTGCTTGTCAATGTCATGTTTTCCCCCTTCCATTGAATTATTAAGTAGAAAACAATCTTGATAGTAAATAGTACCAAGAAAATACTAGAAGTTAAATTAAGGACAATTTAGGGACAGTTAAGTAGTTAATATTATTTTAAAACACAACTAAATTAATAAAACTGTTTTTATGTTTATGTGTGAACATAAAGTATTTTGATATAGTTATAACACCAGAAAGGATTACCTTAAAGATAAAGCCTTCACCTTTATCATGTACATTGACATAGAAAATATTAATCTCCCTAACAAGTGCAATTTTGAGGTACTATTTATTTTGTTATGAAAATAACATAGATGTGAGTTTGATTAAGTTCAGATATCATCAGTACAATATTTTTAGGAAAGAAGTAGTTTCTAAAATTAACTTCAGAATACAGTATAGGCATCTAAAACAAGTTTTCAAGAATAGAAGAAGAAATATAGAACTTCCATTTCTGGTCATATAAAGCACAATAAGTTTAAAAATTTTATTTGTATAAAATACCTTCTGTTTGGGAGCAACATCTTAGAGAGATTATATGTTTAGAAACTTCTATATAATTTGGCATTGCTTCAATATTTTAAGTGTATTTTACTAAACTAATGGTCTGTAAAGGATAGGAAATTAAAAACAAAACCCAAAAAACCCTGGTCTTTTACCTTAAGTCTTTTTTTCTTTTTAAGATTTTATATATTTATTTGACAGAACGATCACAAGTAGGCAGAGAGGCAGGCAGAGAGAGAGGGGGAAGCAGGCTCCCTGATGAGCAGAGAGCCTGATGAGGGGCTCGATCCCAGGACCCTGAGATCATGACCTGAGCCGAAGGCAGAGGCTTAAACCACTGAGCCACCTAGGCGCCCCAGGGGTTTTCTTTTTAAAAGAGTTTATTTATCTATATGAGAGAGAGAGCACACACAGGCAGGGGGTAAGGAGCAGAGGGAGAGGGTGAGAGAGAAACAGACTTCTTGCTGAGCAAGGGGCCTTATGCAGGGTTACAGCTTTCAGTTTAACAGGTTAATGCACTGCTCAGCGATAGACAAAATGTTGGGTTTACAAAAATTGGGAGGTCATATCTAATATTCTTGTAAAAGTGATGTGTTCTCTGTGGATTAACAACAGTAAAAACAAAAAAGAGCAAATGATGAAAAATAAATGATGTCAACAATAAACTTGCTCTGCAGAAAGGGTTTGTGGAGTACTTCAGCTTTAGGTCAATGGAAAAAGTCTCCTATAGAATCTCTAGCAATTTCTTCCTACCACAGTTTGAAACCCCAAGTCATGCTACCTGTACAGTCTCATAATAAGTAAAAAATGAAGTATAAAATATTTCTGGTATAAAGTTTTGCAGATATTAATCTCTCTCCAAATAATGCAAGGACCTAGGTCTTCTTTATTCCAATTAGCTCCATTCCAATTTATATGCTATTATTGTTCAAGTCAATAATACTATGAAACAGAATCTTTTAAGTGACATAAATTAAATATCTAGGGTAACCACTAAAAGGATCGAAATTAAAGACAGCGTTGAAACTAGGAGAGGGAAACATAATAATGAAAAAAAGTAGATGGAAATAATTTCACGTATTTTATATGAACACTACAAAAACTATAAATAGACCAAATACTTCAAAAAAGATTATCAAGAGGGTGCCTGGGTGGCTCAGTTGGATAAGCCACTGCCTTTTGTTCAGGTCATGATCCTGGAGCCCTGGGATTGAGTCCTGCGTCAGGCTCCCAGCTCCACAGGGAGTCTGCTTCTCCCTCTGACCTTCTCCCCTCTCATGCTCTCTCTCTCACTCTCTTTCTCAAATAAATAAATAAATTCTTAAAAAAAAAAAAAAAAAGACTACCAGAATGGAAATAACAAGAAAATCTTGCTCTGTGTGTTTTAAGAGAGCCAACTAAAATATACAGAAGAAAGGTTCAAAGTGAAAGGTTAAAAAGATACCAAGCACATTCTAAACAAAGTGCAGATAGCTGAATTGAAAGAGGATAAAGTAAATTAGATATAGTAAGGTAAAAGCATCCCTAGAAATAAAAAAGATAATAACATTTTGCCTATCTCTGAGCAGTGTCTCTTGTTTATTAAACCTAAGCCCTAAGTCATATCAAGACTTAAAATGAACCTATAGTAAGATAGTTTGATATTTATGCAGAGATGGATGACCAGACTGATGAATGAGATTAGAGAGCCCAGACATAAACCAGTGTATATATTCAGATTTGGTACAGAACAGAGTTGGCATTGGGAAAAGGATGGCTTATTAAATTAGATCCATAGCTCACAGCATCTAGAAAAGTCGGTTCTAGATGGACAAAATTTAACTTTGAAAACCAGCACTTCAAACTTGTAGCATCAATCATAGAGTATATCTTTATGTTTCTGAAGTAAAGGATGATTTCTTAATATTAAAAAAGCCCCAAATATACAGTATGAAAGTTGATAGTTTTGCCTACATTAAAATTAAGAACTTCTGTTTTGAAGTTCTTGAAAAGAAAAAGGTGAGAAAACAAGTAAAAAATGAGATTAGTGGGGCGCCTGGGTGGCTCAGTGGGTTAAGGCCTCTGCCTTAGGCTCAGGTCATGATCTCAGGGTCCTGGGATCAAGTTCCGCATGGGGCTCTCTGCTCAGCGGAGAGCCTGCTTCCCTTCCTCTCTCTCGGCCTGCCTCTCTTGTGATTTCTCTCTGTCAAATAAATAAAATCTTTAAAAAAAATAAAGAGATTAGTATCATTGTACATATAGTCTCATGAAACAAAGAAAAAAATAAATCGTCCAAAAATCCAGTGAAAAAGGTGTAGAAAAAATTACAAAGTTATTTTTAATAGGAAAACAAATTTTAATAAACATGAAAAGATGTTTAGGCTCATTAATTATGAAAATATCAGGTTAAGGGCCAATGATATACCTATCAGACATAAATTTAAAAGTCTGATAAGACCATATATTTTTAGACATGAGGAAAAATGCAAACTCTAACACACTGCTGTGGAAATTTTAAGTTAGTATATTTTAGAAAATAATTTGCTTTTCCATGTAATGTAAAAAAAAAATGCACATCCTTATGACCTAGTAATAGATCTCCTAGAGTCACTCTGATATTGCAATAGGAGGCTCAGACAAGAATATAACTCTCAGCATGCTCATTAGTGGTACATAAATAAATTTTGATATATGCAAACAATGGAATCCTATTAAGATAGAATGATGTGCAATTATAGACATGAACATGTCTGAAAATGTAATGTTGAGTGTTAAATCATACCACAGACGAGTTTCTTCAGCATGATTTTATTTAAGTTCAAATTCAGGCCTGTTCAAAGGAACAGGTTGTATTAGTATACAGATAAATGGGAAAAACCCATAAAAGAAAAGAGAATGAATAATACAAATATATTGGTTATCTCTGGTAAGGGGTAGGAATTACAAGCAAAGAAGGCAAAATAGGAAGCTTTAGAGATGCCTGTAAGTTCCAACTACATAAACTGGTTAGTGGGAACACTGGTACTCATTTTATTACTACTCTTTAAACTAGCTATGTGTGTTACACATACTCTTATTTATGAATACTTAATATTTGGCTAAAATGAAAGAAATGTATAAAGCATGATTTATTTGATATTTTGAGGCTATATAAAATGTCTTACTGAAACCCTGGGGTACATTAAAATAACTAACCAATCAAATAGGAATTGAAAATGCAAAATAAAGATTTAGGCTTAGTTGGGTCTTAGTTATAGGAAATATGCCTTAATTAAGTGATCATCAAAATTCTGTTTTCTGTTGACAGGGCAATATACTTAATTATCAGCAGTATACCATGAATTGGAAATATCAAAAAATATTTTTGGCTACCTGTTCTTTTGTCTAGTAAATGTATAGACAGATGATGAAGTTACCTCTTTAAGAAACCTACAAAAGATTTGGTTATAGATATTTGAACGATGGAATAAATATAAAATTATAATGTTTAGCTGAACAGTTTCAGACAGCGATATAAGAGAGATCACAAAAATAGGTCAAAAATATTTAATGTCACACCAGGAAGGAGCAATGAAGTGACAAGTTCACTGTGTATAATGCACATTGCCATGAGTTATGATTATTTCTAAAAACATATTCAGTTTGACTGTATCAACTGACCTTTTTTTTAAATTACAGGACATGAAGAATCATTTGGACTAAAATAACTGGAAAGGTAAGTGTGGAAGAAGAATTACAATCATGATGAGATATTTAGATGTAGCTTCACAAAGTTTGCTATCAAAACTTGATAAAAAAAGAAAAGCTCCCTTTCACATTTTATATATGATAATAAGTGGAAATGTTCTCATAGATTTTCATTTCTGAGTCTTGTTTGTCTTTAAATGATTGTGGGAATTCTATTTGTTTAGAAAAAGTGTGTTTAAGATGGCAGAATCTTTTCTCAAATTGAAAGAAACAGTGAAAAATTGCCAGTGAAAATAGAAATGTGCTAGATCTCTTCATCTCACCTAATCATTATTCTTGCAGGCATTTTTCGTGCTTTTAATTTTCAAATGTTCTCAACTTTCAGTTTGCTGTAAGTTTTCAACAATGTCAAATGGATAAAGTATGACACAAAAGACGGTTGCACCCATAGCTCATGATTTCCATGTATTCTGTTTTAGACAATAAACCAAATTCATAGCTTGGTTCTTTATTGAAATCCTTTTCCTTTTCTAATAATAAGAATTTAATTTTATCCCATAGTTGGATTTGTGATTAATTTGGACCTTATGTCTGAGACTACAGTAAGACTTTGGATCATCTATAATATTTAGAAAATTTTGTTTATCCTTCAGTTATTTTATTTGTTAAATTTAAAATGGATATTCACAACAAAGGTTTTTATGGAAGGCAGTGTAACTTTTTATTCCCATGTCAGACCTCTAATGAGATAGGCACAATTTTCTATTCTTTTCACGAATAGGAATGGATTTAGAGAGGTTAAATGACCTCCTTAAAATCACATATCCAGCAGGTGGTCTGGAATATCAAGCTAAAGCCACGTTCTTGAAGCATTGCTCTGCGATACCTCCAATCCAGGAAGTTTTCGAAATACTCATCTTTAATTTCCTTTTTTCTCGTACATTTGTTCCCACCATTTGCAAACCATTTTACAAGTGTTCTTTTTAGCCACTCAATTTCCACCATCCCATGAAAGTAATAGTTTTGTCATTCTTAACCAGTGCTCAAGGTTTATGGAAAAATAATTGGAAGCTTGGGACCATTGAACTTAAGTTTATATTTTAAGTTTACTCAGAAATTGCTCTTTTTATTTCCCTAATAAATGTGAACAAGTTATATTGTCAAAATGTGTTGTTTCAGCTGCATTTATCTATTTCCTAACACTTGAATATGAATCTCCACCATAGTTTTATCCGTTAAGATGTATTTATAAATACATCTACATTTATCTATCTATACTGAAAATCATTTAGTTATAACAATACTATAAAGAAATAGTTCAATGGAACATTTGGTTCTGAAAAATTATTCAAGTCAGAAATTTACTAGATTTTTTCTCTAAATTCCAAAAGTGGGTATAGATAAATATATCAAAAAGTTGTATATTTTTATTTGTTTGAACTAATTATATATTTTCAGGTGCATCCCATTCCAAAATTTGTCAGCTAAAATTCAGCATTGTAATCTACTTTCTGAATCTTATAAGGTGTAGTTTTAAAATTAGGGTCATAAGAAGGTGAAGACAGGCAGTAATAACTTGTTGACCCTTCACAGGAATTCCAGATAAAACCCCAGAAGTTGAGTCAGAGATAATCACAAGATCTGGAATTTACAATAACAAACTCTCCATATATCTACCTGTCAGACTTCTTCCTCTTAGGGAGGGACAAAAGGTCACTAAAATAGTTTTTTTCCATGAAGATGTTTTTACCCTTTTTTGGGGGGTACTGAGAAGCTATAGGATAAGTTAATAGGGATGTTAAGATTCTTTTTTTTTTTTAATTGAATCTCTTTATTCTTAAAGACCCAAATATTAAGGTCCCCCAGGAAGATTAGAGTAAGGATTAGAAAAAGAAAGCAAGAACAAGAAAAAAAGAAAACTTACCACTCATGTGAAAATCAAATGTTGGCAAATTTCACAAGATCGAACATATGAGAAAACTTTAATTCGCACAAAATTCAAAACAAAACCCACACAATTTTATTAACCTTTATGCAACCATATGCTAAGGTGAGGTAGTTTCTACTTTTTTTGTAGTAAGTGGAAGAAATGAAAATACTGCCAATTATTATTATAATTTTCATAGCAATAATTCTGTTGATCATATTCTGTTTTCTTAGGATTTTATGAGCAATAAAACAGAATGCAGAGTTATATTCCTTTAAATTTGTCTGGTTCTATAATATTGATGCTGTGATTTTACTCATCTTTACAAAATATGGGCAACTGTAGCTAGTTGTCAAAAAGGTAAATTCATGTTCTTGTTTCTCATCTCTTTCTTCCCTGGATTTTGGCTTAAAAAGAAAATATTATAGAACATTCAATTTATTTTCAAGAACGGCAGCATAGACATAACTCTTAAAATTAACATAAACAGTATGCTTTAACTTTATAACATACTGTAGTAATGTTTAGTGTTTTATAGCATTTCTACAAAATATAGTTTCCCTTCAGCTTCTAATTTACCATAAGTGTTGAAGCCTTTAACTAATAGTTAAGTTGTTTAGCCAAAAAAGAGTTAGATTTTTTCAGATGAGTATATGAATTGAAATCATATCATAGTGCTTTTGATTAAAATTTTTATTTATCTTTTTTTAGTTAAAAATGGTTAAAATTATCACAATAAATTAGCTTTATCACCCAAGAACATAATCCATTTATCCTATAACCTCAAAGATATTTTTTTTAAAAGAGAAAAATAAAACACCTTATTTTCATATCTTATCATATGAGTAGGACTACAGACAATATTGTTGTTAGAGGCAATAAACATTTTCGGCAAACCAAATAGTAGACACATGTAGTCACTTACCTAAAGGGTCTTATTTATCTGGTGTTCATTCTGGCATGGCCTTGCAATTTTTCCATTAACGTGAGATGGGGAGGGAATGGGCAAGGGATCTACCTCATTGAGATGCTATCTCAATGCTATTTCTCATTTTACAAATGAAGACAAGGAGGTGTGGGTCCTGCTTATTTTTGCTTACTTTTTATCCTCCTCACTTAGAACAATCCTTGGCACTTGATGCCAAGTACATATTTGGTGAATAAATGAATTTTATTGAGGCATGGTTGGTGAAGTCGGATTTAAACTGAAGTTATCCAAGACTTTCTCCATTATCTTTAAAGAAAGAGAAGTCATCAAAAACAGTCCTAGAGAAGAGGCAAATGTTTGTATCACATGACTATAGATACAAAAAACCAAGATCAAATAGAAATTTAAAAAGCACTATTAGGTTGGATTTCTCCATTATTTACCAAGTAAGCATTTTATCAGTGATAATATTTAAAATATCACAGAATGAGTATTTTTAAATTGAAGAGACAAATTTCTCAAATCCTCTGACTAATCAGTTTATGTAAAACAATTAGAATTGCTAATTGTAACCTAAGATTATCTGCCCATTTGAGACTTGATGATTCTTGCTTAGTCTTATGAATGTTTTCCCCAATTATTCCTAGTTTCTCTTAAAAATATGGATACTTGATTGATATTGACCCTATAGTACATGCCAACCAACTACAAAGTTTAGGAAGTGTTTTTTTTCCACGCTTATAACATATAAATTCTTTTTGGTTGATTTATGAATCATCAGGTTATAGGACAAATAATAACCATAAGATGACTTCACTTCATTCATTTCCTCAGTTTTTACTTACAAATTAAGTATATAAATGAAATTTCTTATGGACCAAATTTTTGTGTTTCTTTCAGGAAGTTTGAATTAGCAAGAAATCAAACTATATCACTTTTCCTTTATCACAAACTTTCTACTTGGCAGCAAGTCTGTTTGGGGATCATTTTTATGGTCTTTTATTGGTTTGTGTGGCATCTTTAACTCTTTGTTGCATCTGACAAAAGGCATGCTCTGTTTTTGTCTTTTCATCTTCTTTTTAAATAAATTTTTATGTAGAACTCAGATGAGAAAGGATGCAGTATTGCTTTGACTGCCTGCCATAATATAAAATGCAGTAAAATGTACAGCTGGTGATAGTCTATTTAGAATTTTTTAATGAAATATAAAGGAAAAGACCAGGTGCTTAATTTTTACATGCTGCATTTTATTTTAAAAATTCATGGTATCTTTTTGAATAATTTTTACTCATGCAGATGTTCTGAATATTGGAGACAGACGTTTATTTTATTTCCTTGGTTCCCATTTCACATGAAGCTTTTGCACAAAGAAGGTGGGTTGAATGGCTAAGTTATTTGTGAGTCAGGATTCCAAGGATAATTATTCTCAGGTAATTGCCAAATGACTCATGACAAGACTTTCAATGATGTGTACCTTGGTTTTTCTAGTTCAGATCTAGAGGATAATGGTTGTTTAACACAATGGAGAACTTTAGGCTATTTAAGAAATACATGTCAGTAGGAATGTGTTGACTCTTAAAATAATAGACAACCCCATTTAGATTATTTGTTAGAGGATGAATCATTGCTGTAAGAACTGTAATTCACAAATTTCAGAAGTTTGAACTGACCAAATATCAGAAGTGCCTTTTGTTCTTAGTCTAATGTGTATTATGAGAAATCCAGTCTGAGTCATTTAGAATTAAGTGACTACAGGTTATCGTACAATTTAAAATTTGGTCCCCAAATTACCAGTATATAAATATCTCAACCAGGGTCCTACCCTTTAGATAAAATATAGATCCATTGCTGGATAGTTTCAGAGCCATATGCTTGTGGATGACCCTTGTGTTTAAATGATGATTTGCCAATTTGGTTAATGGATGAATATGCAAAGAACATCAGGATATATTTTGTGAATGATTGTCTTCAGCGGTAATAATGCGGATGAATCCATTGGTTTTGGTTACTTCCTGTATTTAATATTCTTCATTTTTCAAAGTTGTATCATTCTGGAAAGAAAAATTACTGATGGATTTCTATTTGACAGATCATCTTTTAGTATTAAATTATAATGCATATGATCCTTTTATAAAGAGTTATTTTCTCACTGCTCTTTATTCTGTCTACATTGACCTTACTAACAGGAAGAATATATCTCCCTGGAAAAGAGGAAACCCCAAATTTAGGCTTTGTTCTACCTCTGTTTCCCATTAATCGATTTAAGTTGATGTTAAAAAATGTGCTTAAAAAAAAAGTCTATTGTCTTGAATGACTACGTATTTTTGCTATTCAAGTATTTCATTCTGTTTTCCTGATTTGCCCAAAATAAGGCAGTTTTCCTGTTGAGGTTAATTTGGGATATGTAAAATAACCCCATTCTCTAAAAAACAAGGTTGAAATATTTTATCCTGGGTATCAGTGACAGTCATTTGTTTTTTACTATATTTAGATTGTCTCAGTATTCTTCCTAAGTCAGAAGTTGATCAAGATTGTGATCTCATTTGGTGTAATCTAAGGCTGCTGGGAGGGAAAAGACTAGAAGTCAAAACCAAAACAATTAAAAAAATTTGTCCACTATTTGTGGTTTCAGTTATCATATTGTGGCTGAAAGCAACTCCATATGACCTATCACTCTGATTTGTTTTCCCCGTGATTATAAATGGTATCCCAAACATTCTTGGGCACGTACAAAACAGTTTATGCTAATAAAAACATTTTCTGTAAGTGTAAGAGAAGTACAAAATTGAATTAATTCTGGGCCTTTGGAAAAATTTGACATCTGTAACAAACACACATGTTTTCACCATTTTCAACATGGCCCCAGGAAGGATAATAGTCCTGCAGTTTTCCCCTTATTATGATAAGAAAAAAATATTTTGTTCTTTTCTGTTATTGTTTCTTTCATTTCTCAGTGGTAGTGCTATGGTGCAGAGTGGAAAGGGAAGTGGTCAGAGCTGACTAGTAGAACAGAGCATCATGTTGTCTATGTCAGTGGTAGGCACAAGTTCACTCATTCTAAAACCAACTGAGAAAGGCTGGAAGGAATGAGGAAATAGTACAGGTTGTGTGGCCATACATATTCATAGACACAGAAACCAAATAAAGGAGCAGAAGCTGTAAAAAGGAAAACAAATTATGTCAAATTTCACATTTTTCCTTGATAAAGGATGGGCATACAAGAGGGCAAAGTAAGAATAATAAGTGCTCAGAATTTCAACTATGGAAAAACATAATTACCCAAATTGTGAAATATTTGGCTAAAGTATTACATCAATACTTTAGCAGGAAATCAATATTGCTAATGTTTGTCTGTTGGGGGAGCAGCAACGGAGCAGAAAGGTATGTGAAAGAAACTGAGCCCATCTGAAGATCTAGATGTTTGCCTTCTTTCCATAGTTCTTTCTGGAAATGAATGAAATAATGTCTTTTTGCCCATTCTTAAGATGGCCAATTGGCTTCTGCTTTTAAAACGAAAATTGAGGGGCACCTGGGTGGCTCAGTGGGTTAAAGCCTCTGCCTTTGGCTCGGGTCATGATCCCAGGGTCCTGGGATCGAGACCCTCATTGGCCTCTCTGCTCCGCGGAGAGCCTGCTTCCTCCTCTCTCTCTGCCTGCTTGTGATTTCTGTCAAATAAATAAATAAAATCTTAAAAAAAAAATTGAGGATAGAATTTCATCTAAATTAAATTAAGCAAATGTGTGTGTGCACTTAGCTGAATAAATAATAAATACAAGAATCAGTTCTGAGTTTGATGGGTTTACAAACAATAATCAAGTACTATAAATTTTTAAGATAGGAAATCAAGATGCAATAAGCTAGCTTAGCTGACACCTTCGACTCTTGACATGTTCTCTATATTATGCCTCTCCCTAAGGAGTGAACGAGTGAATGAATGAATGAGAGTGAGTGAATGAGGCCAAATTGTGATGCAATTGGCAGATTTTTATTTCCCTTACTTTTTGTCTTCATAAAAGTGATGATCTCTGTACCTTCCTTTTTTTTTTTTTTTTAAGATTTTATTTATTCATTTGACTGACAGAGATCACAAGTAGGCAGAGAGGCAGACAGAGAGAGGAGGAAGCAGACTCCCTGCGGAGCCAAGAGCCCGATGTGAAGCTCCATATCAGGACCCTGGGATCACGAGCAGAGCCAAAGGCAGAAGCTTTAACCCACTGAGCCACCCAGGCACCTTGTACCTTTATTTCTAACAGAGAGACTAAACTACCATGTCTTCCATCAATTCCTTCTTAAGCATGAATCAGTTAATACCTGTAAATCACTTTTTTCCATTCAGGGAAATGTGTGATATAAATACCAGGTAGTTGTGAAGCAAAACAAAACAAAACAAAAAACCAAAACCAAACCCCACAAAACCAGAAGCTAATTTCCTTCAAAAAGCATTGATATTTAAAGAACATAATGCTAGCTTTGTCTAGCTGAGTTGCCAATATTTTGGAAACAAAAGTTTTATTGTGCCAGAGGCAGCAAGAGCAGGTGAGCTCTTTCCTAATGAAACGGAAGAAAAAGGGAACATTGAGATCTTTTTAGTTCTAAAGGTATAGGAACAATAATGTGGAGAAAGAAGGCAAAGACAGCCAGTATTACTCTGATGGTATTTAAATTTGATTATCCTATTAGGGTCTCTTAAAACAATAAATATAGGAAAATCAATTTGTAAGATTTAGACTTTTTCATTGGTTCTGTAAAATCCAACAGTTCTCAGGAATTGGTCAATATACTCTTTTGCCCTCATAGAAGTCAATAAGTTGTATAATAATGAAAATGGAAAAAAAAAGTTGTATAATAATGTTATAGAATAGGAGAAATCTTATAGATTAGTTTTGGTAAAACAAACAAACAAAAGAATTCAAGGGCTTCCTTAATTACTATTTTGGTTTCTGCCTTTGAATGTCTGCTGTGTATTAAAAATAACTACAAATGAAAAACCTTTCAAAAAGACAGAAAATGTATTTACCTACTAAATAATGAATAGGGAAGTATGCTTCATGGGGAGCAAGGAATTCAAGATATTTACTAGCTTTGCCCCAGATCTTCTCTGTGAGGCTGATTCCATAATGGAAAATACTGAAATGCCACTTTAATGATAAGACTATCTCATATAGAAAGAAAACAAATAGCTTTTTTCAAAAAAGGGCAGAGAGAGAGAGAGAGAGAGGAGACAGAAAAGATGAAAGGGAGGAAGGGGGGAGGGAAGGAAAGAGAGAGAGAGCAGGGGTGGGAGGAGAAAGAAAAATATTTGCCTCACCTCAGCATTTTGGAAGGGGAAAGGATGGCATTTACCTCAAAGGTTTTTCATAATTTTAAGAAAACTCTTAAGGGAGAATTACTAACAAGAGGAAGTAGGGAGGGCAAAATTCTGTATATCATAATGGTAAACATACAAAAATGTATTTTATTAGATGTATATATAAAGAGAAATACAGGTTCTTTATTTTCTCACTGGATGATCTATCTGCCTGTCCTCTGCTTGGCTGGGTTAATTGGGGAATGGATGGAATAGGGCAGGAGCTAAAATTATTTCAGTCTGGTAATTTCAGCCTCATTTAGATAAATGCCCAATCTTTACTTCTCTTCCTTCTTCTTTCCCAAGGTGGGATCTGAGTGTATGAGGTAGCCTAATATATTCTCAAGAGAAAGTGGTCCTTGAACACATGATGTCTTCCAGCTCCTCTGGTTTCTGTGAAAATGTTGCTTTTGTGTCTGGCAACTGCTTGCCTAGTGAGCTGTCTTGGCTAAGATGTTGGTCCACAGGTCTATAGGTCCCTTGGTCCAGGCCCACTGATGCTTGTTGATGTCTCCTTCACTGCAGCCTCATGCAGTTCCCTTCCGAATATCTGTCTGGCCTCCATGTGCTGTAGCCAACTCCAATGATGTGCCTCCCTGAGAATCTTGTTGGCTCTCAAATCAGCTGCTTTCTGAGTTTTGTGTTCTAGAGACTTCTAGGTCCCACCTACAGTATAAATAGAAAAAACAGCAGTGGTTCTGGAAAGCTAAACTGTCAATCCCTCTGCCTAATTACTGTGCAGTACAGCCAAATTAACTTTTCTATGGCCACTCCATTGGTGTGCTGGGGATATGGGCCCCTATGAACCAATTTTTTTTCCAGAAGACCCTCAGACTGAATACTCTCCTCAATGATCTAATATACCATGCCATTCTCCAGGTTAAATTTGGACAAGGAAATTTACTTTTTTCATCCCCAACTTCTCATGCTTCCTCCCTCTTCTACTTCCCACATTCCTTCAAGGCTGAATAGGCAAATTTTCTTTTTTTTTTTTTTTCTTAATTTTTATTTAAATTCTAGTTGATCAGCATACAGTGCCATATTGGTTTCAGGAGTAGAATTCAGTGGTTCTCCTTAATACTCATCACCCATCCAGCCCATCACCCACCGCTTCCCTCCATCAACCCTTAGTTTTATTATTAAGAGTCTCTTATGGTTTGTTTCCTTCTCTCTTCCCTCCCATATATTCATTTATTTTGTTTCTTAGATTCCCATATGAGTGAAATCATATGGCATTTATCTTTCTGTGACGAACTTATTTTACTTAGAATAATGTACTCTAGCCCCATTCATGTCATTGCAAATAGCAAGATTTCATTCTTTTTGATGGCTGAGTAATATCCCATTTGTGTGTGTGTGTGTGTGTACATGTGTGTACACACATATATACTGCCTCTTCTTTATTCATTTATCAGTTGATAAATATTTGGGTTCTTTCTATAATTTGGCTATTATTGATAATGCTGTTGTAAACATTGGGGTGCATGTGTCCCTTCAAATCTATTTTTGTGTCCTTTGGGGAAATATTTAGTAGTGCACTTGCTGGATTTTACGGTAGTTGTTAATTTAACCATTCTGACCAGTGTGAAGTGGTATCTCATCATGGTTTTGATTTGTATTTCACTGATGATCAGTGATGTTGAGCATCTTTTCATGTATCTCTCAGCCATCTGGATATCTTCTTTGGAAAAGGGTCTATTCATGTATTCTTCCCATTTCTTAACTGGATTATTTGTTTTGGGGGAAGTTTGTTTTTAAATATTTTCTCTTTATAGCTGACACTTCTCTTACATCCTAGTCTCCTCTTTCTGAACTTCAGCCTTGTTGCTAAGTAGTATTCTTGGATGGGATGGAAAAGAGGGAAAAGATGGCTTAGATATAAGGGTAATTAAGTTTGAGAGGTATTTCCAAAATATCTGACCTATTACACAAATTATAGAGCTGCCAAGAGATTGGAGGTTATGGATTCTGAAAGTATGACCTAAGAAAATGCTTTTAGCAAAATAAGACAGCAGTAGTCTTAAGACAGAAGTTGGCTGGTAAGAAATCCCATTGGGAGGATTGGCAAAAAAAGTTCAAATTGCTTACTATTCTGTGTTGTGCAAACTTATAATAATGTTTTATCACATGCAATAACTATGATGAAACAGAACATCATGTTTTGCAGAGACTATAGTAAAGAAGGAGAACAACTCCAAGAAGCAAGTGACAAGCAAAGTTCTAGAGAATTAAAACTGAAGACAAGAATTCAGGATGAGATTATTCAGACTAAAAGCTATTTGTCTTTCCCCTCCACTATACTGTTATCTTATATGAAACTTCCAGAAATGAAGAAGTGAACAAGAAATCCCTCAGTGAGAAAGTCACAGGTTTTTGTTTGTTGGTTTGTTTCCAAGTTACTTCTATAATCAAACCACACAAATGTGGTGAGACACAATTAAACCACATTTAGTTACACAGTTCCTTGAACGAAGAATTTGGTTTAAGACATGTACATCTTTTATGTTATCCCAGTCTATTTGCTTTATCCGAATGTATTTCTAAATTGGGTGTCATAATGATATACTGGAATAGTGCTTCCAAGGTCACCATCAACCATAAATAATCTTAGAAAAATATAGTACCAGTGGGTCATCTGATGTCAAGAAATTGCTTTTAGGTTTCTTAATATTCCACCTGTATCTTAAAATAAGATTTTAAGAGCCTGTAAATTTTACCAAATGTGTTTTGGTACCACTGGAAAGACATCTGGCTGGTGTTCCTCCATATCATTTATGATCCCATTTATTTTCATTCTCTGCCTCCATCCTGGGCTCTGTAGGAAGAACTTTTGCTATAAAGTTATTTCCAAGTTACGTTTTCCTTCCTGTATTCTTTTCATAGATAATTAATTCCAGAATTGTCATGTATTCTTTTATAGACATCTAGTACCATTTTCATTAATCATCTTTGTTCTTGCCCATCTCTGGACCTTCTCTTTGGCTTCTGAAACCCTGCATATTCAAGGGAAACAGGCAATTATCAATTTACAATTTTTTGCGAAGTATAACAAAGAGTCTCATCTATTTTTATGTCCTTTAATTCAGTGTAATAACTCATTTACTTGCTTGACTACTGAATTTTATGCAATAAAACAGTCATGTGCAAAATGACATTTTAGATGAGTTTGAAAGATCTGTATTTCATTAGGACCCCATGATGTGAGTGACTCTTTGGATACTGCAGCATGGCAGGGAGCCTGTTTTATAATGGTATATTTGAAAGATATATTTATTGTTCCCCCACAAGAGAAAGCCAAGAAGAGAAGGAAAAATAAGTTAAACTTATTGTCTTGGGGCAGAATCCCTAGGGTACATTTGGGGCCATCAAAAATCTGACCTCTCTTCCCCAAAGAAAGCAAAACTTCCAGGAGTTCTTAGTTAACTTATAAACAAAGAGGAGAACATACAGAAGTAATGAAATTTCCAACTGTGGAGAAAAGCACTCATTTATTTTTTTTAAAACAGGGAATGATTGATGTGGTTGCAATTTGATGTTTGCTTTTAAAAAGAAATTCTTTTCACTGTTCTCCAACCTCCTTCCTCCAGCTATTTTATAGCAAAGCAATACTTACCTTATTCAGACTTCCAGGGTGGGATTGAAAGGAAGTTAGTTTCTGTTTTCTGTTCTTCTTGTTCTCCACTCCCTGGTAATTCTACATTTGTGACAGTAATGCAAATTGTGACGAACTCATGTCAATTTAGTTATCCCTCAATTTCCAGTTGCTTTTGAGGTACCTGGTTATTGCTTTGGGCAGACTCTCCTTTAAGGCAAACATCTATAAGACAGTTGACTTGGTGTTAGCTGAACTCTTCCAGTCTCCGAGTTTTATTCAAAACATGAAAGAGAGTGCTTTGTGGGTGGGATGAGACTGAATTTATTAAAAGTATGATTAAAAAATTTCTGTGCTGGTGACAACGCTGGTTTAGAACTCACATTGCCTGTTTTTTTTTTTTTTTTTTTTTTTAATTTGGTTTCTTAAGGCAGAATTGGGAGGACTTTACACAAAAGATAGGTGGGTGGGGTTGGACAACTTATGACTTCCTTCTCGAATGTCCATGTTAGGATCTGTCTAAGCTACGCATTGTCACACACATAGACACCAGAGAGAGAAGCCGATGCTCTTTTTTGCATTCTGTATTTGTTTTGTATCTTTAGGAAGATCCTACAAGTCAGAGTGTGGACTTTATCAGAACAGAGAGAAAGGGACATCCCTCTTGTTCCTTGCTTCTTCTGAAAAAGCTCCCTGAGGAATTAGAGTGAGAAGGGTCTTCAGTGAGATTAATGGATGGCAACAAGTATGTGTCAAGTAACCCAGTCACGCCCCAGCATTTCAGGCGTTCCGAATGACACACAGAGCTCCTTAGTACCACATAATCCTTTGTAACAAGAGCCAAATTCAAAATGCCAAAGTGTCAACTACCAAGCAGGTTCAAAAGTTTGCTCTAATATATAGTGGTATCATTTATTTCGGTTACCTGGGAACTTTTGGTGAGGGGTGGCTTCGTTTCTTTCTATTTCTCCTGTGAAAGCCCTCTTGTCGCCGATTTCTACTTAAAACCATTTATGACTCCGGCAGATGTTTCTGATTTAGAAAGCGTACTTTTTTGAACCATTTCTTTCGAACTTCCTTCCCCCGCTCCTCCCCCCTCCCTGCTCCTCTCAGGAGCTAATTCCAGTCAGGTTGGAAATTACAAGCCTGTTGCTTAGTGCCGAGAATGATGTGCTGACTGATGAGCAGAGGTAGGGCTTGAACTGGGGTCTTGAGGAACAGACTTCAATAGATTAGAGTATCAGCCTACTGAGAAATGTGCCATGCAGAAGCTTGATTTCCCTTCAGTCCAACTTAATTTTTCAGCATCTGTAACTGAGACTGGCAGTTCTGAGCCCCTTGTTCCTTCAGTACAATTTATCAGCAGAAGGTCAGAGAATTCTTCTGGGCCTGTTTCTCATGAGCAGTGATAATTACGCATATAGACAACCCTACTCATATTATGTAATGCACTGAATGAAGCAGGGAGAATGGTTTTGATTTAGAATCAGAAGCACAGTCACCAGACCCAAATACGTCCAACATCCAGCTAACCCAGGAATCACCTCTCATGTTCTGGATCAGATCCATCAACACACCCCCAATGAGGACACATCCTTCTCTTTATGACTATTGATGGGCTTTCAGCCTGACAATTCAGAAATGTGCCATTGACGCAGGCCACATTCAGAGGAGAACGCCTTCTGGGATTTCTCAGTCATCGGCCTAAGTGGGGGTGATTTGGTGGCAGGAAATGTCTCCAGATAATGCATTCTTCTAATTTCTTTTTCAAATACTCTGCATCTTAGCCATTAATCAGGGAAGCTCCCACTTTTCCCTGTCACAGCCATTCACCCATTTGGCCCAGGTTTTGGCTGTGGGAATGGATGAACCATGCTCAGTTCATTGCAAGGTTAAGCAGATCAATGCTCCTCTCACTGTCTGGTTAGATGATATTTAACATCACTCTAAACAAAAGCATTTCGAAACAAAGAGGAAGAGTGGTAGTAAAAATAGAGCATTCATGTAGGTACTCTGTACTATTCCTCCGTATGTTAAACACGGAAGATTTTGTTAACGTTTAAAGCTTCTTTCGGTCCTTAGGGAGTTTTTATATTTCACAGGTTGAATAGTAAAACTAATGGCCATAGCTATCAGATGGGAATAACTGCAGCCTTTATTCCTGGAAAAGAATTAAAGAAATCTGGGGAGATGTTAGGGTTACCTGTGCCTCATGAGATTGGTAGATGCAGGTAAACTAGATAACCGAAAGTTCATATAAAAAAGGAAAAGTTTTAAGGGGGCACCTGAGTGATGAGTGGGCCAAGTCACATCAGAGGGCACTCAGAAATACCTCGTACATGTACGTTGCACTGGACGAAGCCATTCATAGCAGCCTTGTGGTTTCTTTGTTCCTTTTCTTCTTGGTGCCATTGCCAGGGCCTTCTTGGTGGAAATCAAAGAAAGAAAGGAAACCCAAACCTGCTGTTCTTTATTGGATGATGTATTGTGTCATGGAACACCCAGGCATAGACTCTCAAAACATGCTAATAGCCATGACATTGTCCTGTATTGTGATGCTGATTTGTAAAAACAAACACCTTAACCACTTGTTATTTGTACCACATTTGCCAGCTTCTCTTTAGCAATTTTCTGGGGTTATTTATTTTTGTGTGCGGCTGAAGATAAATATGTTTCATTATTTTCACTTAGTAACAATGAGTGTAAGAGAAACTCATTTTGGTATTTGTGTGTGTGTGAATTTCCCTGGTTTGTATATTTTCTCTTTCTCTTTACATCATTTCAATCCAATCAGATGTCTCAAGGAAGTGGATGCCAGGAATGATGAATCACTGAAGCTTGTCTGGGGATCAACGTTTAGTGTAGGTGGAAAGGACTGGAACATAATGTATGCCATGGCCTTCCAATAGAGATAAGACCTTATGTTTGGTAAATTGAAAACTGATATCTAATACCTTGGTGTATCAGAAACCACACTATAAATAAATGTATGTCTGAGACAAATTTTTAAATATTATTTTGAGTACCAGATAGGAATCTACCCTTAGTAGCTCATGGTGATGTAGCTTAGAAAGGTTTTTATCTTGCTGACTACATATGGAGCCTTTATACAACAGTGTATCATGATGGCTATTTATTATTTAAGATTTTTAAATGATCCCTGTGATAAAAAAGTAAATGACTTATTTTGGTTAATGTCATTTCATTTTTTTTTCTATTTGTGTTTATTTGTATGTGTTCCTGGATTGTATAGTCTCTATTTGCCATGACATACTGCTCTAAGCTTTAGCATAAATTCTGTATTACATTATGGCTTCCTAGGAATATTATTGGGAGTATATGATTTTTAATACCCATGGAGTATGAGCATATATATATATAACATATATATACATATATATATTCAAAAGGCTATTTTATTCTTTCTTTTGCCAGGAATAGTATCTTTAGTTCAGGCATTTAAAAAAAATCTAAACTATTCCAAAAATTAGTCTTCAAAAAGGCAACATAGGCTTAAAACAGTAGTTCCTATTGAGAAAACCATAGTGGAAATACATTTTTTAATATTTCGTGAAAAAAATTCCAAAACAGATTGACATGGAAGCCATAATATGAATATTTTTCTTATTTCCCGAGAAGACTTTGCGTCATTCCTTTCATGTCTCAGCATTTCATTTTCACGGTCCACAGTTTGTCTTACGAACAGCCAAATTAGAAGATAGCTTTAAGTTTCTGTCTCAAAACCTTAGAAATGAGGAGAGAAGGTAAATTTGTAATCTTTCATCAGCTTTGAATCTGAGATCAGCACAGTTTTGTATTCATACACTAAATATTTTAAACACGGTCTTATTCCTTATGTGCAATTCAAATCAGTTCACTTCTCTACTTCCACCCCCGCAGCAGACCATGTGTTAGGGTCTATAGAATGGTGTAGAAGGAGATTATTTATGCTCTATTCCCCCAAATTGAGGAGAAGGACTATCAGTAATATGAGCATTTAAACCAGCTGGTATTTAAGAAAAGGATACTTCAGAATTTCACAGAGGTAGCAAACACAAAAACAAGGACGTGAGTGCAAAGGACACTGAATTTCAATCCAGTAAGGAACAGTTAAAGACAAAAAAAACCGTTTTTTGAGCTGGTACAGTTTGTGTTGCATAAAATTTACAAGAGACTCTGTCTCAGCCAGTCATGATGATGAAACAATATTTTCTAAACAAATAAATGGTTACCAACTGGAGACCATTTCTAACGCTCATTATTCTGGTTTTCCGAAATCAGATGCCTTCTAGAAATTTTACTCAGTGTTATTAGGTATGTGGCCTTAATACCATTTTAATTGTTTTCTGATTCTTGGCCTAGCCAAATGTAATTTTGCCAACCTCAGCACTTTTCGAGAACGTAGCCCCCGAAGTTAATGAGGGATTCCTGCAGAGCTGATGCAGAACAGCCAAATGGCACAGGAGCATTTGAGCACTGAATCAAAATGATCTATTGGGATTAAGCAGTAGCAGGTGTTTGATAGGGATGGGTATGAACTCCACGATCACCCTCAAGATTCATTTTTAAGACGGCGGAGATAATGCTGTGCTGGATTCAGGCTTAGTGCTGACAGAGAGCCTAGATAACAGACACTAGGAGGGTCAGGAAAGTCCTCTGCGCTTGTGCCTCTTTGTGCAAACTGGACACAAGCCCGCTCATGGCCTAAGAGTGAGTGGACTGGTAAAGTGTCTGATGAGTAATTTCAGCTCATCAGGGAACACTTTGCAAAAACACAGTCCTCCTTCTAACTTTGTGGCCTCTTTTGCTGTTGTGGAAAGTTTTTGCCACTGATGAGGTAGGTCAGATTCAGATCTACACCAAAGGACGCATAGGCCAGGCAGCCCTGCCTACTGGCAACTGACATATTTGCCTTTGCTGGACTCCAGCCGGCTTTTCTCTGACAGCTGATTTTGCTCACGGTGAAATGGGACAGAGGGACCACAGACCCAAAAGAAGCTGGGCTTCATCCTCAGCTATGAAGTTGCCCAGCAGGAACCGTTGAACAGAATTCTCATGCTTGCCATTCTTAATAGTCATCTTCACTCGCCATCACTCCCAGCCTGACATGGAGAAATTTCTCAAGTAACATTATATTTACTTTGGTTGTGTCTCCAGATTTCCCTTCACCTGTCTTTGTTCCAGGGATGCTTTAGTCCCTCTTGTCAACCTCTAAAATGCTTTGTTTTTAAAGATTCAGTTTGGAGGTGCATGGGTGGCTCAGTCAGCTAAGCAGTGGACTCTTGATTTTGGCTCATGTCATGATCTTAGGATCTTAAGGTCAGCCCCGTCAGTCTCCGCACTGGGCGTGGAGCCTACGTGAGATTTTCTGTCCCTCTGCCCCGCCCCCCGCTGTAAAAAATATTTTAAAGAAATCATAAAGCTTTGGTTTCCCAGGTAAGACTCGGATTCTAAATCTGAGTATTCTGGAGCAAAACTCCTAGCATCTCTCTGAAACCTTCTCACTCTTACTGCCCAGAGTGTGGTCCTACTCAACTGTATTATGAGCAATTTCACCCCTCAAATAGCAACTCAGATGCTTGGAATGTAGTCTTAAATCTTTATGAGAGACCCAACTAATTTTATATGTATGCAAATATATGCACTTCTTAAAAATACCCCCACAACAAACAGATAAACTAGACATGGCAATGAGTTTCATTTTGGGGGTGGAGTTGGCCTTTATCTGGTAAAATTCCAGTGGGCAGAGAGCTTGAGCCCGGTGGTTAATTTTATATCAGATTTCAGCCAGCCAGCAGTTACTCTTGTCTGCCGGTAGACTACTTTCTCTGTCACTTGGTATTAGATGTATTACACACCAAGCAGTAATTATCTTTGACACATAATTATTATGGTTTTGATGACAAGAAAGTCTTTTCTTTCTCTGCTTTCATAACATATATTCCTGAAAGTCCAGGCTTGCAAAATGCAGCTAAAAATTAAAAGCACTTGGCTTCAGATCGAACTTGAAGGGAGGGAATAAAACAAAGGAATTGTATGGGCATGAGGGAATACAGTTTCGGGAGGGCAAAAATTAAAAAGAAAATGGAAAAAAAAAAGATACAGATCGCTTGAGACTTTCCAAGATGATCTCACAGAAGTAGATCGCTGAACAGAAATGAAACTTCTGAGGGTCATTCAGACCCTGGGGAAAAGCTGCCAGGACACAGGCAGGCCAGCTTCCCAGCAGGAAAAGGGTGCCTGTAAGGTAATAAACCAATCAAGGCTTGGATTAAAGGAGAGAGGAGAGAAAAGGAGGAGGCTCCCGGCAAGGCCATGCAAACCACACGAATGAGTTTCTAATCTTGCCACATGGGAATTTTCCAGCTTTGCACTCCGAATCAACCCCAGCTGCGGGTCTGGATGAGCAGTTTAACAATCCTTGCCTCTAAACAAAGATTTTTGGGGGGAGGGCAGGGCTAGATGATCAAAATGGAGCATCTTGAGTTTCTTGAGCTTGGGAGCTCTGCTGTATATAAACAGGCAAGTGCCTGGCCCTCCTCCAGCTATACCCGTGGCTGTATTTCTTGTAAGTCTAGGTTGCCAGGCTTTGGTTGCAGAGTTTTGGTCTTGGACAATTCTGTTGAACTTTCGTTTTGGAGCGTCTAGGGACAGAGGGAGGTAGTGAGGAGGCTGGGTGGCATGGAGACGAGGGGATCAGGGAAAGTCGGGGTGTACTGGAGGGACCTGCTAGAGACTGGCATTATAATACATGGATGTCATAATTTAACTCTAGGAAGCTGATGTTATCCAGGATCTGATTAGCACAAGAGGAAATCTCCTGGGTTGGCCGCTGGCGATTGGGCTAAGACTGAATCTCTTTTCCTTTTTCCCATTTGGAAGTCAAAAATGTGGGCCCTGGGGAGCCACTTACGTTCCCAAGGGTGCTCCTTCATGGACTTCTCAGCTCTAACTCAAATAATAATAATCAAGTGAACATACTTGAAAGCAGCTCTAATTTTAGTTCACTTTATTATTTAGTGTCGGGAGTGGAGGAGGGCTGCCATCTATGACTAATGCTGTCTTGCAAGCTCTTAAGCCATATTTAGTAACATGGGGTATAAAAATAAGCTTTTGGTTCATTTTTTTTTCAAGTTGACTTCTGTTTCCTTTCTTCTATTCCCTCTCCCAAAGACGGATTTAACTAATTACACTTTCAGCTGAATGCTGATAGACATGTATTTATTATCAGTGCTGTAAGCCCTGGAATTCTTTTTTCCTCTGTGAGGCCACAGACATATACATTAAATTCCAGTCCCTGTGAGCTGTCAGAGTTATGGTCCAGCCCAGAGCAATGCAACATGATAAAGTTTTCAGGCCCTGTTTAGTTAAGACTGAAGAGCTGGGACCCAGCCAATCTCCACCACTCAGGGCTCTTTTCACAGTCCAAAATGATTTGGCTTAAACGTTTCCAACTGTGATGAGGTCCCATTTCAGTGATTATGCAGTCATTCACTTTTCCACATCAACATCAAAGTCATTAACAGCCGAGTATTATTGCATTGGCTGGAATTCAGTTAAGGACTAGGGGGAAGTTGCTCTTTATTAAGATAAATCATTGCCTTGGTTATGTCACCCATGAAATAATCAATTTACTGTGTTGGTTAATTTCCTCCCTCTTTGATCTGTGAATTAAATTCAACAGATCATTGTTTCACACAACTACCACTCAAAAGATGTTTTAAAGGAAAAATGCACACACATGTTCTGATGGCTGTGAGCTTACCAGTATGACAAACAGCATAGCACACTGAAGGCTCAGTTCATTCCATCATTCATTTCTGCAGTTATCTTATCTCCCCTGGGCTCCAAGGGCAGGGTACCACCCTGATCGAGCTGGGTGATCCTCTCTCTGAATTCCAGAAGTGTTCTGCTAAGAAATAAAATGTAAAGCAGAGCAAGCCTTAATACTTTGGGGATCACAAGCTTGTACCAAATCCAATGTGGGATACCCTTGTCTGGAATTCAAGATGAAAAAGCAATGATCTTTACAAGGATACTCACTTATAAATGTGAGGCATCCTTTAGAAGGATCCCTCTCATAAATACAAGGCATTCTTTGCTCCATAATTCATGGCTTCTTATGGGGAGAAGAAGTTGAGCGGGATGTTTTATTTTTCCTTGCTTTGGTGATTCCTCTGAGAAATATTCTTGTGCTTGGATGATTTAAAAATATATATTTTATAATGAAATATTTCAAACATGCAGACAAGTACAGAGAATAATATAATAAAAATCCATGGACCCACAACACAACTTTATCAAATCTTAACTCTGCACTTCGGATGTATGTGTGTGTATGTGTGTTTTAAAGAAATAAAACTTACAGGTGCAGTTGAGGACTCCTTTGGATCCATTCTCTATCTATTTCTAGTTCTCCCTCCTTAGGGGAATAGCTATCATGAATTTATGCACCTAAACACTTTATTTACTTATTTTTGCTTTTTGCTCTTGTTACATGTTTTTGCAACTACAAACAATGCATGTATTATTTTATAGGTTTTTAAATTTTTTGGAGGTGGTATTATAGGCCTCCTTTTACATCTTGCCTGTGTGGTTTTTTTCTTAAGACTTATTTATTTATTGAGAGAGAGAGAGAGGAAGAGCAGAGGGAGAGGGACAGGCAGACTCCCGACTGAGCGTGGGGCCCAACGTGGGGCTCTATCTCAGAACCCTGAGATCATGACCTGGAGCTGAAACCAAGAGCCTGACGCTTAACCCACTGAGCCATCCAGGTGCCCCTATATCTTATCTGTTTTATCTACAGTATATTTGGAGTTTACCAATGTTAATACATACCGATCTAGGTTAATCATTTTAACTATGGCAAAATATCTCGTTGTATGAATATATTTAAATCATAGCCACATGTCTTCATTCACAAGTGTGAGACTTTCTCTGGCACACATAGCAAACAAACAAACCGCCCCAAATGGGATTTTTGGGTCATAGGGTGCACATCTCCATCTTTATTAGATGCCAAATTGGAGATTTATATTCCCATCACCAGTATATCAGAATTTCTATTTTTCCAAACTTTCTGTGCTGGAATGAGTAAGAACACATATTTAAAATTAGATGGAGGCCACTGTTCTCTGCCTCCAGTCTCCATACTGAGCATAAAGTAGAAAAGTTGAGTCAGTATGATTCCAGTGAAAGTAGGAACTGCCCAGTAACTGTCGCCTACTCTGTTGCAACCTTGACTTTGCAGGCTCTGGCTCAACAGATCTGGCAGTAAAGACAACGCGGAGGGCTAGCTCTCTCCATGAAGCAATGTGGCTAGCTCCATAGTCAGCTGTGAACCACAGGCTTGTGACAATTTTTTATATACTTCAGACACAAAACGACACTTTGACAAAATGGTTATAAGACACATAGAGCTACAATCTTCATCCCTTCAATCTCAACTTTTCACAAAGATGACAAAGCCATTTACATTTTTTTTTTTAAAGTTTCTTGCTGCATTGAAATTGAATAGCATTTATTTGGTACTTAAGGAGATAGGGAGTGTGATGGCAGCTATATTCTTATACTGGGGTAGACATGGGTCCAGCGTCCAAGAATTTGTTATATGGAAAAATAAGGTTGATATTAACAGAGATGTAGGAAGACCTTAAATGTGTTAGGAAACCATACCATCAACTGTGACTAATCCCAAATTTCAAGGCTGGTCTTCCTGAACAAGGGCCACAAATCCATGTGGATGACACAGGAAAGGATTCAGAACATTCCCCCAGCCACACTGATGAAGGATTTTTCCTTAAGCAAGAGGGAATGGGGTCTGACACCAGGACCTAGCCTACATTTTTAATACTTTGTTATATGTAGGTATATATGCTTCATACAGCACTCTGAAAAATATAAATTGGCATTATTATTACTGTATTTTTTTTGCAAGTCAAGCAATTGCAATTTTCCTATATGACATCTACTATCTCTAGGTGGACATTTGGCACCAAATCAAATGTGTCTTATCGGACCCTATTTCTCACTGGGAGAGAAAATGGCTATGCTTGTTATTCCCAGTTTTCCCAAGCTCCCTCACTCCACCCCATCCTCCACCTGTCTTTCTTGCTCTGAGGCAGCATTAACTGACTCCTCTGCCCCCAGCTTCGGGTTAGGTTTTGCAAATAAGGACCCCCTGGTGGGTGGGGAGGCAGGCAAGGATATTTATTCCTTCCCCCTTTCCTTCCTTAGACCACTCTCAATAAGTTATTCAAAATATTTTCAGACTTCATGGTGTGAACACCAGATTGGTGAAATAAAAGATAAATGGAAGAAAGTAGAGCATAACATAGTAATATTTTTATATTTTTAATAAAGGGGAAAGTCCTATTCGTAGATGTCAAATTATTAACATTTTTAACATGTCTGAGTTTCTCAGGAACATCTCCAAGTCTCAGTTTCTTTATCTGTACAATGGGGACAGTAACAGTCCCTACCATAAGGACTGCTGAGAAGATTTGAATGGAAAGCGTTTAGCACAGTATCTGGTAGCTAACAGGTGTGCAGTAAGGTTGAGATTATCATTACCATCATTTTCACATTTGTCCACTTCCATTTGCCATATCTTCTCAGAGATTATCAAATGATCATTTGTAGTTTTAAAAAGTCACAGGGGAAATATTTCCAAGGTGAAGGTGAGAAGTTACCTTTGCCAATTTCTTTGTAAACACCCGTGGATAGGAAAATTGATGTTGAAAGATTGATTCCTTTCCCTGCCTCTTGTATTTCCTAGTTAAGCCCATGGAGCCAGATAACCTTGGCTTGAATTCTGGTTCCTTTTCTTACTAATAGCATGACCTTAGAGTCAGTAAACTGATGTTAATCACTTCACTGAGCCCAAAAGGATGTGAGCTCTAATAATAAATTATGGCCATTATTAGCATGTTTTGTTGTTCTTCAGGTGGCAAGTATAGAATGAAGACCACAAAATAGCCAATTGTGGGGTTCTGCCAAGTGAGTCTGCTCCTATTTGTGCTTCCAGAGGGGACTCCACAGGAGCATTCATCGCTGCCCCTGGGTGTTGCACACCCCTGTAGAACAGTACACCCCCAGATGGCCTTTGGTCTATTGAGGCTTTGCTGGAGTTTGAGGACCTTTCCAAGACATTTTATTTCGTGGTGTTCCTTTAAGATGCGGTGGTGGCAGAATTTAAAAAAGAAACCGAGCACCCTGCTTTCAGATGCCCTGAGTCACACACCTATAACAGCTAGGAGTCTCTTCGCACTAAATCAATTTGTAAGTAAAATAGCTTTCAGAGAAGGGGAGAACATGCTGAAAATCCCACCCTAGAAAGCCTTTTCATCTAATACTCTTTGACCTTGTGGTTTGTTTCTGACTGGAGGGAATGTTAAGAGGCTGGGAGGGCTGTTGGAATCATCCTGTGAAAGGAACAGAGGGCTCGCCCACTGAGGCGCTTCCGGCAGCAAAGAACTCTGGACAAATTCTTTCTCCCTGTTTCTTTTCTACAGGAACAAGAGCTGCTCTTTCTTTGATTTGAGACTAGGTCTCAGTGTAATTGGTGTCAAGATATTCTGGGAGGGGAACCTGGGTAACTCAGTAGGATAAGCGTCTCTCTTCAGCTCAGGTCATGATCCAGGGTCCTGGGATCAAGCCCCATACCGGGGTCCCTGCTCAGTAGGGAGCCTGTCTCTCCCGTTCCCTCTCCCCCTGGCCTGTGCTCTCTCTCTCTCAAATAAATAAATAAAATCTTAAAAAAAAAAAGATATTCTGGGAGATCACTTCTGAAAAAGTTAAAGTTTAACAGTGGGAGGGGAGAACCCATAAGTATCATTCTTTCTGTTAAAACTTTTGTTGGAAATGTTTGACATCTCAAATGCACAGAACTTTAAATTTTATAGGTTCAGATATATGGTTTTTAAACAGTTCAAAACTATTTATTTTAGGCTAAAAGTTCTAAGTTTTTATCAAACTTATTTAGACAGACCAAGAAAAATAAGTATTTTCTCCACAGGGGAAATCTATGTTGAGAAAATATGTCTATAGATTCTCTCTGATAGTAACAGTTACCAAAAAAGGCAAAAAGAATAAGTGAGAATGTATGTAAACATGTGGATATATGTGGGTGACTTCTCTTATAACTTATACTACCAAGTTAACATTAGGTAAGCAATAGTATAGGAGAAAATATGAACTAGGATAGGGTTCTGATAAATACTGCAATAATTCCAGGGAGTGATGCTCTCTATTTTAAAGACGGTCATTTCTGATGAGAATTTCTCATCCCTATCTGTTAGTATATTTAGGGGTTAATGAAATGAAAGTTAATGGTAAATAAAATTTAAAATTAATTACATTTGCTTTTAAATGTCCCGATCAATCAGTATCTAAAATTTACCAGAATTAAACATTAATCCATCAAGTGGCTGGAAATTTTCAGGGTATTCCAGGCTACGTTAGCAATTCATATTTTATAATATTACTGTCTCCACATTGCTAACATTAAGCATAATTTCATGGCAGAAGACAATTAGATTAATGAATGACTCTTGTGTTGTCAAATCCCATGAAAGCCATTCCTGCAAAACGAACTGGAAAATCTGTTCTGTATTTTAGAAGAGGTAGCAGTTTCTCCCCTAGATAAAGAAGGCCAACTTTTGCATTCAGTCGCTAACCTATAATTCTGGCCTGGAATTCTACCTTCAGAAAATGGTCCAATAAATTCATGTCCAAAATAAGTTCGAGTCCAGTGAAGCAGTTCATTATTCATTGGGTAGGAGATGAGAGAGAAGCTTAATATTTTACTGATGATTCCAAGCCCAATAAAATTTGTTATTTCTAATTCAGATAAAAAGTCAACTCTCTATTACTCATGATATTTCTGAATTAGAAGCAATTTCATATTTGACTCGATGACTATGTATAGAAATTTCAAGCCTTGATGATTTCTTTTCACTGATAAATAATGTTTCTTTGCCGGTGGAGAAGTTGGTTTTCCCTGTATGCTCATACAATAAATGGCCTTAAGAAGCAGAAAGGTAGACCACTGAGCCTCATTCAGAATTATTTATGCCAGAAACTCTCATTATGTGGGTCATATAATTAGATTATACCTCCTGTACTTTGGACTATGTTTCTTCCAAGGCCAGATGAAAAGGAAGACTCGTAGCAGTCAATAAGAAACGTTAGACTTGGATGCTACTGAGGATCATTTTGCCAGTCCTTTTATCCTATAAGGGGTGATGGGTCCAGAGAACTTAAGGGTAAGGGCATGTAGTTAATAGCAGAACCAAAATTAGCATGCCAGGATCTGACTTCAAATTTAGTGTCTGTCCCCTACACTTAAGGCCTGTCTCCATTTCTACTACTTCTCTAAATATTTCTCAGCTATTTGTCAAAAAGCAATAACCTAAGGTAAGTACATGATGTTTATTTGGAAGATGAGAAAAGATAGTTCCGACAGTGAGGTGGGAGGGGTGAAGTTCCAGAGTGAAGGCTCCAAGAGCTCTGTGGGCAGTAAGAAGGGAGGGTTGAAGAACAGGAACACCAGCACACAAACCCTTCTGTGATATGCTCAGCATGGATAACGTCTCAAATGTGGGAAGGCAGTGGCCTTGTAGGCTGTTTACTGGGGGCTGCTCGAGAGAAAGGATGGAGAAGCATTTCCAAAATTTGGGGGCAAGGATTTTTCAGGCATGCCAACAAAAGTGGAAATCATAAAAAAAAAACATATGGGATGAAAACAGAATGAAAAGACACAAGGGGATCAAGAAAAGGCATTTGCAACACTAAAGAAATAAGCAAAGAGTTAATTAATGTCCCTGTTCTAGCCTAGGGCTTATTAAGAATGAAAAAAAAGATCAACATGCAAATGGAAAAAATAAAAACAGATACAAGGAAGTTAGAGAGAAATATAATTTTCAACAAGCACAAAAAATGTTTATCTTACAAGGACTAACATAAATGAAAAGAAAAAACAGCATTGCAATGCTATCTTTCTCATATCAAACTACTAAGGATCGAAAATAATGGAAGCACACTAAATTGAAAACCGTGAGAGCTATGGGATCCAGGCTGTTGTTTTACTGGTGGGACTTGCATTGGAATAACTTTGTTGGAGAGTCATTTCACAATTTATCCCTAAAACCTGAAAGTGTTCCTAGTTTTCATGCCAGAAATTCTACCTCAAAGAATGAGTCACTGAGCATAAAAGTTTAAAAATGAAAAAACAAAAAGAGACTGAACAATATAGTAGTTCAATGAATTATATATGCAGTTTGTCCAAAAATTTCCATAATCATAGTTACCCCATTATTTAATTATGGAGTTTGATGAATTGAGAAAATGAGCGTCATGTGTATGGTAAGCACTCTCCAGCTATTTATTATTATGTGCTTTTATGTCTTAGGGAAGAATGTTTCAGGTGGATGGAGATACCCAGAGGTGGTATGTGCTTGGCAGGCTTGTTTGTAGACAGGCAGGTGGGCAGTGCGGTTTCAGCCTAGCGAGTGCGAGGGGGCAATGGGAGATGATGATGACAATGATGAGTTTGGAGAGGTGGCTGGAGCCAGAGCATATATGGCCTTTAAGGCCATGTTAACAACCTGACACTTCATATTTATTTGTTTGCTGTCTGTCTTCCCCTCAGATTCATCTCCATAAGAGCAAATATATTGTTTTGTTTTGTTTTCATGGCTGCACCCATCGCATCTCGCATTGTACTGTTCAATATGGTAGCCACTAGCCACATGTGGCTATGAGCAGTTGAAATGTGGTTGGTCTGAATTGTGACATAAATGGTCTCTTTAATAAATATTTATGTTGATTGAATACTGAAATGATAATGCACATATATATTGGATTAAATAAAAGATGTTACTAAAATTAATTCTACTTATTTCTTTTTACTTTTTAAAATGTGGCGATTAGAAAGTTTCAGATCACATACATGGCTCGCATTATACTTCTGTTAAAAGCAGACATAAAAAGCACAGTTTTCATTTAGCAAACATCGGTTGAATGAATGAATGAGCATCTGCTGTAGTCTATCTCGATTCTGTTTGATGCAACCTCTGGATTTTAAACTTGACTCAAAAACCAAGGTATTTATAGTGAGAAGAAAACCTGTCTCTGATTAATATTTGTCCTACCAGCCTCTCCTAGGTTCTTCCTCCCTCCCGGCTCTCCGAATTGGCCCTCCTACGAGTTGGGTACATACATATTTGGCTGTAGATAGCCCTGACTGAGACAGAATGTTCTCCTGTTGTCCATGTAGATAGACAAAGGCTTGGATCTGACAGGATTGAACCTCAGTTCTAGCAGTTTGGAATTTTAGATCCAATATCATAATCTTGGTGAATGTTATAAAGATCTGGGCCATGAATACGCGAACTCACATTTAGTTTACTGAAGAAGTCACAAGCCAAGATACAGGTAAAAGCAGCTATGATAGAAATACCTTTTATGTCGAAAGATGTGTATATACAAGGTAAAACTCTAAAGTAAGAGGCTGATTTGTTTGTTTAAGAAAACTGCCATCTCTTTGTGTCTGTAACTGTGGAGGATTAAGTTTATATCTGTGCATTTATCTGTAGGGGATTCATAGGCATCTGTGTTGGCCTGGTACATATTTATCGAAATCACTTTTTGCTATCTATAGAAATGTAGATGAGTAAATTTTTAGAATTTATGGGCGGTCGTAGAAAGTGTTTTGTAAGTGGATGACAGACACTGGGGCTGAATCCTGCTTCAGGCAGTAACAAGCAAGTTAAACCATCACTGATTGACTTTTATTAACTCTGATTTGTAAGGCTGATGGGCTCAGGCTTGCAGCTGATGGACAGGTTTTTGTCACCCAGCCAAGATAGGAATCCTAGAGAAATGCCAAAGTGAAAAGACAGTGTTGTTCCCCAAAACCCATTGTGCTTTGAACATGCGCTACTTTGTTTTTTTCTATTTTACATACCCAAGCTGAAATGTTTTTACCAATTATTTTGTCATTCTTTATAAAACTTAGCTTAATCAGACGCTGAGTCTGATCTTTGTGCTTTAGGCTATGGCTGTAAATAGCAATGAAGTGGAAATACTGTTTGTTTAAGAAGCTGGAATGCACTGGTTCAGTTAAGAGACATAGTGGGAGAATAGGAACACACACACTGGGTTCCCCAACTGCTAGTTCCCTCCAAAGAGGTAACTTAAAAGAGAGAGAGAGAGAGAGTCCTTTCTGTTATCCTTAAAGAAGTCTTTTCTAGGCTTTTTGGGTATGATGAAATCTTCACATGTAACATACATTTTTTTCTCTTTCTTGTTAGGTTGAGCTCTAGGCAAATTTATAAAGCTTTGTTTTGATAGCTCAAGGTACTTTTTTATTCAACCAGTGTTTGTTGAGCATCTATTGTCTGTTTCTTTATTTACTTCTGTAACTTTTTGATTCTTATATTTGAGGATGCAGTTACTAGGTTCACCCACATTTACAAGGGTTATGATTTCTTGATAAATTGAGGTTTTTTATCATTATGAAACCTCCCTCTTTACCTGTCAGCACTTTTCTTCTCAAAGAAATTTGACTAAGAAATAAATTGTGGCAGGTTTCCTTTTGCTTAGTGTTTGTATGATACACTTTTCCCATCTTTTTCAGTCTGTGTCTTAATCTTTTAAGCATGTCCTCATAAAGTGCATGGAGTTAGGCTTTAATTAGTAATTTTTTAAAGATTTTATTTATTTATTTGACAGAGAGACAGAGATCACAAGTAAGCAGAGAGGCAGGGAGAGGAAGGGAAGCAGGGTCCCTGTCGAGCAGAGAGCCCGATGTGGGGCTCGACCCCAGGACCCCGGGATCATGACCTGAACTGAAGGCAGAGGCTTTAACCCACTGAGCCACCCAGGTGCCCTGTTTGTTAGTATTTATTCAGCTGACAATCTTTGCCTTTTAATTGCATTGATCAGTCCATTTATATTCAATTTAATTGTTGTTATGTTTGTATTTAGGTTTGCTCTCTTAAAGTATGTTTCCTTTTGTTCCATCTACTTTTGGTTTGCCTTTGTCTTTTTTCCTGCCTGCTAACAGGTAAAGAGTAAAATGAGTATATTTTCATATTTTATTAGATTCCCTGCTTTTAGGTTATACCTCTTGGTATTATTTTCTAGTGGTTGTTCCAGATATTAAAATAGTCTTCTTTTACTTTTCATAACCTACATTCAAAAAAAAAGTTTGTAATCTTGCCCTTTGTAATCAGTGCAAGAACATTAAACCTACAAACTTCCAGTTGCTGGCCATGTCTGTTCACAGTGCTCTTGTTGTCATATGTTTTATTTTGACATAGGCTATAACCCCCATAATACATTGATATAATTTTGACTTTACATAGTCATTATAGTTTTAAAATAGTTAATATCTATCTGATAGAGGCATAGATAAAGATATGTTGGAATTTAAAAATACATTTTATATTTTATAATATAGTGGGAATAATTTTATAGGATTTAAAATATTTTTACATTTTATGTGTGCCTATATATGTGATATACATATACATATAGCTGATATATATCTGTATATCAAAGTAATCTGGAAGAATCCTTTATATTTATTCATAAGTGTATCTTCCCTAATGTTCTTTGTTCCTTCATGTGGAACAAGTTTCCCTCCAGTATTTCCCTTCAGATTGAAGAATTTCTTTTAGCATTTCTTGTGGTCTAGGTCAGCTAAGGATGAATTATTTCAGCCTTTGTCTGTCGGAACATTCATTTTTTTTCTTCCTTCATAAAGGATATTTTCACTGGATATAGAATCTAGGTTGACAGTTTTTTCTTTCAGAACTTAAAAATGTCATTACATTTTCTTCTGTCCTCCATTGTTTCGATGAATAGTCATACTTATTCTGATTGTTGTTCGTTTGTGCGTAAAGTGTGATTTATTTCTCCCAGGATGCTTTCAAGATTATATTTGGTTTTCAGCACTTTCACTAAGATGTGTATAGGTATGATTTTTTTTTAAAATGTATCCCGCTTGGGGTAAATATAGTGGAACTGTGCTTCTTGGAAGTGTGGGTAAATGTCTTTATCAATTTTGCAGAATTTCAGTTATGTGTACCTCAAACCATTTGATCTTATGCTATAGATTTCAGATGCTGTATCTTTTTTCACACCTTCTTTCTCTTTCTGCACTGCAGCTGGGATAATTTCTATGAGCACATCTTTAAGTTCTCTTATTTTTTTCCTCCAGTCATATCTAGTCTGCTGGTAAAGATGAATAAAAATAATTCTGATAGAATGTTATCATTTTTTTTTTTTTAGTTCTAGAATTTCCACTTAGAATTTTTATATAGTTTCCACATCAATGACGACATTTTCTATTTGCTCACTTGTGTTTTTCACACATAGATCCTTTAAAATATTTACCATATTTATTTATTTTAAAATCCCTCTCTAATTATTCCAAATTTGGACCATATCTAGGTCTGGTTCATTTGACTGTTTTTTTTCATGATGATGGGTCACATTTTCCTGTTTCTTTGCATGTCCCAGTGTTTGATTGAATGCTGTATATTCTGTGCAACATAAACGTAGAGGTTAAAGTCAATAATTTTTTTTTAGAGATTTTATTTATTTATTTGACAGACAGAGATCACAAGTAGGCAGAGAGGCAGGCAGAGAGAGAGGAGGAAGCAGGCTCCCACCAGGCAGAGAGCCTGATGTGGGGCTCAATCCCAGGACCCTGGGATCATGACCTGAGCTGAGGGCAGAGGCTTTAACCCACTGAGCCACCCAGGTGCCCCTAAAGTCAATAATATTTATGCCAAAAGAAGGTTTTGCCCCTTTGTCATGTTTCTAGTGTGAACGCTGGGTCAGTATGTTTTTAGTTGAACTGGTTTGGGGTCATGTTATTGCTTTAGATTTAATTCAACACAGTCTTCAAATGATTTGAAGACAGGTTCAATAAGTTCCTTTATCAAGACTTTGGATTTGAGTAGGTAGAGGATTTTCCTCAGTTTTCTTGTACTGTCTTCATTCCTTAGCAGGTTCCACAAACCTATATAACAGATGGGGAAACATTTTGAGCTCTCTTACCTCTTTCTAGACATTGGAGGCTACTGCTTATTCTCAGCATAAGACACAGAATGCCTGGAGTGCTTCTCGCATTCCTTCTATCCTGCCCTCACATTTTGCCAGGTTTTTCATACATGTGAATATGTACACATAAGCATGAAAGCATGTGTGTCAGCAAGTTGTTCTCATCATTGTTGAGAGAAGACTAGGGAAGTCGGGCTCAGTCTCACAGCCTTGAGAATCCTGACCTGAGTCAAAACCAGGGGTCAGATCCCAACCAACCAAACCACACTGGAGCCCCTCAATTTCTGTCTTTTAATTGTCATATTTGGACTATTTATAATTAATTTAATTTTAAATATGTTAAAATAAACACCTTATCTATTGTACTTGGTTTATTCTTTCTGATTGTTTCTCTGCTTTCTTTTTCCCTGCCTTTCTGTGGGTTACATAAATGTTTTTTTAGAATTTCTTTTTGCAGTATTTTTAGAATTTCTTATCTGTAGTATTTTACATATATCTTTTTGTAAAGCTCTTCTAGCAGTTGCTCTGGGCATTGTATTGTACATATATAAGTTGTTGTAGTCTATTTATGTCAACATTTTACCTGTTTGAGTAACATGTAGAAATCTACTTTCCTTTATGTCTCATTACCTTCCTCTATTGATGATTAATTGCCTTAAATATTTTTCTACATACATTTAGAAACATCAGATATTATATTTTTTTGTTTCAACTATTAAACATAATTTAGAATTTCCTTCAAGAGGAGGAAAATATATTATATTTATTTATATATTTGCTTTTTCCATTATGCATTCTTCTCCTTCTCCCCCTACCCTCTCCTCCTCTCCCCGCTCCTTCCCATCTTCCTTCTCCTCCCCTTTTTTCCTCCTCTCTTCTCCTTCTCTTCTTTCTTCTTCATCTTCTCCTTCCTCCCCCTCCTTTTCCTCTTCCTCCTCTTCTTCTTCCTCTTCTTTTGTTGTTTCATGATTCTTTCTTATATTATTTCTTTTCTGTTTAAAGAACTTTGTTTAGCCAGTCTTTTAGGGTAGCATAGTGATGACAAATTCTCTTATTTTTCTTTTGTCTGAGAATGTCCTTATTTTCTTTTACTTCTGAAAAGTAATTTCTTCAGACATAGAATTATAGATTGAGATATCTTTCCTTTCACAAATGTTTCCTTTGGCTTCCACAACTTCAGATGAGGAATGTGCTGCCATTTAAATTGTTTTTCCCTTTAGGTAAAATGCTGTTTCTCTCTTGCTACCATCAAGACTTTGTTTTTTGTCTTTCATGTCAGATGTTTGACTATGATGTGTTTTGGCAGGTAACTCTTTGGTTATATCCTAGTTGAGGTTTGCTCAGCTTTGTGAATCTGTAGGTTTATGACTTTTGCAAAATTTGGGAAGTTTTGAGCTATTATTTCTCTGAGTACGATTTTATCCTGCCCTCTTTATTCTTTTTTGTACTTCAACAACAAGAATGTTAGTTCTTTGTGATATTCCCACAGGTTGCTGAGCGTTAGTTAATTTTCTTCAGTCTGTTTTCTCCCTGTTGTTCAGATTGGGTAATATCTATTGTTCTATTTTCAAGTTCACTGATTCTTTCCTCTACCTCCTCCATTCTGCTGTTAAGCTCATCTGTTGAGGTTTTTTATTTGAATTTTTGAGTTCTAAAATTTTGATTTAGATCTTTATATTTTCTGTTCTTTGCTGAGAATTTTTACTGTTTTTTTTTTTTGTTTCAGATGTGTTTCTAATTGCTCCTTCGACAATTTTTTGATGACTATTTAAAAATTTTTGTCAGATAATCATAATATTTCTGTCATCTCAGTGTTGGCTATCGTTGTTGTTTCTCACATTGAATTTTTTGGTACTTACTTATTATTTAAAATCAAAACAAACCTGGATATTTTGTAAATGCTATAATATAATGAATCCAATTTACACCTTCTGTATTAGTTAGATTCTTTAATTACCACTTTGGCATAGGAAGTCGGGGGTGTTGTCTTGCTAATGGCAGGTGGGAATAGAAGTCTGTTTTTTACTCAGCCTCTGTTGACTCAAGTCGGGGAAATGCTCCACATTATTGTAGAGTAGCAGTGGGATTTTCATCTATCCACTAGGCCTCCACAGATGCCACAGGGAAATGATTTTGTTAAAGCTACTTGGTGGTAAAAGTCCTTATCTTCACTAGATTTCCTCTGACTCTACTTCAGCAGGGAGAGTGATGGGTACTTCTTCATTGTTGGTTGGGGGCAGTATAAGGCCTGGATGTCCACAGGGAGGGTTACGTCACTGCTCACTGGAGATAAAAGTCTGACTCTCTTCTTTGATACCATCCTGGCAGGTGGTGGCAGTCTTGGCTCCCCATTCCCAGTCTTCTTTCTGGACAGAGAAGACTTTGTTGAAGATTTTTTATTTGTTTTTTTGGGTCAGTTGGCATGTGCAGCTTTCCAGCTTCTTTAGCTTCTTGACTGAGATATATGAGGCAAAAGGAAAACTCAGGGAATTGAGCAATACATTGTCCCTTGAGTCATATATTTCCACCTGGTCTTTTTCTCTTCCCTGTTCAATCTTCTTATGTTTCTTTTATATATATTGTCTAAGATTTTTGTTGTAGGTAACAGAAGAAATAAGGGAATGATCTCTGTTCCATCTTCTTGGAAGCAGAAATCTCTTTGATGACTTTTAAAGATATCTTACTTATTTAAAAGTTTTATTTATTAGAGAGAGTGTGAGTGGGGGAGGGGCAGATGGAGAGGGAGAGAGAGAATCTCAAAGAGACTCCAGGTTGAGTGGGGAGCCCAATGTGGTGCTCAGTCTCACCACCCTGAGAGCATGACCTGAGGCTGACTTAATACTTCTCAAACTATTCCAAAAAACAAAAGGAATGACAACTTCCAAGTTCATTTGATAAGGCCAACATTACCCTGATATCAAAACCAGCTTTCCACTGAAAAAGATACCATAGGCCAATATCTCTAATAAATATGAATGTAGAAATTCTTAATAAAATACTAGTAAATTGAATCCAACAGTATATTAAAAGGATTATTCACCAAGATAAAATGGGATTTATTCCTGGGCTGCAAGGGTGGTTCAATATTTGTAAATAAATTAATGTGATATGCCACATTAATAAAAGAAAGGATAAGAACCATATGATCCTTTCAATAGATGCAGAAAAAGCATTTGACAAAGTACAACATCCATTCATGATAAAAACCCTCAACAAAGTAGGGTTAGAGGTAATATACCTCAATATCATAAAGACCATATATGAAAAACCCACCACTAATACCATCCTCAATGGGGAAAAACTGAGAGCTTTTCCTCTATACTCAGGAATAAGACAGGGATGACCACTCTCATCACTTTTACTTAACATAATACTAGAAGTCCTAGCTTCAGGGATCAGACAACAAAAAGAAATGAAAGGGATTCAAATCAGCAAGGAAGAAGTCAAACTTTCACTATTTGTAAATGACATGATACTTGATACAGAAAATCCAAAGACACCACCCAAAAAATTGTTAGAACTGATAAATGAAGTTAATAAAGTCACAATACAAAATCAGTGCACAGAAATATGTTGCATTTCTATATACATTAATGAAGCAGCAGAAAGAGAAATCAAGAAATTAACCCCATTTACAACTGCACCAAAAACCATACGATACCTAGGAATAAACCTAACCAAAGAGGTAAAAGATCTGTACTCTGAAAAGTATAAAACACAGATGAAAGAAATTGAAAACGACACTAGGAAACAGAAAAACATGCCATGGCCATGGATTAGGAGAACAAATATCATTAAAATGTCTATATTACCCAAGGCAATCTACATATTTAATGCAGTCCCTATGAGAATACCACCAGCATTTTTCACAGAGCTAGAACATAGGATCCTAAAATTTGTATGGAACTGCAAAAGACCTTGAATAGCCAAAGCAATCCTGAAAAACAAAAGCAAAGCTGGAGACATCACGATTTCAGACTTCATGTTATACTACAAACTGCAGTGATCAAGACAGTATGGTACTGGCATTAAAATAGACACATTGATCAATGTGACAGAGTAGAAAACCCAGAAATAAACCCACAACTATATGGTCAATTGATATTTGATAATGCAGGAAAGAATATCCAATGGGAATAAGACAGTATCTTTAACAAATGGTGTTGGCAAAACTGGACAGAAACATGCAAAAGAATGAACTGGACCACTTTCTTACACCATAAGCAAAAATAAATTCAAATGGATGAAAGACCTAAATGTGAGACAGGAAACCATTAAAATCCTGGAGGAGAATACAGGCAATAACCTCTTGGACATCAGCTGTAGCAACTTCTCACTAGATCTGTCTACTGAGGCAAGGAAAATAAGCAAAAACAAACATTTGGGACTTCATCAAAATAAAAAAATTCTTGGGGCGCCTGGGTGGATCAGTGGGTTAAAGCCTCTGCCTTCAGCTCAAGTTATGATCCCAGGGTCCTGGGATCGAGCCCCACATCAGGCTCTCTGCTCGGCAGGGAGTCTGCTTCCTCCTCTCTCTCTCTCCCTGACTTTCTGCCTACTTGTGATCTCTGTGTGTCAAATAAACAAATAAATAATATTTAAAAAAAAATAAAAAGTTTCTTCACAGCAAAAGAAACAACTAACAAAGCTAAAAGGCAGCCTATGGAATGGGAGAAGATGTTTGCAGATGACGTATCTGATAAGGGTTAGCCTCTGAAATATATAAAGAACTTAGGAAATTCAACACCCAAAAGCCAAATAGTAAGAGAGGCTAACCAATTAACTATACAGAACAAACTTAGGGTTATTAGAGGGGAGATGGGTGGGGGGTGGTGGCGGATGGGTTAAATGGGTGACGGGGATTGAGGAGAGCACAGGTTGTGATGAGCACCAGGTGTTGTATGTAAGAGAAGAATCACTAAATTCTACTCCCGAAACTATGATTACACTGTTTGTTAACGAACTGAAATTTAAATAAAAACTTGGAAAGGGAAAAAAGAAAAAGAGTAATCTGTTGAGGCTACATACTGTATGATGCCATTTATGTGACATTCTGGAAAATAACAAAACTCTAGAGACAGTGAAAAGGGATCGGGGTTAGGGGGAGAAAGGGATCCAGGCAGAGCACAAAAGATTTTTAGGGCCATGAAACTATGTGGCATTTGATTTATGTTACTTATGGCCTTGATGTTGTTAAAAATTCCAGTGTCTGCATGAAAAAATGCTCATCATCACTAGTCATCAGGGAGATTCAAATTAAAACCACACTGAGATATCACCTTACACCAGTTAGAATGGCCAAAATTAGCAAGACAGGAAACAACGTGTGTTGGAGAGGTTGTGGAGAAAGGGGAACCCTCTTACACTGTTGGTGGGAATGCAAGTTGGTGCAGCCACTCTGGAGAACAGTGTGGAGATTCCTCAAGAAATTAAAAACAGAGCTTCCCTATGACCCTGCAATTGCACTACTGGGTATTTACCCCAAAGATACAGATGTAGTGAAAAGAAGAGCCATCTGTACCCCAATGTTTATAGCAGCAATGGCCACGGTCGCCAAACTGTGGAAAGAACCAAGATGCCCTTCAGTGGACGAATGGATAAGGAAGATGTGGTCCATATACACGATGGAGTATTATGCCTCCATCAGAAAGGATGAATACCCAACTTTTGTAGCAACATGGACGGGACTGGAAGAGATGATGCTGAGCGAAATAAGTCAAGCAGAGAGAGTCAAGTATCATACGGTTTCACTTATTTGTGGAGCATAACAAAGAACAGGGAGGACATGGGGAGATGGAGAGGAGAAGGGAGTTGAGGGAAACTGGAAGGGGAGATGAACCATGGGAGACTATGGACTCTGAAAAACAACCAGAGGGTTTTGAAGGGGCGGGGGGTGACAGGTTGGGGAACCAGGTGGTGGGTAATAGAGAGGGCACGTATTGCATGGAGCACTGGGTGTGGTGCAAAAACAATGAATACTGTTATGCTGAAAATAAATAAATTAATTAAAAAAATTCCAGTGTCTGGAACATATACAAAATGATTATGTAGATGAGTGAATGGAAGTCCAACTCTAGACAAAGTGATGAAATAGAACGAAATTTCCCAAGAGGATTTTTCCTTTATGAACTACTTTATGAAGTACTTAGTTGGAAAAGCTCTTCTTTCTTCCTATTTGAGCAGTGTTTTTGGTCCTGGAGAAAGAC